>NC_057814.1:201058533-201364316 GCF_018294505.1 Triticum aestivum | reverse complement strand
ATTCCGCATTATTGCTAAGTCATAATTAAAAAAATTAATTGTACCTATTCACCCCCCCCCTCTAGGTCCATCTCGATCCTTTCAGCAGGTAGGCGTCGATGTCGAAGCTTTGGTTGTTGCCTGGCATGCTTGGAATAACTAATGGTAGATGAGTGAGGACTAGATCTGCGCAGAGTGTCGCGGCGGTGCGTTGCCGCCTGGGTTATATGTAGCAAACCGTTAGCTGGTGGCGGGAAATCGGTGAGGGAAGAGGCGTGGATTTTACAATTCACCCATGTGGAGCGCGGGAAGCATTCGCTGGAGCGCGGGAAGACTAAGTGGAGCACACACACAACCCGAATACTGTATCCGGTGCCACGTGTTATTTATCCCACAAGTGTTAACATAAGGAAACCTATGAGTAACTTACTAATCATCGCACACGAGTACTCGCAGACGCATCGTGTGCGATACTCCTAGCCACTGCAAGCAACTAGTTTGTATTTCAAAGTTTTTTGTACACACAGAATCGCACACAAACTAATTGTATTAACCGTCTGTGTTGTAATTTCTCATCGCAAACAGTTCAGCTGAGTCGGCTATTTGCCACGTATCACACACATCTTGTTAAGTTGAACCGTTTCAGTTGTGTTCGCTAATCGAAAACAGTTCGTCCGAGTAAACCGTATGCCCTATATCACACACACCTTGATCTAGCTAACCGTTTCTATTGCACTCCCTAATAGCAAACAGTTCATCGGAGCGAACTGTATGTCGTATATCGCACACACATTGATATAGCTGCCCGTTTCTGTTGTTCTGCCTCATCGCAAACAGTTCGAACGGGTTAACCATGTACCTTGAATCGCACACGCAACTATAATTTGAACCGTGTTTGATACATCCTCCATCGCAAACGTTTTGCACCTTTTTTGACGGTTTTTACACCACCGTTTGCGATTAATGCATCGCACACAGTTTTGTCGAAGGGTCTCTGATTGTAGTGTCGCGTTAGCAGCAACCTGCAGTAATGTATCCACAACACGTTCAGGAGGTCAATGGAGACCATCTCAAGGTACTTCAAGCAAGTGTTGTATGCTGTTGGGGGGCTCAGAGGAGAGATGATCAAGTCACCAACTGGCCAGACTCCTATCAAGATTCGCACAAGCCCAAGATGGTATCCATACTTCAAGGTGAGCACTGCAGTATGTAGTTCATTGCTTCATATGCTTCGATAGTTCAAGGTGAGCACTAACACAATCTTGTATTGCCAGTTCCGGATTGCATTGGGGCAATAGATGTCACTGCCAGAGTGCTGAGGTCACAAGCTGCAGCATTCAAGGGGATGAAGCACTACACAAGCCAGAATGGGCGTGCTGCTGTTGACTTCGATCTGAAGTTCACCTATGTACTGGCTGGCTCGGAAGGGTCAACGCATGATGCTATACTCAGTGACAACATCAATCGCCTTGATGGCAAGTTCTACCTAGGAGATGTTGGCTATGCATGTCGGCCAGGTGTTCTTCCACCCTTCAGGAAAACCAGGTACCATCTGAACGAGTTCTCTAGTAGGACTACCCTAGGACTCCACAAGAGTTGTTCAATCTCAGACACTCCAGCCTTAGAGTAATGGTTGAGAGGGCATTTGGAGCTCTGAAGAACAGGTTCAAGATCCTGGATTAGAAGCCATTCCACCCTTACCCTACCCAGGTTAAGCTTGTTCTTGCATGTCGCATTCTGCATAACGAGATCATGCAATGGTGTGTTAATGAACTAGTGCGTGAGGAGGAAGAGGTGACACCTGACGATCTTGACCTCAATGGCCATAGTGTTGAGGCATTTGACAACAAAGCCTGGAAAAACAAAAGGCTGGAGTGGGCACACGTAATGTGGGATAACAAAGGTTAGATAAGAATCTGAAGAAGAGCAAGAGCAGCAGCAGAGGAGGAAGCAGCAGCAACCGAGAAAGACGAAAAGCAAGAGCAACAGCAACAGAAGAGGAAGAGGAGGGATGATGAACTTTCCCCCATTCAGCCATTTGGCTCTTAATAATGTGTACTGCCATTTAATAGTAGCTAGAATGAACCGTAATTTGTTTCATAGCTAGGAGTGAAATTGTTAATCGTATGTGCTAAGGTCACCACTAGTTAGAAGTGGTGACAACGCCTACGCAGGTTGCAACCAAACAGCAAGTCTTGTGTGTGCCTAATGCGATACAGCAGGTCAAAATTAGTTCCCTCATGCAACTAACCTATGTGCAAACGGTGGTTTATAGGTTGTTTTTGCTCAGCCAGGCCCGATTGAGAAGTGTATGCAAACACGCCAAAATCAATGCGTGCAACCAAACGGGCCCTAGGCGGTCTACGAAGCTAGATGTATTTTTTATTATTTCTAATGTTTACTCATGATTAAAGATAAATACTCGTAGATCGAAAGTTTCCTGCAAAAAAAGAAGAATTAAAGGAACAAGCTAGAAGCACTTCAAAGGAGTTCAGGCACCAATTACACATGCTTACAGCAAGTGACCCATAATTAGCCTATTACTGTAGATGGTAATAGCAGGTTGCTAATATTTCCCAGCATTCTGAAGTGAACTAGCCTATCCTGATTTGCTCACATTATTGGAAAACTGAAAATCCATCAATGCGGAAATAAGTGAGATTAGTCCAAACTGAGTTCCTCGTCCGGTATCAGAATCACAAAATGAGATTAGTGTAATTTCCGATATGTTTGCACTAACTCAATGTCTGAAGATTGGGAAACAAATCAAATCATCATGCAGTAATATTGCCTCTGGAATCTGGATAGCCGTCTTATGTGCCAAACAAGACTTTGCATTTCAGCATTTTTTATTATGCTCGCCACCAGTTAACTTTTTTGCAAAAACCATTTTAATTAACCTCCTGCAGTTCTCAAACGTTTGGATGAACCTCATGTCCAGTTCTGAACCTGGACGGATATAAAAGGTCCAGGCGGTGCTGCTGGTAAGACACACAATTTCAAATTCACCACACAGATATGTATATCGTGATTTTGATGGCCCTCTTATCCAGATGAGTAGGAGGTTCCTGCAGAAAGACAATTCACTTTTTCAGACAACCATACTTAGCCAGTAGCATAAATAAATATATTCATAACATTTATTACCTCCATCCCGAAAAGCTTGTCTTATACAGTACTCCCTCCGTCCGGAAATACTTGTCGAAGAAATGGGTAAAACTGGATGTATCTAGAACTAAAATGCGTCTAGATACATCCATTTCTCCGACAAGTATTTCCGGACGGAGGGAGTATTTATCTAGATACGGATATATCTAACACTAAAACGTGTCTAGATACATCTGTATCTAGACAAATCTGTCTCATACAGTATTTATCTAGGTACGGTGGTATCTAACACTAAAACGTGTCTAGAGACATCCGTATCTAGACAAATCTAAGACAGATGGAGGGAGTACAAGGCAACCAGGTCCTAAAACGTGTATATGCATAAAGGCGAACTATAGTCATTAGTGACAGAAAATGTATATGAAAACTTCAGTCAACAGAAATACTCAGTATCAGTCCGCAAACATGATGGTAGCATGTATGCAGTGTTAAAATTGATATCTACGGAGGAAAAACAAGATCAACATAATTTTTACTGCTATATAAAATAATGAAACTCCTTATGACCAAGCAGTAGAACAGGATAGCCAAAATACCTAAAATTGCAGACAAGAAAAATTATAGGCCAGACCTACAGACTGCAGTCACAGCAAATGAGGCAACGGCTAGCAATTCCTGATGGCACTGATTGCTTTGTGCTTGCCCTTTTATCATCTTATCTGCATCCACTGTAATGCCATCCTCTGCAAGTCCAAACCCCGTCAACGTCCTCACACCTTTGATGATACCAGGTCATCTTCTCACCGTGTGCTGCCTGCAAAGCGTGTATATAAGGCTGCCTCTTTACACCTTTTCTATGTGGAATTTATTTGGTAATAAAACTTTGCAACCGGTATATGTATCCAAACAAGGCTGGGCAGGTAAATCTTGTGTTGAATCATGCATATGACATTGTAAAAACAGCCAAGTTTGAGAGTCGAGAAAAAACAATCAACTGACGCACAAATGACATAGTTTGGGTGTAGATGCACCTTTGGATTTGTGAAACGCCTGGCTGTGGTGGCAGCCCTTTCCTTGACCACGACTATTTGCCAATCTGCACAAGAACCATACATAATCAAACAAGCTGGGCTAATAATGGAGGTAGCGACCATACTAATATGGCATAGGAGGAGATACCTAGGATTGGAAATGGCGGTGACAAGCTGAGTTGCAGGAAGAAGACATGGCGACGAGCTGAGAATAGGAGGAAGGGAAAGTGGCGGGTGAATTTAGGGTTCATCATCAATTTGTTCGTTCAAGGACTTAGCACCCACCAGGGCCACGTGCCAGTGCTCAAAATCGCAGAGGTGGAGAGATGATATAAGTATAACACCGCAGGCATCAATTCCACTTACAATATATAATAAGTAAAGATTAAATATTACTCCCTCCGTTCCTAAATATAAGTCTTTTTAGAGATTCCAATATGGACTACATACAGAGCAAAATGAGTGAATCTACACTCTAATGTATGTCTATATACATCCATATGTAGTCCATACTGGAATCTCTAAAAGGACTTTTATTTAGAAACGGAGGGAGTATTACAGATGGATGCATGCATTGCCCATATACTACATGCAATTTAAAAGATACAATCTTATTTAATGCTACTTTCCTAACTAACGGGATCCCTAATATATAAATTCATGCACCCAATAAGTTCAGCTGATAAATTCATGAGAAACAAGTATATTGTGCGCATCACCATTTTTATTAGTTATCACACAACTATGGGCATTCAAAAGCAAAGCACACTGTCTCTACTCTCTACCACTGTTTTTGGTCAACGCACATATGGCATTACTTGATCCGATAGACATTATATATTTCTTTAGAATAGGATAGTCGGCATTGCAACACTGGAGATTAGGATTAGTGAAGATTAGGATCAACAGTTTTGAGTTCAGATACAACTTGGGGCATCTCCAACACAGACCCTCAAAACGCCTGCAACCGTCCAGACGCAATTTGCCATCCACCGCGGTACCCCATCGGTCCGTAGACCAGTATGGTTGTCCGAATTCCGCAAAACGGTTTTTCTTACCGCGGGGAGTGGGGGAGGGGGGGGAGTCTGGACCGCCCGCCACGTAGGACTTCGACACCCCCGGTCCACTCAAATCCCCTCACGGTCCTTTTTTTCACTCCGCCCCTGCTTCCCCCTTGCTTTGCATCCGCACCCTCCTCCGCCGTTGTACCTCTCCGGCCGCCGCCCAGGCATCCTCGGACGTATGCAGCCCCCACCCACGCGCTTGTCCGCCTTGGACTACGCCGCCGTCCACCCAGGATCAGTCCGTAGCCAGGTACCCTCCGCCTCCCTACCGCCGCCGTCCATGGCGGACACCATGCCCACTAGGTGTTCCGTCAAATGCCATAGGGCTTTTTTGTTGAACTTCTCATCGTTTTCTATTGTAAGCATGATGGCAGGGTACTCAGTGATGGAGGATGAGTTGTTGTGCGATGCGTGGAAGATCGTATCTGCGGACTTTGTAGGCATGAGGCAAGGGGGCTCCCTGTTTTGGCAAAACATGTGTGCTTCGTTTCTTGAGCAAAAGCACCTCACGCCCTACAACGCACACGTGATCCATGATCTCAATGTGAAGTTGCTAGCCCATCGGTAGTACACCATCTCCAACGCCGTCATGAAGTTTTGTGGTGCGGTTGCACGAGTGAAGACAATGTGGCCATCGCGCTCGTCAACCATGGAGATCATAAGTTTTGCTTCTTGTTGCTCTATATGTTGGTCAATTCATTGATTCACTCAATGTTTCAACTTGATAATCATCAAGCTGTATAGCCCGGACACGCTGACGTGATGTACCACAGGACCGAGGGGAGGCAATTTACGTTTCATACATTGTTGGATGAAGCTCAAGGGCAACACCGCGAGGGAGGACTTGTGTCGATCCTGACTCGAGTATCATTGAATTTGGAATAGATGAATTCGAAGAACTTGTTGAACATCCGGTTATCTTGGATGTAATATTTACATTTGAACTATTGTTGTGCTAGGAATATTTGCAAGCTATTTATGGATGAATTGTGCTATTTTCTATTATTATTTTGAGTGTTATGGATAAAAAAGCAAGCGCGGGCATTTAGAGGACAGGCTTGGATGGACGGCCCCATATGACAAATACCGTGGCCGTTTTAGGGGATAGCGTTGGAGATGCCTTAGCAAGTCATCGATCAAGTCAAGAATCATCCTATATATAAAAGGACTAGTGAGTATCTACTACAGTTCAGAATTAAGCAGGAAAATAGTTGAGATTCTTCCTCAACCTTGCCTCGCAGGGGGAGAGCTGTCCCTTAGTCCCTCTCTCTAAAATCCTAGCACATACCATCGTATCATCGAATACCATTGCTTCAGTCTTAGTGGGGACCAAAGGGAGTGACAAAACGTATGAATAAGTGACGCTGAAGCTCAGGAGATGAGTAACCAGAAGGAGAAGATGAAGATCACATGACCCATCCTGCTGAGGATGCGACTTTTTACTACCAAAAACGATGCAATAACACTCGCTAAACCAGCATTGAACACACACTCTCTGTCATGTCCAGATGAAGACAGGATGACCACCGCCACAAGGAGTGTCGGTACACTGCATCGGCAACAGAAAGGTCTGGACATCAGATGCAGACATGCGCTATGATCTTAACTTGTCCATTTGCAGCACAGCTAAAAGAACATCGTCATCGCAACCGACAGAGTGGAAAGATAGATATGGCAACCCTCTACCATGGGTGGTGCTGCTCACAACAGCCTTGAACCATCCAGCAAGGGTGCCCTAAGATGCAAGAAAGTTTGCTGATGACTGCTAAACTAAGGGGATGTGGGCAGGCACCAAGGAAATGGTCCACGTGGTGTTAGCATGAGCATCCTGCAATGCATGCTCATCGGGAGTGCCAACCGAAAAACGCAGATAATGAGCTTCACCACCAAGGAGGCTTCAATCACGTCATCAAAGCTATGTGTAAGGAAGCTTGCTCTTTTGGAAGTGAAAGATCAAAGGAGAGCAGCAAACCATCTGGTTCGACGACTACCGGCAACAGTCACCAAGAACAGCATCAACCAGGAAGGGAGAGTGCCACCACACATGTGGCAGATGTAAACGCAGGGACTGTCATACGATCTCGTCTCCTACAAATGGCAGACATTGCCAGGCTAGCGCTAATGCAACTGGCTTGTGCTCTTATCATGTCGCCTGCCATCAGTCCTGACCTCGACGAGGTTTCAAAAGGCTACATAAAGGACTTTATTATGCACGTCTCAGTGCTGGATGGAGGCCAGCCTCATTCTGGCATTTGGCGGTGGCAATGGGAGAGGGAAGGCGGAGGCGGGAGAGGCGGTTCAGGAGGAGGGCAACTGGAGAATGTCATTCTTCTTCCCTTAATGGTGTATTAGGGTCAGAGCCGACTCAGCAACCCCCACCCAGGGCTGATGCCCTTGGTAGCACATTGCTAATCAGCAGACGTCCATGGTCACCTATGGTACACATCACGTGCCATGTGCCCTCCATGGGTCCAAATGCACATGCAACCCATGCAGTGAGGGTTCGCTCTCATGACACCAGTAACGCTTTGGCCCAAATCCACTTAATGCACTGCCCACCTGCAGAGTGGGCCCACGTGTACATGGCACCCCTCTCACACTTTAGTCCTTGCTTCGTGTCAAAAGGTTAACCTGCAGGTGCTGTGTTTGGAACAGGTGTAAACTTCCCATACGAGACTAATCCCATCACGGAACTGCACATGGGCCTCACACAAATGAGCAGGGTATTACATTATTGCTACTCCACGGCTTCGCCCAACTCCGCCTATGTTGCCTCAACGTAGCTGGTTCCGAGCCCGGGTAAAGGAGGAGGGTTGTGTTAGGCTTGGTGAGCAACATCAAACTCAGCCACTCTTATGGAGATGAAACCCAAAAGAATATCGTTGGGCATAACCCTCTTAGCGACGCGCCATATCATAACCCAGGTGTATTGTCAAATGTGCAAGGGTCGGGCCGTCACCCCCTTGGTGGCGCGTCGTATCTTGATCTGGATACAGTGACAAGTTAGCCAGGATCAAGTAGTCGCATCCTTAGTGGCACGCTACATCGACACCCAGATGTAATAAAAATGAGCAAGGGTCTTCGCATTTGACACGACGGGTGCAAAGGGTGAGGAAGCTAGCCGAGCCTAGTAGGATCTGCTTAGGTAGCTAGAACATAGGGTCCCTAACAAGGAGCTAGTTGATACAACGATGAGGAGAGATGTTGATACCCTTTGCGTCCAAGAAACCAATGTAGGGGACAGAAGGAGAAGGACATTGAGAATACCGGCTTCAAGCTGTGGTACACGGGGACAACTGCAAACAGAAATGGAGTAGGAATCTTGATCAACAAGAGCCTCAAGTATGGAATGGTAGACATCAAGAGATGTGGGGCCCAGATTATCCTAAGCTGGTAGTTGGGGACTTGGTTCTCAATGTTATCGGCATATATGCCCCGCAAATAGGCACAATGAGAACACCAATAGGGGGTTATGGGAAGGCCTAGAGGACATTGTTAGAAGTGTACCTCAATGCCCATGTGGGTACATCTAACACAGGTTTTGAAGCGGTGCATGGGGGCTTTGGCTATGGCATCAGGAATCAAGGAGATGTCTTAAAGCTTCGCTCTAGCCTACGACATGATCGTAGCCAACACCCACTTTAAAAAGAGAGAAACGCATCTAGTGATTTTTAGTAGTGGTTAACACTCTAGCCAGATTGATTTCGTCCTCTTGAGAAGAGAAGACAGGCGTGCTTGCCTAGATTGTAACGTGACCTGGAGAGTGTTGTCCCTCAACATAAGCTTGTGGTGGCTGAATTCCGCTTTCGTATTCGTGTCCAGCGGGATAAGTGCGCCAAAGTCGCTAGAACTAAGTGGTGGAAACTCAAGGAGACAGCTCGGGTTTTCAAGGAGAGGGTCATTAAGGAGGGTCCTTGGGAGGAAGGAGGTGATACAGACAATAGGTGGATGAAGATGGCAACTTGCATTCTTAAGGTGGCTTCAGAGGAGTTTGGAGTTACGAAGGGAGGTAGAAGCACAGCTAAAGATACCTCGTGGCGGAACGATGATGTCCAGAAGGCTATTAAGGAGAAGAAAGATTGTTTCAGATGCTTACACCGGGATAGGAGTGCAGACAACATAGAAAAGTACAAGGTGGCAAAGGACGCAAAGCAAGTTGTGAGTGAGGCAAGGTGTCGGGTGTATGAGGACCTCTACCAGAGCTTAGACACGAAGTAAGGCGAAAGGAAAATCTATAAGATGACCAAAGATCCGAGAGAGGAAGACGGGGGATGTCGACCAAAGTCAAATGCACAAAGACAGATCAGATCAGCTCCTAGTGAAGGACGAGGAGATTAAGCATAGATAGATGACGTGAGTACTTCGACAAGTTGTTCAATGGAGAGAATGAGAGCTCTACCATTGAACTGGCCGACTCCCTTGATGATACCAACAGGCGTTCTGTGTGGCAAATCCAGGAGTCTGAGGTCAGGGAGGAGGCAAGGCGATGGGCCTTGATTGCATCCCCATTGAGGTGTGGAGAGGCCTCGAAGACAGCGATAGCATGGCTAAATAAGCTTTTCAACCTCACTTTCCAAGCAAACAAGATGCCAGAAGAATGGAGGTGGAGTATATTAGTACTCCCTCCTTCCCAAAATATTAGGCGACTAAGCCTTTTAGAAAATCCCAAAATCTAAGGCATTTTAACACTCAACTCTCGATGTTCTCTCATGTACAATTAGCGTAAGCTAACCATTGCTAATCGTGGATCAGCCAACCATGTTTGTTAAAGGATATAATGGAGAAAACTTTCTGTAACCATGGTTCAATATTTTTTTACCAGCCTTGCGCCAATTTCCGTGCCAAAAGCTTATACACCCTACATAATGGGAAGGAGTACCAATCTTCAAGAACAAGGGGGATGCAAAATGTTGTACTAATTACCGTGGAATTAAGATGATGAGCCATACAATGAAGCTATGGGAGAGACTCATTCAGCACCAGTTAAGAAGAATGACAAGCATGACCAAAAATCAGTTTGGCTTTATGTCTGGGAGGTCTTCCATTGAAGCCATTTTCTTGGTACGACAACTTATGGGGAGATACAAGGAGCAAAAGAAGGACCTGCTATGGTGTTCATTGACTTGGAGAAGGCTTATGATAAGATACCGCGGAATGTCATGTGTTGGGTGGAGAAACACGAAGTCTCAACAAAGTACATTACCCTCATCAAGGACATGTACGATAATGTTGTGACAAATGTTCGAACAAGTGATGGGGGCACTGATGACTTCCCGATTAAAATGGGAGTGCACCAAAGGGTCAGCTTCCCTAAATCTACCATAATCATCTAAATTAGTGTTTCTACATCTCATTTCTTGTTGATGATCGGCAGTTGACATCTTATTCAAGTCATCACAACTTATGGTAATCTACCTTTCAGGTACTGAAGTTTCAGAATTCAAAAAAAAACTTCCTGGAATCTAGTATAAGTCTGACATGAAATTAAAAACTACCATTCACTAAACATACAATGTCACATAATTTTAGCACCATCTACAAGCAGTACAAGCAGAACACCAATACTTAAAAATCATGTCAACCCACAGTTCCATGAATGCCTCGCTGGTATCTTCAACATTTAATGTTGTTCAACCATGTAATCACTTGTAAGAAAACAAGCGACTAAAATTTAATATGTTATTGGTTGTTGATTGCATGTAGCTGGCATGAAGTACTGCTACTGTTGACTCCTTCATGAAGCATCTCATTTGTCAAAACATCCTATAACTTCGCTTGTATTTGCTAATTTGCAGCCACAAAAAGTTCATCTCAACCCAAAAAATCCACACATGCCTCACCACTGCCTTCAACAATTAATGTTGCTGAACCATGTAAGCAGTAAAAACCAGCTAGTACAATTTTAACATGTTATTGGTTGTTGATGGCATGTAGCTGGTATGAAGTACTGCTACTACTGATTCCTTCATGAAGCATCTCATTTGTCCGAACGTACCTATAACTTTGATTGTAGCTGCTATCAAAGCCACCAACATGTTGCTAGCTTCAATCCTGTATTGCTGGATGCAAACTACTGTTATCACGAATTACCTGTTACATCACAAGAAGTTTCATTGGCGTGGCTGCAACAGCAAAGGGTAAAAAAATAACATAGCAGAGCTGCAGAGGTTCCTATCACCTTACGAAGGTTTAACAGCAATGTCAAAAGTAATTTCTAGCAATGCATGTAACTGTTCAAACACTAAAATGCCTGATAATACTGTGAGCAATATAGTTGAATACTTGATTATCTTGCTGAACACAATACTTACAGGGTTAATCAACATATTAACAGAAGAACTTAATAAATCATTCCTACTTGTAAAGTTTTGGAGTTGGTGGTCTGGTCGTCCGTTCAGCCCTTCCTAATAATCCTACTTATAAAGCAGTGAATGGGCAGAGAAGACGCGGCAACAACGGTGGAGCAGAGGAATTGCAGGTTATGGAGGTTCCAATTAAGGTTAGGGTGGGGGTGTCTGTATGGAGGGGGGATGGGGGGGAGGTAGATGGATGGCCTTATCTGACACAGCACAAGGTTGTGGAGGAACAACTACACCTTGCTGCTACAAAGTGTACATCGCTAGTGTTGAAGGAACTAGTTCAACATGTTGGGAAACGAATATAGGCCAATATGGCAGCAGGAGTTCAATCTAAACCTCCTAGAGCACAAGATCTTGTCCAAGATCTTAGATCAGAACACTAAGTTCTATTATAGGAGTTCTGTTATAGGTAGTGGGATACATAGTATGCTTACAAACTAGAGGTGAGGACCTCTATTAATAGGCATTGGGAAACCTTCACACCTGAACTTCTACTCATAGCTAGAAGACTCTAGAAAACAGCAGCTAAAGCTAACAAAATAAACAAATACTAGACTCGAGTAGAAGTATATAGTAGTTGTCAAATGGATTTGACTTCTGATTTTATTTTTATTTTCCTTCTCCTTTCTATTGTTCCTCACCATTGTCTCAAGGCCGCGCTACCGGACTTGCAACTGTGGTAGCCACCAAAATCAAGGAAGTTGGAAATCGAAGAAGATGGAGTCGTTGGATTTCAGCTTATCAAGATCGAATGTGGTTTGGGTAAATTGCAACTGTTGCACTGCACACTCTCCCAAACTCAAATTCGAGAGAGTCAACACTCCTCTCATACAAACGTCAGGCCAGTCTATTGTCCTAAATTGCACTGCACATAATATGAGTCGCACCTATGCTATAAGCCTTCGATCCCAAAGTGAATTAATTCAACATATAACTCGACTAAACATACTTAAAAGACTTTACTCGAGTCAAACATAAAATTTAATGTCAATTACATTTGCATGGCACCGGCAACTTACTAGTGGTAATAGAAATCCAGGTTGTGTGACATAATCATCATTTTCTTGTGATAATGATCTTTTTATTTGATTATTTCACTCTACCACAGTCGATCCAATTATGTAGCACATATTCGACTGGATGTTGTGAAACATGTTTTGTATTACTCCCTCCGTTCCTAAATATAAGCCCTTTTAAAAATTTCAATATGGACTACATACAGAGCAAAATGGGTGAATCTACACTCTAAAATATGTCTATATACATCCGTACGTAGTCCATATTGAAATATCTAAAAAGGCTTATATTTAGAAACGGATGGAGTACATTGCTTAAGGTACTAGATAGCATGGTTACAGGGGATTATACAGGCCTAGGCTAGATGAGCGAATAATTGGGAGAGAATAGATCGATTCTTCTTGCCTAGCTCAAACATAGATAGATGACATCCTTAAGCAGTGCATGCTTATCCTTGACTTTCCCTAACACAACATGAACTCCTATGGAACCAGCGCCTTTTGATCTTAGACATCCTTTTATAATAATATTTCCCACAAGACTCTCGCACATCCATTTATCTACTGATGCAAGAACCTTCCAACAATCTCCTCCTGTGATACGACCATGACCTTGGCCTTCTTGATGGCAATTCTACCGCATTCGAACTACCGATGCACTCATGAAACACACTAAAATCCCAACACCTGAGGTAAGTGACCAACAAAATGGGAATACAGGTACATACAACAAAAGCAATGCCACTATTCCCATGCAGTAACCAAAACACTCTACTCATCAGTTACACTAAGTGGTAAATCATTTTCAAATGGGCTTGCTTTCCAAAACAGCTGAAGAAGAATAGGTTCAACAAATGCAAAAATGATCACCTCTCTATGAAAATAAATGGACAGGGAGCTAGGGAGCCAGAGACACAAAGGAGCTTAGCTTCTTACATATTGAGTGTACAGGCATGTCCTAACTGATCGCTGTTAGATGGAGCATCAGGCAGCACAAAATTCTACTTGACTAAGCTATGAGTTCCTCCCAAATGAGGGTTTGCTTACTGCTTCATTTTTTAGATACTAAGCTTTCTTACATATCTTGATATGGACAAATATACCTGCCACACAAACCAGACAACTACTGAACAGTATGAATTCCTAGTTTATTTAGCTAGCATCGCCACACCATATTTGCAACGGCATTTTGAAGCGTACATGCCTTTTCAATAGCAAATAAATAACTTATGCTTTGGCTACCAACAAAGTAGTAGATGCTGTTTGCCTACAACTGAAACAATAATGTAGAGAGCAGCACAGGATACAGTTACTGAAAGAAAATATATAACTATAGTTACAAATAGTGCAAGAATTCTCCGTACCTCCAAAAAGAAGCAGCAGTCTATGTCATAGGAGTTATGCCCTCACCACCTTCACCAACATCCATGTCCTTTCCATTGGGCAAGGTCTTGTTTCCAGTGCTTTCAGCATCTGTCTGCTTACTTGACTTCCTCTTGCTATACTTCTTCTCATACCGATCCACCTTATGCCAATCCACCAAACTATTATGTTGTTTAGTCTCAGGAAGACCTTTCCTTTCACCTCTCGGACTCTCCTGAGGGTGTTTACCTTTACACTCCAGTGCAAGAACCACAGGGACTGTGGGATCAGATCCTAAATCCTGACTAGCATTCCAGTTGCTTCCCATCTCTGCTCCGGTCTCAAGATAGTCCAGATGATCCATCATATTGGTTACACAAAGTCCCAGATCCTCATTAACCTTCCTTCCGTAAACCAATCCATTCTGCCTCTTGGCCTGCCTCTTGCACTGCCCTGCCAAGACAGACACAGATGCACTGCCAGAACGTGAAATCCTCAGTGACCCGTTGATCGCCAAATGAAGCTGCAGCGCCAATGCCTCGTCTGGCAGGTCCCGATCGCCGGGACCCTCGCTCTCTGACCCCTCGCCTACAGGAACGAGGGCCATCGCATCCTTCCAAGCTGGCCTCACCTCCTCCACAACCTTCCTCGGCGAATTCAACTTAGCAGCAGCGACAGGCCCCCCCTTCCTCCGCAATGCAGGACTAGGCTCTCTGATGACCAACTCCAGCTTAGGAACGGATTCGGCGCCCTCATTCTTGCTACCCACCTTCACTGTGGGGCAGCAATCGATGCAGACGAAATTCTCCAAATCTACAGGCTGGATCAGGGCAGTACGGTGCTCAGCGGGGATGCAGTGGTGGTGGACGCAGCAGTTGCAGCTGCGGCAGGTGACCGAGTCATCGTGCGGCAGGTTGTCGAGGTTGAGGCAGTAGGAGCAGACGGCGCCAGAGCGAAGGAGGGAGATACATTCAGAGCAGAGGAGGACGACGCGCCAGAGGGAGCGGAGGGGACGGAGTGGACGTCGCTTGGCGCCCGGCGCCGGCTGCTGGAAGCGAACGGAGCAGCAGTGGCAGCGGTTCAGATCGGGCAGGCCGCGCGTGGGCGCGGGGTGCGGCAAGGTCGGGCGGGGGGGCGCTGCACGGCGTCGCGGGCGATGTTTCGAGAGGAGACGGGACGGCGGGGTGGCGGGGTCAGCGTCGGGGACGGGGGCGGCGGTGGCGGAGCTGGGTGCGGCTTGCACCATGGGAAACCTAGGGTTTGGGGTGGGTAAGTGGTGGGGAATCCGGCCCGTGGAATGGGGTTTGCTTGGGCGCGATGTATGTTGCCGGGTGGTGCGATGTTCCGGGGAACCCAACTAGATTTTGGAAAGAGGAGGATGTTTTGCATTTTGTTTGAATATACTCCGTAGATCCATTCGATGGCACGGCTGAGAGCTTGTATCTTATACAAACCCTATTTCCAAGTCCGTTTGATTTCTGTGGGGTTTTTTTTTAGATATTTTTGCAGCCTTAAAATCGAAAGTCAGGAAATGACACGTGCATTAGTTTAGGATATGATAGTGTACGATTCTTGTGTGTGCTTAGTGATTCTCTTGTGATTTGGTTTGCCGGTTAACTTTGTAGATTGTCGGACGGTGGGTTGTTGTTGCATGTGATTTGACCATGATGCATCATGCCATGATTGTTCTTATGTTTTGTAGGGGGAGAGGCTTTGGTTGGCAGTTCGTATCTATCTTCTTCTTCCTCTCTCTGTATTCCGTCGTCTCTGGAAGACTCCCACAAAATCTACACACATCGTCACCGTTGTACGAGCCTATAAAAAAGGGTTCTCCTCCTTTTCATCATTCATCGTCGTCTAGGTTATTTGCCACAACCGTCATGAGTAGATGTCCTCCGAGTCGATCATCGTCACCATCTTTGTCGTTCAGCAATGCGCTGCCGGCTGCACTTCCGTAGCCACCCACCTCGCTAGCTTCGATGTCGCCGGCCGGCTTAGCTCCTCGCAAAAGCACGACTGCACATTGTACACAGGTATATTCCTCTATATATAAAAGTGTTTAGAACATTATGTCGCATACCTCAAAGCCTGTCAGTAGGTTAGTGAAGGCTTCGTTCAGTCCGCTTTTAGCAGACTGAACCTTCTCCACCACCACACCCATCAGGGTGCGGTGCTCCGCCACGATGGAAGCACGCTGCAGTGCTTCCTCCAGAGTGTTGAGCGCCTCCGGATTAGTGGAGGCCGTCGATGGAGCTGATGCTCCTCCCCCTCTTTCAAGGGGGCTGCTTATCCGATCCCGGAGCCACATTGGTCTCCAGAATGGTGTACGACTGGGGCCCGTATTGTTGGGGCTCCCCACCGTCGGTTTTCATGGTGGTTGCCTCCCCTAGGTCTTCGGCGACCGAGGTATTGACCTCGGGCGCCCTCTTGACAGCTTCGCACGCCCCCTTTCGGCCGGGAGAGGTCCTCCGGGACGACGCTTCGGTGTCCTCCATGGTGATTGGCGAGGGGGCTCATGGCGGCGTGTCACTCTCCGCCATCTCGGGTGGCAGAGAATTCCCCTCTGATAATGGAGTTTGCGGGAGCTCGCGGGGAGGGCTGAAAGGCAAATGACAAAATAACTTATACTATGGAAACAGATAGACCGAAGATAAACAAGTAAGTTTCTGAATACTTACGATTCGGCCAGGGGCTTCACCCTGGGAGGTCTCTTGGGAACTAGTTCGGACTCTGAGTCCGAACTGTCTGGGAGGGTCACCTTCCCTCTCTTGGGCGCCTCCCCCTCCGGGTCTTTAGAGGCCGCCCTCTTCTTCTTCCCCTTACGAGGGGAGTCGCTTTCCACTTCCTCCTCCTCTTCTTCCTCGTCCCCCTCGTGGGAAGAGAGGGCTTTGGTCTCTCCGGACACTGTGTCCGAAGGACCTTTGTGGCGGGGGCTGCCCTTGGCCACCTCGCCTTTCTTCTTCTTTGCCTTCTTCTCCGGCGCCTGATAGGGCGCCGGGACCAGCATCTCTGTTAGCTGGGGTGTGGCCGGGTCCTCGGGCAGCGGTGCCGGACAGTTGATCCGCTCTGCCTTTCCCGTCCAGCCCTGTACGGAAGACAGACAATATAGTCTTTATTATATCAAAAGTATTGATCGGATAGGTATTCGGGAAGGTTATGCTTACCGCTGAGGCTAGGTTCTCGATGTCGAGTCCGATGTCTTCGGTCTTCATCGGCCAACTTTTTTGGGCCTTGAAGAGCTGCTTCCATATATCTTCGTGCGTGGTGCCAAAGAAGCGCTTCAAGTTCCGTGGCTCCTCCGGATTGAACTCCCACATGAGGGAGGCCCAGAGTTGGCAGGGGAGGATACGGCGGAAGAGCATCACCCGAATCACGTTGGTGAGACCGGTGTTCACACCCAACACGTTGGAGATGCGCTTCTGTAGCATCTTCACCTCCGGTTGAGACCCCTAATCAAGGCCCTTGGCGGTCCATGAGGTGAGTCTCGTGGGGGGTCCGGATCTGAAGTCAGGCGTGGCCGCCCACTTGGCGCCACAGGGTTCGGTGATGTAGAACCACTCCTGCTGCCACACCTTGACAGTCTCAACGAATGCCCCTTTGGGCCAGATGGCATTGGGGAGCTTGCTTACCATGGCCCCGCCATAGTCTGCATGTTGTCCGTTGACCACCTTCGGCTTTAGATTGAAAACCTTGAGCCATATAGGCCGAAGTGTGGGGGGATGCGGAGAAGAGCTTCACACACGACAATGAACGCCGATATGTGAGGAAGGAATTTGGGGCTAGATCATGGAAATCTAACCCGTAATAGAACATAAGACCTCGAACGAAGGGGTGGAGGGGAAACCCTAGCCCTCAGAGGAAATAGGGGATGAACACGGCCCTCTCACCAGGCTCCGGAGTGGGGATAACCTGATCTTTGTCAGGGAGCCTATGTGCGATGTTCGCGGACAGATAGCCCGCGCTCTGGAGATCCTTCACGTCCTTTTCGGTGACAGAGGAGGCCTCCCACTTGCCCTTAGAACCGGACCCGGCCATTGCTGGGGAGGGTGGCGGCGGTGGGAAAGATCGGAGTTTTTGGGCGCTAGAGCTTGGAGGTTGGAAGACAGAAGCTAGAGGAAGGCATGGGGGAAAAAGTGAAGGAAATATGCCCTAGAGGCAATAATAAAGTTATTATTTATTTCCTTATATCATGATAAATGTTTATTATTCATGCTAGAATTGTATTAACCGGAAACCTGATACATGTGTGAATACATAGACAAACAGAGTGTCACTAGTATGCCTCTACTTGACTAGCTCGTTGATCAAAGATGGTTATGTTTCCTAGCCATAGACATGAGTTGTCATTTGATTAACGGGATCATATCATTAGGAGAATGATGTGATTGACTTGACCCATTCCGTTAGCTTAGCACACGATCATTTAGTATTCTGCTATTGCTTTCTTCATGACTTATACATGTTCATATGCTATGAGATTATGCAACTCCCATTTACCGGAGGAACACTTTGTGTGCTACCAAACGTCACAACGTAACTGGGTGATTATAAAGGTGCTCTACAGGTGCTTCCAAAGGTACTTGTTGGGTTGGCGTATTTCGATATTAGGATTTGTCACTCCGATTGTCGGAGAGGTATCTCTGGGCCCACTCAGTAATGCACATCACTATAAGCCTTGCAAGCATTGTAACTAATGAGTTAGTTGCGGGATGATGTATTACAGAACGAGTAAAGAGACTTGCCGGTAACGAGATTGAACTAGGTATTGAGATACTGACGATCGAATCTTGGGCAAGTAACATACCGATGACAAAGGGAACAACGTATGTTGTTATGCGGTTTGACCGATAAAGATCTTCGTAGAATATGTGGGAGCCAATATGAGCATCCAGGTTCCGCTATTGGTTATTGACCGGAGACGTGTCTCGGTCATGTCTACATTGTTCTCGAACCCGTAGGATCCGCACGCTTAAAGTTCGATGACGGTTATATTATGAGTTTATGTGTTTTGATGTACCAAAGGTAGTTCGGAGTCCCGGATGAGATCGGGGACATGACGAGGAGTCTCGAAATGGTCGAGACGTAAAGATCAATATATTGGACGACTATGTTTGGATATCGGAAGTGTTCCGGGTGAAATCGGGATTTTACCGGAGTACCGGGAGGTTACCGGAACCCCCCGGCAACATAATGGGCCTTAATGGGCCTAGGTGGAAGAGAGGAGAGGCAGCTAGGGCTGAGCCGCGCGCCCCTCCCCCTAGTCCGAATAGGACAAGGAGAAGGGGGCGGCGCCCCCCTTCCTTCTTCTCCCTCTCCTCTTTCCCCCCTCCCAAGTCCTAATCCAACTAGGAAAAGGGGGAGTCCTACTCCCGGTGGGAGTAGGACTCCTCCTGCGCGCTCCAAGGCTGGCCGCACCTCCCCCCCTTTGATCCTTTATATACGGGGGCAGGGGGCACCCCATAGACACAACAATTTATCATTGATCTCTTAGCCGTGTGCGGTGCCCCCCTCCACCATATTACACCTCGATAATATCGTAGCGGTGCTTAGGTGAAGCCTTGCGTCGATAGAACATCATCATCGTCACCATGCCGTCATGTTGACGAAACTCTCCCTCAACACTTGGCTGGATCGGAGTTCGAGGGACGTCATCGAGCTGAACGTGTGCTGAACTCGGAGGTGCCGTACGTTTGGTACTTGATCGGTCGGATCGTGAAGACGTACGACTACATCAACCGCGTTGTGTTAACGCTTCTGCTTTCGGTCTACGAGGGTACGTGGACAACACTCTCCCCTCTCGTTGCTATGCATCACCATGATCTTGCGTGTGCGTAGGAAATTTTTTGAAATTACTACGTTCCCCAACAGTGGCATCCGAGCCTGGTTTTATGCGTTGATGTTATATGCACGAGTAGAACACAAGTGAGTTGTGGGCGATATAAGTCATACTGCTTACCAGCATGTCATACTTTGGTTCGGCGGTATTGTTGGATGAAGCGGCCCAGACCGACATTACGCGTACGCTTACGCGAGACTGGTTCTACCGACGTGCTTTGCACACAGGTGGCTGGCGGGTGTCAGTTTCTCCAACTTTAGTTGAACCGAGTGTGGCTACGCCCGGTCCTTGCGAAGGTTAAAACAACACCAACTTGACAAACTATCGTTGTGGTTTTGATGCGTAGGTAAGAACGGTTCTTGCTCAGCCCGTAGCAGCCACGTAAAACTTGCAACAACAAAGTAGAGGACGTCTAACTTGTTTTTGCAGGGCATGTTGTGATGTGATATGGTCAAGACGTGATGAGATATAAGTTGTTGTATGAGATGATCATGTTTTGTTAAAGTTATCGGCAACTGGCAGAAGCCTTATGGTTGTCTCTTTATTGCATAAGATGCAAGCGCCAAATAATTGCTTTACTTTATCGCTATGCGATAGCAATAGTTGCAAGAGCAATAGTTGGCGAGACGACCATGTGACGACACATTGATATAGATCAAGATGATGGAGATCATGGTGTCATGCCGGTGACGATGGAGATCATGACGATGCTTTGGAGATGGAGATCAAAGGCACAAGATGATGATGGCCATATCATGTCACATATTATGATTGCATGTGATGTTTATCTTTTATACATCTTATCTTGCTTTGATTGACGGTAGCATTATAAGATGATCTCTCACTAAATTATCAAGGTATAAGTGTTCTCCCTGAGTATGCACCGTTGCGAAAGTTCTTCGTGCTGAGACACCACGTGATGATCGGGTGTGATAGGCTCTACGTTCAAATACAACGGGTGCAAAACAGTTGCACACGCGGAATACTCAGGTTAAACTTGACGAGCCTAGCATATAACAGATATGGCCTCGGAACACTGAGACCGAAAGGTCGAGCGTGAATCATATAGTAGATATGATCAACATAGTGATGTTCACCATTGAAACTACTCCATCTCACGTGATGATCGGACATGGTTTAGTTGATATGGATCACGTGATCACTTAGAAGATTAGAGGGATGTCTATCTAAGTGGGAGTTCTTTAAGTAATATGATTAATTGAACTTTAATTTATCATGAACTTAGTCTTGGTAGTATTAGCATATCTATGTTGTAAATCAATAGCTCGCGTTGTTGCTTCCCTATGTTTTATATATGTTCCTAGAGAAAACTAAGTTGAAAGATGTTAGTAGCAATGATGCGGATTGGATCCGTGATCTAAGGTTTATCCTCATTGCTGCACAGAAGAATTATGTCCTTGATGCACCGCTAGGTGACAGACCTATTGCAGGAGCAGATGCAGACGTTATGAACGTTTGGCTAGCTCAATATGATGACTACTTGATAGTTTAGTGCACCATGCTTAACGGCTTAGAATCGGGACTTCAAAGACGTTTTGAACGTCATGG
Organism: Triticum aestivum; assembly: GCF_018294505.1. Taxonomy (NCBI): domain Eukaryota; kingdom Viridiplantae; phylum Streptophyta; class Magnoliopsida; order Poales; family Poaceae; genus Triticum; species Triticum aestivum. Next base: position 201,342,992 of record NC_057814.1, on the reverse strand, counting down.
ACCATATGAGATGTTCCAGGAGTTGAATTTAATATTTCAAGCAAATACCCGAGTTGAGAGATATGAAGTCTCCAACAAGTTCTATAGCTAAAAGATGGAGGAGAGTAGCTCAAGCAGTGAGCATGTGCTCAGATTGTCTGGGTACTACAATTGCTTGAATCAAGTGGGAGTTAATCTTCCAGATAAAATAGTGATTGACAGAGTTCTCTTATCACCATCACCAAGTTAGTAGAACTTCGTGATGAACTATAGTATGCAAGGGATGACGAAAGTAATTCCCGAGCTCTTCGCGATGCTGAAATCGACGAAGGTAGAAATCAAGAAAGAGCATCAAGTGTTGATGGTTAACAAGACCACTAGTTTCAAGAAAAGGGCAAAGGGATAGAAGGGGAACTTCAAGAAGAACGGCAAGCAAGTTGCTGCTCAAGCGAAGAAGCCCAAGTCTGGACCTAAGCCTGAGACTAAGTGCTTCTACTGCAAAGGGACTGGTCACTGGAAGCGGAACTGCCCCAAGTATTTGGCGGATAAGAAGGATGGCAAAGTGAACAAAGGTATATTTGATATACAGATTATTGATGTGTATTTTACTAGTGTTCGTAGCAACCCCTCGGTATTTGATACTGGTTCAGTTACTAAGAGTAGTAACTCGAAACAGGAGTTGCAGAATGAACAGAGACTAGTTAAGGGTGAAGTGACGATGTGTGTTGGAAGTGGTTCCAAGATTGATATGATCATCATCGCACACTCCCTATACTTTCGGGATTAGTGTTGAACCTAAATAAGTGTTATTTGGTGTTTGCGTTGAGCATGAATATGATTTGATCATGTTTATTGCAATACGGTTATTCATTTAAGTTAGAGAATAATTGTTGTTCTATTTACATGAATAAAACCTTCTATGGTCATACACCCAATGAAAATGGTTTGTTGGATCTCGATCGTAGTGATACACATATTCATAATATTGAAGCCAAAAAGATGCAAAGTTAATAATGATAGTGCAACTTATTTGTGGCGCTGCCGTTTAGGTCATATTGGTGTAAAGCGCATGAAGAAACTCCATGCTGATGGGATTTTGGAATCACTTGATGCTTGCGAACCATGCCTTATGGGCAAGGTGACTAAGACTCCGTTCTCCGGAACAATGGAGCGAGCAACTGACTTATTGGAAATAATACATACTGATGTATGCGATCCGATGAGTGTTGAGGCTCGCGGCGGGTATCGTTATTTTCTGACCTTCACAGATGATTTGAGCAGATATGGGTATATCTACTTGATGAAACACAAGTCTGAAACATTTGAAAAGTTCAAAGAATTTCAGAGTGAAGTGGAGAATCGTCGTAACAAGAAAATTAAAGTTTCCACGATCTGATCACGGAGACGAATATTTGAGTTACGAGTTTGGTCTTCAATTAAAACAATGTGGAATAGTTTCACAAACTCATGCCGCCTGGAACACCACAGCGTAATGGTGTGTCCGAACGTCATAACAGTACTTTATTAAGATACGGTACAATCTATGATGTCTCTTACCAATTTACCACTATAATTTTGGGGTTATGCATTAGAGACAGCTGCATTCACGATTAATAGGGCACCATCTAAATCCGTTGAGACGACACCATATGAACTGTGGTTTGGCAAGAAACCCAAGTTGTCGTTTCTTAAAGTTTGGGACTGCGATGCTTATGTGAAAAAGTTTCAACATGATAAGCTCGAACCCAAATCGGAGAAGTAAATCTTCATAGGATACCCAAAAGAAACTGTTGGGTACACCTTCTATCACAGATCCGAAGGCAAGATATTCGTTGCTGAGAATGGATCCTTTCTAGAGAAGGAGTTTCTCTCGAAAGAAGTGAGTAGGAGGAAAGTAGAACTTGATGAGGTAACTGTACCTGCTCCCTTATTGGAAAGTAGTTCATCACAGAAATCTGTTCCTGTGACTACTACACCAATTAGTGAGGAAGCTAATGATGATGATCATGTAACTTCAGATCAAGTTACTACCGAACCTCGTAGGTAAACCAGAGTGAGATCTGCACCAGAGTGGTACGGTAATCCTGTTCTGGAGCTCATGTTACTTGACCATGACGAACCTGCGAACTATGAGGAAGCGATGATGAGCCCAGATTCCGCAAAATGGCTTGAGGCCATGAAATCTGAGATAGGATCCATGTATGAAAACAAAGTATGGACTTTGGTGGACTTGCCCGATGATCGGCAAGCCATTGAGAATAAATGGATCTTCAAGAGGAAGACGGACGCTGATAGTAGTGTTACTATCTACAAAGCTAGAATTGTCGCAAAAAGGTTTTCGACAAGTTCAAGGTGTTGACTACGATGAGAGTTTCTCACTCGTATCTATGCTTAAGCCTGTCCGAATCATGTTAGCAATTGCCGCATTTTATGAAATCTGGCAAATGGATAAACAAAACTGCATTCCTTAATGGATTTATTAAAGAAGAGTTGTATATGATGCAACCAGAAGGTTTTGTCAATCCTAAAGGTGCTAACAAAATATGCAAGCTCCAGCGATCCATCTATGGACTGGAGCAAGCATCTCGGAGTTGGAATATACGCTTTGATAAGTTGATCAAAGGATAGTTTTTTATACAGACTTGCGGTGAAGCCTGTATTTACAAGAAAGTGAGTGGGAGCACTACAGCATTTCTGATAAGTATATGTGATTGACATATTGTTGATCGGAAATAATGTAGAATTATTCTGCAAAGCATAAAGGAGTATTTGAAAGGAGTTTTTCAAAGAAGGACCTCGGTGAAGCTGCTTACATATTGAGCATCAAGATCTATAGAGATAGATCAAGACGCTTGATAAGTTTTTTCAATGAGTACATACCTTGACAAGATTTTGAAGTAGTTCAAAATGGAACAGTCAAAGAAAGAGTTCTTGCCTGTGTTACAAGGTGTGAAATTGAGTAAGACTCAAAGCCCGACCACGGCAGAAGATAGAAAGAGAATGAAAGTCATTCCCTATGCCTCAGCCATAGGTTCTATAAAGTATGCCATGCTGTGTACCAGATCTATTGTATACCCTACCACTGATTTTGGCAAGGGAGTACAATAGTGATCTAGGAGTAGATCACTGGACAGCGGTCAAAATTATCCTTAGTGGAATAAGGATATGTTTCTCGATTATGGAAGTGACAAAAGGTTCGTCGTAAAGGGTTACGTCGATGCAAGTTTTGACACTAATCTAGATGACTCTAAGTCTCGGTCTAGATACATATTGAAAGTGGGAGCAATTAGCTAGAGTAGCTCCATGGAGAGCATTGTAGACATAGAAATTTGCAAAATACTTACGGATCTGAATGTGACAGACCCGTTGACTAAAATTATCTCACAAGCAAAACATGATCACACCTTAGTACTCTTTGGGTGTTAATCACATAGCGATGTGAACTAGATTATTGACTCTAGTAAACCCTTTGGGTGTTGGTCACATGACGATGTGAACTATGGGTGTTAATCACATGGTGATGTGAACTATTGATGTTAAATCACATGGCGATGTGAACTAGATTATTGACTCTAGTGCAAGTGGGAGACTGAAGGAAATATGCCCTAGAGGCAATAGTAAAGTTATTATTTATTTCCTTATATCATGATAAATGTTTATTATTCATACTAGAATTGTATTAACCGGAAACCTGATACATGTGTGAATACATAGACAAACAGAGTGTCACTAGTATGCCTCTACTTGACTAGCTCGTTGATCAAAGATGGTTATGTTTCCTAGCCATAGACATGAGTTGTCATTTGATTAACGGGATCACGTCATTGGGAGAATGATGTGATTGACTTGACCCATTCCGTTAGCTTAGCACTCGATCGTTTAGTATGTTGCTATTGCTTTCTTCATGACTTATACATGTTCCTATGACTATGAGATTATGCAACTCCCGTTTACCGGAGGAACACTTTGTGTGCTACCAAACGTCACAACGTAACTGGGTGATTATAAAGGTGCTCTACAGGTGTCTCCGAAGGTACTTGTTGGGTTGGCGTATTTCGAGATTAGGATTTGTCACTCCGATTGTCGGAGAGGTATCTCTGGGCCCACTCGGTAATGCACATCACTATAAGCCTTGCAAGCATTGTAACTAATGAGTTAGTTGCGGAATGATGTATTACGGAACGAGTAAAGAGACTTGCCGGTAACGAGATTGAACTAGGTATTGAGATACCGACGATCGAATCTTGGGCAAGTAACATACCGATGACAAAGGGAACAACGTATGTTGTTATGCGGTTTGACCGATAAAGATCTTCGTAGGATATGTGGGAGCCAATATGAGCATCCAGGTTCCGCTATTGGTTATTGACCGGAGACGTGTCTCGGTCATGTCTACATTCTTCTCGAACCCGTAGGGTCCGCACGCTTAAATTTCGATGACGGTTATATTATGAGTTTATGTGTTTTGATGTACCTAAGGTAGTTTGGAGTCTCGGATGAGATCGGGGACATGACGAGGAGTCTCAAAATGGTCGAGACGTAAAGATTGATATATTGGACGACTATGTTTGGATATCGGAAGTGTTCCGGGTGAAATCGGGATTTTACCGGAGTACCGGGAGGTTACCGGAACCCCCCGGCAACATAATGGGCCTTAATGGGCCTAGGTGGAAGAGAGGAGAGGCAGCTAGGGCTGGGCCGCGCGCCCCTCTCCCTAGTCCGAATAGGACAAGGAGAAGGGGGCGGCGTCCCCCTTCCTTCTTCTCCCTCTCCTCTTTCCCCCCTCCCAAGTCCTAATCCAACTAGGAAAAGGGGGGGAGTCCTACTCCCGGTGGGAGTAGGACTCCTCCTGGCGCGCCCCAAGGCTGGCCGCACCTCCCCCCTTTGATCCTTTATATACGGGGGCAGGGGGGCACCCCATAGACACAACAATTGATCATTGATCTCTTAGCCGTGTGCGGTGCCCCCCTCCACCATATTACACCTCGATAATATCGTAGCGGTGCTTAGGCGAAGCCCTGCGTCGGTAGAACATCATCATCGTCACCACGCCGTCGTGCTGACGAAACTCTCCCTCAACACTCGGCTGGATCGGAGTTCGAGGGACGTCATCGAGCTGAACGTGTGCTGAACTCGGAGGTGCCATACGTTCGGTACTTGATCGGTCGGATCGTGAAGACGTACGACTACATCAACCGCGTTGTGTTAACGCTTCCGCTTTCGGTCTACGAGGGTACGTGGACAACACTCTCCCCTCTCGTTGCTATGCATCACCATGATCTTGCGTGTGCGTAGGAATTTTTTTGAAATTACTACGTTCCCCAACAAAAAGGAGGGATCTTTATCCTCTTATAGACGGTGAAAATACCAAATGTTCCCCTCTCAAGCCATAAAACTCGCTTGTTCCCAACGAGGTTGTGCTTACGGCGCGGTTGGGTTACCCAAACCATATTGATGAGAATCCCGTAATGAGCGAGCATGATCTCTGCTTTGACAAGACGTGCCAATGGAGGCTAAGCCTCGAAACGCGAAACAGGAGGCATGAAAACGGTTTGAAATGTTGAAGAGTCAAGTTGACGCTTCGCCGAAAAAGTTTTCAGTTAAAGACATTGTACCCATTTTTGACATCTTGCCTTCATGGCTAAGGGTTGTATTGACTATGCACAGCCGGGCACGGTTCCTTTATGCAGGGAGCTAACTTAAAGTATTCAGGAGAAGGAAACCGCCTTGCAATGCCGAAGATAATCCGCGTGCCGAACACATCGTCATCGAAGACTGGTTCAGGGGCTACTGAGGGAGTCATGGATTAGGGGGTCCTCGGGTGTCCGGCCTATTCGATATGGGTCGGACTGATGGGCCGTGAAGATAAAGCAGAAGACTATCTCCCATGTCCTAGTAGGACTCCTATATGCGTGGACGGCAAGTTTGGTGTCCGGATGTACTCTTCCCTTCCCTTGCAAACCGACTTTGTACAACTCTAGGCCCCTTCGGTGTGTATATAAACCGGAGGGTTTAGTCTATAGAGGCTATCAGAACAATCATAGTCTAGGCAACTAGGGTTTAGCCATTACGATCTCAAGGCAGATCAACTTTTGTAACCCCTATACTATTTGAATACAATCAAGCAGGACGTAGGGTTTTACCTCCATTAAGAGGGCCCAAACCTGGGTAAACATCGTGTCCCTAATGTCCCTTGTTACCATCTATCCTCAAACACACAACTTGGGACCCCCTACCCGAGATCTGCCAGTTTTGGCACCGACACCCCTCCCCCCTCCCCCTACCGGCAGCTCAAACCGTCGCCGCCGCAACCACAGCTTCAACCACATCTATGTTCTGCTCGGATCCTGTCAGGTAACCCACCGATCTATATCATGGCCCCGGCCTGATTGCTTAAATGGCGCCTGCGAAACAACCTCATGCCTCCAAATCCCCACCGCCCTACCTCCAGAGCATCGTCGCGCAAGCCCAGCCACATATCACGTGGGGGTCGAGGAGCTGATGGCGGTCCATGGCACGATGGCCGCTGTGCGTGTTGACCCGAAGGAACACCTCGCCTCCACCGCCGCCACATGGTGCAGGCTCTGGCCCAGATGAAGTGCCCCAGTGACTACCCCCCAGGACTTAACAGGCATGATCTGACCATCGATCAATCTTACCAATACCACTTGCAATGGCTATGTTTTGTACGATTTATGTATTAAGCATGTTTGTGCCTTGTTTATTTCAGTACTGCACACTGTGTGATGTTCAAGTATTAACTGTCCAGCTCAGTTTCACCAATACCAGAAACAAACTTACAATACATGACTTAGGATATCACTAGAGATGCTGCCCATTTGCTATTTTTGGTGGATGCTAACCCTATTGTACTTAACATGCCTGTCCATGTACTTACGCAGGGTCATAACGGCCGATGCTGTTCTTTGCCGTCGAGGTTAGCTGCATCCCATGTCTTACAGTATTTTACATCATTTGTGCAATTCCAGTTCAACTTCTACCATTTACTGGTTGCCTGTAGGTACACATGTCAACGACACTGATTCACGCTTCGACCCAGAGGAACAGCTTGCCTCCGCCGCCGCTGACTTTGGGCGGGCTCTAGCCAAGATTAAGTGCCCCAGCAACTACCTCTCAAGACTTAACAAGTATGTACTCACCAGTTCAATCTTACCAATACCAGTTGCAATTAATGGCGATGTTTTGTACGGTTGATGTATTAAGCATGTTGTAGTAAACATGCCTAACACGTTTTAGCTACTTTCCCTACCTTTTTATAGACAACTGGGCCATTCTCTGCTCTGGCAGTACCTTCCTTGTGATGTTTAACTCTGCCAATTGCATTTTTATCAGTACTGGTTTCAATGGCTATTAAGCATGTTGCAATTAATAGTTGAATCCATTTTTAAACAGTTGTATTTCAATGGCTACAAACTTACAAAACATGACTTAGGATGCTGTTAAGCCTGTTACAATTAACAGTTGTATCCATTTTTTAATATGTCCCTTTCTACCGTGCTACTCTCCGCAATGAAGATATACTAGAGATGTTGCCCATTTGCTATTTTTGGTGGATGCTAACCCTGTTGTACTTAACATGCCTTTCCATGTACTTACGCAGGGCCATAATGGGCGATGTTGTTGTTTGCCGCCGAGGTTAGCTGCATCCCATGTCTTACAGTATTTTACATCATTTGTGCAATTGTAGTTTGGCTTCTAAGATTTACTTGCTTCTTGTAGGTACACATGTCGGAGTTATGCTACTTCTTGAGCTTGCGTTGTTTTTTCCCTTGAAGAGGAAAGGGTGATGCAGCAAGGTAGAGTAAGTATTTCCCTCAGTTTTGAGTATTTCCCTTCAGGTTACTTGCAAAAGTGAGATCTGATAGAGATAAATAAACGGTAAAGTAAATATTTTTGGTATTTTTGGATTATAGATCGGAAAGTAAAAGATTGAAAAAGGAGTAGATTGGAAACTAATATGATAGATCGGAAACTTATATGATGGAAAATAGACCTGGGGGCCATAGGTTTCACTAGAGGCTTCTCTCAAGATAGCAAACAATACGGTGGGTGAACAAATTACTGCCGATCAATTGATAGAAAAGCGCAAAGTTATGACGATATCTAAGGCAATGATCATGATTATAGGCATCACGTCCTTGTCAAGTAGACCGAAAAGATTCTGCATCTACTACTATTACTCCACACACACCGACCGCTATCCAGCATGCATCTAGAGTATTAAGTTCATAAAGAACGGAGTAACGCATTAAGCAAGATGACATGATGTAGAGGAATTAACTCAAACAATATGATGAAAACCCCGTATTTTTATCCTCGATGGCAACAATACAATACGTGCCTTGCTGCCCCTACTGTCACTGGGAAGGACACCGCAAGATTGAACCCAAAGCTAAGCACTTCTCTCATTGCAAGAAAACCCAATCTAGTTGGCCAAACCAAACCGATAGTTCGAAGAGAATTACAAAGATATCAAATCATGCATATAAGAATTCAGAGGAGATTCAAATAATATTCATAGATAAGCTGGTCATAAATCCACAATTCATCGGATCTCGGCAAACACACCGCAAAAAAGTATTACATCGAATAGATCTCCAAGAACATCAAGGAGAACATGGTATTGAGAATCAAAGAGAGAGAAGAAGCCATCTAGCTACTAGCTATGGACCCGTAGGTCTGTGCTAAACTACCCACGCTTCATCGGAAGGGCAATAGGGTTGATGTAGAAGCCCTTCGTGATCGAATCCCCCTCCGGCAGGGCGCGGGAAAAGGTCCCTAGATGGGATCTCACGGGTACAGAAGGTTGCGACGGTGGAAAAGTGTTTTTGTGGATGCCTTTGTTGGTTTGGGGATATATGAGAATATATAGGTGAAAGAATTAGGTCAGGAGGTGCACGAGGGGCCCACAAGGGTGGGGGCGCGTGAGGGAGTTTTGGATTATGGGGTCCTCGGGTGTCCGGGCTATGCGACATGGGCCGGACTGATGGGCCGTGAAGATACAAGGTAGAAGGCCTTCCCCCATGTCCGGATGGGACTCTCCTTTGCGTGTATGGCAAGGTTGGTGTCCGGATGTGTAGATTCCTTCTTCTGTAAACCGACTTTGTACAATCCTAGGCCCCTCCGGTGTCTATATAAACTGAAGGGGTTAGTCCGTAGAGGCCATCACAATCATATAGGCTAGACATCTAGGGTTTAGCCATTACGATCTCGAGGTAGATCGACTCTTGTAACCCCTATACTCATCAAAGTCAATCAAGCAGGAAGTAGGGTATTACCTCCATCAAGAGGGCCCGAACTTGGGTAAAACATTGTGTCCCCTTTGTCTCCTGTTACCTTCGATCCTCAGACGCACAGTTCGGGACCCCCTACCCGAGATCCGCCGGTTTTGACACCGACATTGGTGCTTTCATTGAGAGTTCCACTATGTCGTTAACAGAAGGTTCGATGGCTCGTTCGATCATCAGCAACGATGCTGTTTCCGGGGAAACCTTCCTTCCCGGTCAACTTTTTGTGTTCGGCGGCTTTGCGCTGCGTGCCAACTCGATTGGCCACCTTGAACAGATCAACAGCTATGCCCCTGGTCATCAGATCAGTTTTGGGAACCTGAATTATGTCGCTGATATTCGAAGTGACTTGATCTTCGAAGGGTTCGCGGCCTCGACCACCGCTCTGGCCTTAGATCCGGAGCAAACTACCGGGTTCGAAGATGGGAGTTTGGAGCCCACCGGACTCTATGCAATTACGAAGCTCACTACCGGAGACTAGGAGGGGACTGTGTCATCGGCGAGCCCGGAGTCAAACTGGGTTCCCCCTTGATACGTCTCCAACGTATCTATAATTTTTGATTGTTCCATGCTATTATATGTTCTATTTTGGATGTTTAATGAGCTTATTTATACACTTTTATATTATTTTTGGGACTAACCTATTAACCGGAGGCCTGGCCCAAATTGCTTTTTTTGCCTATTTCAGTGTTTCGCAGGAAAAGAATATCAAACGGAGTCCAAACAGAATGAAACCTTCGGGAGCGTGATTTTTGGAACAAACGTGATCCAGAGGACTTGGAGTGGACGTCAAGAAACCAACGAGGAGGCCACGAGGCAGGGGGCGCCTACCCCCTGGGTGCGCCCTCCACCCTCGTGGCTCCACCGACCTACTTCTTCCTCCTATATATATCTACGTACCCCCAAACCATCGAAGAGCACCACGAAAACCTAATTCCACCGCCGCAACCTTCTGTACCCGTGAGATCCCATCTTGGGGCCTTTTCCGGCATCCTGCCGGAGGGGGCATTGATCACGGAGGGCTTCTACATCAACACCATAGCCTCTCTGATGATGTGTGAGTAGTTTACCTCAGTCCTTCGAGTCCATAGTTATTAGCTAGATGGCTTCTTCTCTCTCTGGATCTCAATACAAAGTTCTCCTCGATTCTCGTGGAGATCTATTCGATGTAATCTTCTTTTGCGGTGTGTTTGTCGAGATCTGATGAATTATGGGTTTATGATCAAGATTATCTATGAACAATATTTGAATCTTCTCTGAAGTCTTTTATGTATGATTGGTTATCTTTGCAAGTCTCTTCGAATTATCAGTTTGGTTTGGCCTACTAGATTGATCTTTCTTGCAATGGGAGAAGTGCTTAGCTTTGGGTTCAATCTTGCGGTGCTCGATCCCAGTGACAGTAGGGGAAACGACACGTATTGTATTGTTGCCATCGAGGATAAAAAGATGGGGTTTATATCATATTGCATGAGTTTATCCCTCTACATCATGTCATCTTGCTTAAAGCGTTACTCCGTTCTTATGAAATTGCTCAACAGTAATTTGTTTACCCACTGTAATACTTATGCTATCTTGAGAGAAGGCACTAGTGAACCGAATGGCCCCCGGGTCTATTTTCCATCATATTAATCTTCCGTCAACAAGCTATTTCTATCTTTGTTTACTTTGCAATCTTTACTTTTATCTTATCATAAAAATACCAAAAATATTATCTTATCATCTCTATCAGATCTCACTTTTGCAAGTGGCCGTGAAGGGATTGACAACCCCTTTATCACGTTGGTTGCAAGGTTCTTATTTGTTTGTGTAGGTGCAAGGGACTTGAGCGCGGCCTCCTACTGGATTGATACCTTGGTTCTCAAAACCTGAGGGAAATACTTACGCTACTTTGCTGCATCACCCTTTCCTCTTCAAGGGAAAACCAACGCAATGCTCAAGAGGTAGCAAGAAGGATTTCTGGCGCCGTTGCCGGGGAGTCTACGCACAAGTCAACATACCAAGTACCCATCACAAACTCTTATCCCTCGCATTACATTATTTGCCATTTGCCTCTCGTTTTCCTCTCCCCCACTTCACCCTTGCCATTTTATTCGCCCTCTCTTTCCGTTTGCTTTTTTCCGCTTGCTTCTTGTTTGCTCGTGTGTTGGATTGCTTGCTTGTCACAATGGCTCAAGATAATACTAAATTGTGTGACTTTGCCAATACCAACAACAATGATTTTCTTAGCACTCCGATTGCTCCTCTTACCGAAGCTGGATCTTGTGAAATTAATGTTGCCTTGCTGAATCTTGTTATGAAAGACCAATTCGCCGGCCTTCCTAGTGAAGATGCCGCTACCCATCTAAATAGCTTTGTTGATTTGTGTGATATGCAAAAGAAGAAAGATGTGGATAATGATATTGTTAAATTGAAGCTATTTCCGTTTTCTCTTAGAGATCGCGCTAAAACTTGGTTTTCCTCTTTGCCTAAAAATAGTATTGATTCTTCGAATAAGTGTAAAGATGCTTTTATCTCTAAGTATTTCCCTCCCGCTAAGATCATCTCCCTTAGAAACGATATTATGAATTTTAAGCAACTTGATCATGAACATGTTGCACAAGCTCGGGAGAGGATGAAATTAATGATACGTAATTGCCCTACTCATGGTTTGAATTTGTGGATGATTTTACAAAAAAAATATGCCGGATTGAATTTTGCTTCTAGAAATCTTTTAGATTCGGCCGCGGGAGGCACTTTTATGGAAATCACTTTAGGAGAAGCTACTAAACTCCTAGATAATATTATGGTTAATTATTCTCAATGGCACACTGAAAGATCTACTAGTAAAAAGGTGCATGCAATTGAAGAAATTAATGTTTTGAGTGGAAAGATGGATGAACTTATGAAACTGTTTGCTAATAAAAGTGTTACTTCTGATCCTAATGATATGCCCTTGTCTACCTTGGTTGAGAATAATAATGAATCTATGGATGTGAATTTTGTTGGTAGGAATAATTTTGGTAACAACGCTTATAGAGGAAACTTTAATCCTAGGCCGTACCCTAGTAAGTACTCTAATAATTATGGTAATTCCTACAGCAACTCTTATGGAAATTTTAATAAGTTGCCCTCTGATTTTGAGACTAGTGTTAAAGAATTTATGATTTCTCAAAAGAATTTCAATGCTTTGCTTGAAGAAAAATTGCCTAAGATTGATGAATTGGCTAGGAACGTGGATAGAATTTCTCTTGATGTTGATTATTTGAAACTTAGATCTATTCCACCTAAGCATGATATCAATGAGTCTCTCAAAGCCATGAGAATTTCCATTGATGAGTGCAAGGAAAGAACCGCTAGGATGCGTGCTAAGAAAGATTGCTTTGTGAAGGCGTGTTCTTCTAGTTTTTATGAGAATAAAGATGAAGATCTAAAAGTTATTGATGTGTCCCCTATTAAATCCTTGTTTTACAATATGAATCTTGATGATGATGGGACTGGAGATGAGTCAACTTTAGTTAGAAGGCGTCCCAAAAATTCGGAGTTTTTAGATCTTGATGCTAAAATTGGTAAAAGTGGGATTTAAGAGGTTAAAACTTTAGATAGCAATGAACCCGCTATCTTGGATTTCAAGGAATTTAATTATGATAATTTATCTTTGATAGATTGTATTTTCTTGTTGCAATCCGTTCTAAATTCTCCTCATGCTTATAGTCAAAATAAAGCTTTTACTAAACATATCGTTGATGTTTTGATGCAATCTTATGAAGAAAAACTTGAGTTGGAAGTTTCTATCCCTAGAAAACTTTATGATGAATGGGAACCTATAATTAAAATTAAAATTAAAATTAACGATCATGAATGCTATGCTTTGTGTGATTTGGGTGCTAGTGTTTCCACGGTTCCAAAAACTTTGTGTGATTTCCTAGGTTTCCGTGAATTCGATGATTGTTCTTTAAACTTGCACCTTGCGGATTCCACCATTAATAAACCTATGGGAAGAATTAATGATATTCTTATTGTTGCAAATAGGAATTATGTGCCCGTAGATTTCATTGTTCTTGATATAGATTGCAATCCTTCATGTCCTATTATTCTTGGTAGACCTTTCCTTAGAACGATTGGTGCAATTATTGATATGAAGGAAGGGAATATTAGATTCCAATTTCCATTAAGGAAAGGCATGGAACACTTCCCTAGAAAGAAAATTAAATTACCATACGAATCTATTATGAGAGCCACCTATGGATTGCCTACCAAAGATGGCAATACCTAGATCTATCCTCGCTTTTATGCCTAGTTAGGGGCGTTAAACGACATCGCTTGTTGGGAGGCAACCCAATTTTATTTTTAGATTTTTGCTTTGTGGTTCTGTTTAGGAATAAATAATCCATCTAGCTTCTGTTTAGATGTGATTTTGTGTTTTAATTAGTGTTTGTGCCAAGTTAAACCTATAGGATCTTCTTGGATGATAGTTATTTGATCTTGCTGAAAATTTCCAAAAACTTTCTGTTCATGAAAATAATTGTTAAAAATTACCAGAACGTGATATAATACTGATTCCAATTTCAGCATATCAATAAACAAATTATTTAGGTCGTCCTATTTTGGTAGAATTTTTAGAGTTCCAGAAGTTTGCGTTAGTTACAGATTACTACAGCCTGTTCTGTTTTTGACAGATTCTGTTTTTTGCGTGTTGTTTGCTTATTTTAATGAATCTATGGCTAGTAATGGAGTTTATGAACCATAGAAAAGTTGGAATACAGTAGGTTTAACACCAATATAAAGAATGAGTTCATTACTGTACCTTGAAGTGGTGTTTTGTTTTCTTTCGCTAACGGAGCTCACGAGATTTTCTGTTAAGTTTTGTGTTGTGAAGTTTTCAAGTTTTTGGTAAAGATTTGATGGATTATGGAACAAGGATTGGCAAGAGCCTAAGCTTGGGGATGCCCATGGCACCCCAAGGTAAAATTCAAGGATAACCAAAAGCTTAAGCTTGGGGATGCCCCAGAAGGCATCCCCTCTTTCGTCTTCGTCTATCGGTAACTTTACTTGGAGCTATATTTTTATTCACCACATGATATGTGTTTTGCTTGGAGCGTCTTGTATGATTTGAGTCTTGCTTTTTAGTTTGTCACAATCATCCTCGCTGTACACACCTTTTGAGAGAGACACACATGATTCGGAATTTGTTAGAATACTCTATGTGCTTCACTTATATCTTTTGAGCTATATTGTTTTTGCTCTAGTGCTTCACTTATATCTTTTAGAGCACGGTGGTGGTTGTATTTTATAGAAATTATTGATCTCTCATGCTTCACTTATATTATTTTGAGAGTCTTAAACAACATGGTAATTTTCTTTAATTGTGAAATTAATCTTCCATATTGAGTTCATTGAATATCATGAGAAGTTTGATACTTGATAAGTGTTTTGAGATATAAAGGTGGTAATATTAGAGTGTGCTAGTTGAGTAATTGTGAAATTGAGAAATACTTGTGTTAAAGTTGGCAAGTCCCGTAGCATGCACGTATGGTAAAAGTTGTGTGACAATTTTTACACATAAAGTGTTCTTTTATTGCTTTCCTTATGAGTGGCGGTCGGGGACGAGCGATGGTCTTTTCCTACCAATATATCCCTCTAGGGGCATGCGTAGTAGTACTTTGCTTAGAGGGCTAATAAACTTTTGCAATAAGTATATGAGTTCTTTATGACTAATGTGGGTCCATGGATTATACGCACTCTCAACCTTCCACAATTTTCTAGCCTCTACAGTACCGCGCCTTGCCCTTTCTCACCTTGAGAGTTGGTGCACACTTCGCCGGTGCATCCAAACCCCGTGATACGATACGCTCTATCACACATAAACCTCCTTATATCTTCCTCAAAACAGCCACCATACCTACCTATCATGGCATTTCCATAGCCATTCCGAGATATATTGCCATGCAACTTTCCACCGTTCCGTTTATTATGGCACGTGATACGTCTCCAACGTATCTGTAATTTTTGATTGCTCCATGCTATATTATCTACTGTTTTGGACATTATTGGGCTTTATTATTCACTTTTATATTATTTTTGGGACTAACCCAATAACTGGAGGCCCAGCCCAGAATTGCCGGTTTTTGCCTATTTCAGAGTTTCGCAGAAAAAGAATATCAAACGGAGTCCAAACGGAATGAAACCTTCGGGAACGTGATTTTTGGAACGAACATGATCTAGGAGACTTGGACCCTATGTAAGAGAAGCTTCCAGGAGGCCACGAGGTAGGGGGTGCGCCTACCCCCCAGGGCGCGCCCTCCACCCTCGTGGGCCCCCTTTTGCTCCACCGACGTACTTCTTCCTCCTATATATACCTACGTACCCCCAAACGATCATATACGGAGCCAAAAACCTAATTCCACCGCCGCAACCTTCTGTACCCACGAGATCCCATCTTGGGGCCTGTTCCGGAGCTCCGCCGGAGGGGGCATCCATCACGGAGGGCTTCTACATCAACACCATAGCCTCTCCGATGAAGTGTGAGTAGTTTACCTCAGACCTTCGGGTCCATAGTTAGTAGCTAGATGGCTTCTTCTCTCTTTTTGGATCTCAATACAATGTTCTCCCCCTCTCTCATGGAGATCTATTCGATGTAATCTTCTTTTTGCGGTGTGTTTGTTGAGACCGATGAATTGTGGGTTTATGATCAAGATTATCTATGAACAATATTTGAATATTCTCTGAATTCTTTTATGTATGATTGGTTATCTTTGCAAGTCTCTTCGAATTATCAGTCTGGTTTGGCCTACTAGATTGATCTTTCTTGCAATGGGAGAAGTGCTTAGCTTAGGGTTCAATCTTGCGGTGTCCTTTCCCAGTGACAGTAGGGGCAGCAAGGCATGTATAGTATTGTTGCCATCGAGGATAACAAGATGGGTTTTTTATCATATTGCATGAATTTATCCCTCTACATCATGTCATCTTGCTTAAGGCGTTACTCTGTTTTCATGAACTTAATACTCTAGATGCATGCTGGATAGCGGTCGATGAGTGGAGTAATAATAGTAGATGCAGGCAGGACTCGGTCTACTTGTCTCGGACGTGATGCCTATATACATGATCATACCTAGATATTCTCATGACTATGCTCAGTTCTGTCTATTGCTCAACAGTAATTCGTTCACCCACCGTAGAATACTTATGCTTTTGAGAGAAGCCACTAGTGAAACCTATGGCCCCCGGGTCTATTTTCCATCATATTAATCTCCCTACAACAAGCTATTTCTGGCACCGTGTTTATTTTGCTTTCTTTACTTTGCATCTTTATCACAAAAATACCAAAAATATTATCCTATCATATCTATCAGATCTCACTCTCATAAGTGACCGTGAAGGGATTGACAACCCCTTATCGCGTTGGTTGCGAGGATTTATTTGTATTGTGCAGGTGCGAGGGACTCGCGCGTAGCCTCCTACTGGATTGATACCTTGGTTCTCAAAAACTGAGGGAAATACTTACGCTACTTTGCTGCATCACCCTTTCCTCTTCAGGGGAAAACCAACGCAGTGCTCAAGAGGTAGCAAGAAGGATTTCTGGCGCCGTTGCCGGGGAGGTCTACGCAAAAGTCAACATACCAAGTACCCATCACAATCCCTTATCTCCCGCATTACAGTATTTGCCATTTGCCGCTCTTTTTCCTCTCCCCCACTTCACCCTTGCCGTTTTATTCGCCCTCTCTTTTCCGTTTGCCTCTTTTTGCCCGTCTCTTGTTTGCTCGTGTGTTGGATTGCTTGCTTGTCACGATGGCTCAAGATAATACCAAATTATGTGACTTCACCAATACCAACAATATTGATTTCCTTAGCACTCCGATTGCTCCTCTTACCGATACTGAATCTTGTGAAATCAATGCTGCTTTGTTGAATCTTGTCATGAAAGATCAATTCGCCGGCCTTCCTAGTGAAGATGCCACTACTCATCTAAATAGCTTCGTTGATTTGTGTGATATGCAAAAGAAGAAAGATGTTGATAATGATATTGTTAAATTGAAGCTATTTCCTTTTTCGCTTAGAGATCGTGCTAAAGCTTGGTTTTCGTCTTTGCCTAAAAATAGTATTGATTCTTGGAACAAGTGCAAAGATGCCTTTATCTCTAAGTATTTCCCTCCCGCTAAGATCATCTCTCTTAGAAACGATATTATGAATTTTAAGCAACTTGATCATGAACATGTTGCACAAGCTTGGGAGAGGATGAAATTAATGATACGTAATTGCCCTACTCATGGTTTGAATTTGTGGATGATTATACAAAACTTTTATGCCAGATTGAATTTTGCTTCTAGAAATCTTTTAGATTCGGCTGCGGGAGGCACTTTTATGGAAATCACTTTAGGAGAAGCTACTAAACTCCTAGATAATATTATGGTTAATTATTCTCAATGGCACACTGAAAGATCTACTAATAAAAAAGTGCATGCGATAGAAGAAATTAATGTTTTGAGTGGGATGGATGAACTTATGAAATTATTTGCTAGTAAGAGTGTTTCTTCTGATCCTAATGATATGCCCTTGTCTACTTTAATTGAGAAAAATAATGAATCTATGGATGTGAATTTTGTTGGTAGGAATAATTTTGGTAACAACGCGTATAGAGGAAACTTTAATCCTAGGCCTTATCCTAGTAATTCCTCTAATAATTATGGTAATTCCTACAACAACTCTTATGGAAATTTTAATAAGATGCCTTCTGAATTTTAGACAAGTGTTAAAGAGTTTATGAATTTGCAAAAGAATTTTAATGCTTTGCTTGAAGAGAGATTGCTTAAAGTTGATGAATTGGCTAGGAACATTGATAGAATTTCTCTTGATGTTGATTCTTTAAAGGTTAGATCTATTCCTCCTAAGCATGATATCAATGAGTCTCTCAAAGCCATGAGAATTTCCATTGATGAGTGCAAAGAAAGAACCGCTAGGATGCGTGCTAAGAAAGATTGCTTTATGAAAGCGTGTTCTTGAAATTTCTATGAAAATAAAGATGAAGATCTAAAAGTTATTGATGTGTCCCCTATTAAATCTTTGTTTTGCAATATGAATCTTGATAATGATGGGACTGAATATGATCCACCTTTACCTAGAAGGCGTTCCAAAAATTCAGAGTTTTTAGATCTTGATGCTAAAATTGATAAAAGTGGGATGGAAGAAATCAAAACCCTAGATATTGCTAAACCCACTATTTTGGATTTCAAGGAATTTAATTATGAAAATTGCTCTTTGATTGATTGTATTTCCTTGTTGCAATCCGTGCTAAATTCTCCTCATGCTTATAGTCAAAATAAAGCGTTTACTAAACATATCGTTGATGCCTTGGTGCAATCTTATGAAGAAAAGCTTGAGTTGGAAGTTTCTATCCCTAGAAACTTTATGATGAGTGGGAACCAACTATTAAAATTAAGATTAAGGATCATGAGTTCTATGCTTTATGTGATTTGGGTGCTAGTGTTTCCACTATTCCCAAAACTTTGTGCGATTTGCTAGATTTCCGTGATTTTGATGATTGCTCTCTAAACTTGCACCTTGCGGATTCCACTATTAAGAAACCTATGGGAAGAATTAATGATGTTCTTATTGTTGCAAATAGGAATTATGTGCCCGTAGATTTTATCGTTCTTGATATAGATTGCAATCCTTCATGTCCTATTATTCTTGGTAGACCTTTCCTTAGAACGACTGGTGCAATTATTGATATGAAGGAAGGGAATATTATATTCCAATTTCCATTAAAGAAAGGCATGGAACACTTCCCTTGGAAGAAAATAAAATTGCCATATGAATCTATAATGAGAGCCACTTATGGATTGCCTACCAAAGATGGCAATACCTAGATCTATCCTTGCTTTTATGCCTAGCTAGGGGCGTTAAACGATAGCGCTTGTTGGAAGGCAACCCAATTTTATTTTTAGTTTTTTGCTTTTTGCTTCTGTTTAGGAATAAACCTTTGTTCTAGACTCTGGTTAGATGTGTTTTTATGTTTTAATTAGTGTTTGTGCCAAGTTAAACCTATAGGATCTTCTTGGATGATAGTTATTTGGTCTTGCTGTAATTTCCAGAAACTTTCTGTTCACAAAAATAACTGTTAAAAATCACCAGAACGTGATAAAATAGTGATTCTAATTGCTTCTGATCAATAAACAAATTTCCTAGGTCTTCCTATTTTGGCTGATTTTTTGGAGTTCCAGAAGTTTGCGTTAGTTACAGATTACTACAGACTGTTCTGTTTTTGACAGATTCTGTTTTTCGTGTGTTGTTTGCTTATTTTGATGAATCTATGGCTAGTAAAATAGTTTATAAACCATAGAGAAGTTGGAATACAGTAGGTTTAACACCAATATAAATAAAGAATAAGTTCATTACAGTACCTTGAAGTGGTCTTTTGTTTTCTTTCGCTAACGGAGCTCACGAGATTTCTGTTGAGTTTTGTGTTGTGAAGTTTTCAAGTTTTCGGTGAAAGATTTTGATGGATTATGGAACAAGGAGTGGCAAGAGCCTAAGCTTGGGGATGCCCATGGCACCCCCAAGATAATCTAAGGACACCAAAAAGCCAAATCTTGGGGATGCCCCGGAAGGCATCCCCTCTTTCGTCTACTTCCGTCGGTAACTTTACTTGGAGCTATATTTTTATTCACCACATGATATGTGTTTTGCTTGGAGCGTCTTGTATGATTTGAGTCTTTTCTTTTTTGTTTGCCACAATCATCCTTTCTGTACACACCTTTTGAGAGATCCATACATGATTTTGAAATTATTAGAATACTCTTTGTGCTTCACTTATATCTTTTGAGTTATATAATTTTTGCTCTAGTACTTCACTTATATCTTTTAGAGCACGGTGGTGGATTTGTTTTATAGAAACTATTGATCTCTCATGATTCACTTAGATTATTTTGAGAGTCCTAAATAGCATGGTAATTTGCTTAAATAACCCTAATATGCTAGGTATTCAAGAATAGTAAAAACTTTCTTATGAGTGTGTTGAATACTAAGAGAAGTTTGATGCTTGATGATTGTTTTGAGATATGGAGGTAATAATATCAAAGTCGTGCTAGTTGAGTAGTTGTGAATTTGAGAAATACTTGTGTTGAAGTTTGCAAGTCCCGTAGCATGCACGTATGGTAAACATTATGTAACAAATTTGAAACATGAGGTGTTCTTTGATTGTCCTCCTTATGAGTGGCGGTCGGGGACGAGCGATGGTCTTTTCCTACCAATCTATCCCCCTAGGAGCATGCGCGTAGTGCTTGGTTTTTGATGACTTGTAGATTTTTGCAATAAGTATGTGAGTTCTTTATAACTAATGTTGAGTCCATGGATTATACGCACTCTCACCCTTCCATCATTGCTAGCCTCTTCGGTACCGTGCATTGCCCTTTCTCACATTGAGAGTTGGTGCAAACTTCGCCGGTGCATCCAAACCCCGTGATATGATACGCTCTTTCACAAATAAACCTCCTTATATCTTCCTCAAAACAACCACCATACCTACCTATTATGGCATTTCCATAGCCATTCCGAGATATATTGCCATGCAACTTTCCACCATTCCGTTTATCATGACACATTCATCATTGTCATAATGCTAGCATAATCATGTAGTTGACATAGTATTTGTGGCAAAGCCACCGTTCATAATTCTTTCATACATGTCACTCTTGGTTCATTGCATATCCCGGTACACCACCGGAGGCATTCATATAGAGTCATACTTTGTTCTAGTATCGAGTTGTAATCATTGAGTTGTACATAAATAGAAGTGTGATGATCATCATTTTCTAGAGCATTGTCCCAAGTGAGGAATAAAAAAAAGGCCATAAAAAAAGAGAGAAGGCCCCCAAAAAAAGAGAGAAAAAGAGAGAAGGGACAATGCTACTATCCTTTGCCATACTTGTGCTTCAAAGTAGCACCATAATCTTCATGATAGAGAGTCTCTTGTTTTGTCACTTTCATATACTAGTGGGAATTTTTCATTATAGAACTTGGCTTGTATATTCCAACAACGGGCCTCCTCAAGTGCCCTAGGTCTTCGTGAGCAAGCAAGTTGGATGCACACCCACTTAGTTTCTTTTGTTGAGCTTTCGTACATTTATAGCTCTAGTGCATCCGTTGCATGGCAATTCCTACTCCTTGCATTAACATCAATCGATGGGCATCTCCATAGCTCATTGATTAGCCTCGTTGATGTGAGACTTTCTCCTTTTTGTCTTCTCCACATAACCCCCATCATCATATTCTATTCCACCCATAGTGCTATGTCCATGGCTCGCGCTCATATATTACGTGAAAGTTTATAGGTTTGAGATTACTAAAGTATGAAACAATTGCTTGGCTTGTCATCGGGTTGTGCATGATGAGAGCATTCTTGTGTGACGAAAATGGAGCATGACTAAACTATATGATTTTGTAGGGATGAACTTTCTTTGGCCATGTTATTTTGAGAAGACATAATTGCTTAGTTAGTATGCTTGAAGTATTATTATATTTATGTCAATATGAACTTTTATCTTGAATCTTTCGGATCTGAATATTCATACCACAATTAAGAAGAATTACATTGAAATTATGCTAAGTAGCACTCTGCATCAAAAATTCTGTTTTTATCATTTACCTACTCGAGGACGAGCAGGAATTAAGCTTGGGGATGCTTGATACGTCTCCAACGTATCTATAATTTTTGATTGCTCCATGCTATATTATCTACTGTTTTGGACATTATTGGGCTTTATTATTCACTTTTATATTATTTTTGGGACTAACCTATTAACCGGAGGCCCAGCCCAGAATTGCTGTTTTTTTTGCCTATTTCAGAGTTTCGCAGAAAAAGAATATCAAATGGAGTCCAAACGGAATGAAACCTTCGGGAACGTGATTTTTGGAACGAACATAATCCAGGAGACTTGGACCCTACGTAAGAGAAGCTTCCAAGAGGCCACGAGGTAGGGGGCGCGCCCTCCACCCTCGTGGGCCCCCTGTTGCTCCACCGACGTACTTCTTCCTCCTATATATACCTACATACCCCCAAACGATCAGATACGTAGCCAAAAACCTAATTCCACCGCCGCAACCTTCTGTACCCACGAGATCCCATCTTGGGGCCTGTTCCGGAGCTCCGCTGGAGGGGGCATCCATCACGGAGGGCTTCTACATCAACACCATAGCCTCTCCGATGAAGTGTGAGTAGTTTACCTCAGACCTTCGGGTCCATAGTTAGTAGCTAGATGGCTTTTTCTCTCTTTTTGGATCTCAATACAATGTTCTCCCCCTCTCTCGTGGAGATCTATTTGATGTAATCTTCTTTTTGCGGTGTGTTTGTTGAGGCCGATGAATTGTGGGTTTATGATCAAGATTATCTATGAACAATATTTGAATCTTCTCTGAATTCTTTTATGTATGATTGGTTATCTTTGCAAGTCTCTTCGAATGATCAGTTTGGTTTGGCTTACTAGATTGATCTTTCTTGCAATGGGAGAAGTGCTTAGCTTTGGGTTCAATCTTTTGGTGTCCTTTCCCAGTGACAGTAGGGGCAGCAAGGCACGTATAGTATTGTTGCCATCGCGAATAACAAGATGTTTTTTTTATCATATTGCATGAATTTATCCCTCTACATCATGTCATCTTGCTTAAGGCGTTACTCTGTTTTCATGAACTTAATACTCTAGATGCATGCTGGATAGCGGTCGATGAGTGGAGTAATAGTAGTAGATGCAGGCAGGAGTCGGTCTACTTGTCTCGGACGTGATGCCTATATACATGATCATACCTAGATATTCTCATCACTATGCTCAATTCTGTCAATTGCTCAACAGTAATTCGTGTTGGAAATATGCCCTAGAGGCAATAATAAATGGTTATTATTATATTTCTTTGTTCATGATAATCGTCTATTATTCATGCTATAATTGTATTGTCCGAAAATCGTAATACATGTGTGAATGCATAGACCACAACGTGTCCCTAGTAAGCCTCTAGTTGACTAGCTTGTTGATCAACAGATAGTCATGGTTTCCTGATTATGGACATTGGATGTCATTGATAACGGGATCACATCATTAGGAGAATGATGTGATGGACGAGACCCAATCCTAAGCATAGCATAAAAGATCGTGTAGTTTTGTTTGCTAGAGCTTTTCCAATGTCAAGTATCGTTTCCTTAGACCATGAGATCGTGCAACTCCCGGATACCGTAGGAGTGCTTTGGGTGTGCCAAACGTCACAACGTAACTGGGTGACTATAAAGGTGCACTACGGGTATCTCCGAAAGTGTCTGATGGGTTGGCACGGATCAAAACTGGGATTTGTCACTCCGTGTGACGGAGAGGTATCTCTGGGCCCACTCGGTAATGCATCATCATAATGAGCTCAATGTAACTAAGGCGTTAGTCACGGGATCATGCATTGCGGTACGAGTAAAGAGACTTGCCGGTAACGAGATTGAACAAGGTATTGGGATACCGACGATCGAATCTTGGGCAAGTAACATACCGATTGACAAAGGGAATTGCATACGGATTGATTGAATCCTCGACATGGGTATCCAGATCCCGCTATTGGTTATTGACCGGAGAGGCGTCTCGGTCATGTCTGCATGTCTCCCGAACCCGTAGGGTCTACACACTTAAGGTTCGGTGACA
The DNA here is from genome assembly GCF_018294505.1 of Triticum aestivum. Lineage (NCBI taxonomy): Eukaryota > Viridiplantae > Streptophyta > Magnoliopsida > Poales > Poaceae > Triticum > Triticum aestivum. Next base: position 201,319,063 of record NC_057814.1, on the reverse strand, counting down.
CTAGGGTTGTAGAGATATATGTATGCGGAAACCCGAAAGTTGTTCGGAGTCCCGGATGAGATCCCGGACGTCACGAGAGGTTCCGGAATGGTCCGGAGGTGAAGAATTATAGGAAGTCAAGTTTCGGCCATCGGGAAAGTTTCGGGGGTTACCGGTATTGTACCGGGACCACCGGAAGGGTCCCGGGGGTCCACCGGGTGGGGCCACCTATCCCGGAGGGCCCCGTGGGCTGAAAGTGGAAGGGAACTAGCCCTTAGTGGGCTGGGGCGCCCCCCTTGGGCCTCCCCCCCTGCGCCTAGGGTTGGGAACCCTAGGGGGGGAGCTTCCCCCTTGCCTTGGGGGGCAAGGCACCCCTTCCCCCCCACTTGGCCGCCCCCCCCCTTTGGATCTGATCTCCAGGGCCGGCGCCCCCCCAGGGGGCCTATATAAAGGGGGGGGAGGGAGGGCAGCAACACACAACCTTGGGCGCCTCCCTCCTCCCCTGCAACACCTCTCTCTCTCCCGCAGAAGCTCGGCGAAGCCCTGCCGGAGACCCGCTACATCCACCACCACGCCGTCGTGCTGCTGGATCTCCATCAACCTCTCCTTCCCCCTTGCTGGATCAAGAAGGAGGAGACGTCACTACACCGTACGTGTGTTGAACGCGGAGGTGCCGTCCGTTCGGCACTCGGTCATCGGTGATTTGGATCACGGCGAGTACGACTCCGTCATCCACGTTCATTGGAACGCTTCCGCTCGCGATCTACAAGGGTATGTAGATGCACTCCCTTCCCCTCGTTGCTAGTATACTCCATAGATGCATCTTGGTGAACGTAGGAAAATTTTAAAATTATGCTATGATTCCCAACAATTCGTTCACCCACCGTAGAATACTTATGCTTTTGAGAGAAGCCACTAGTGAAACCTATGGCCCCCGGGTCTATTTTCCATCATATTAATCTCCCTACAACAAGCTATTTCTGGCACCGTCTTTATTTTGCTTTCTTTACTTTGCATCTTTATCACAAAAATACCAAAAATATTATCCTATCATATCTATCAGATCTCACTCTCGTAAGTGACCGTGAAGGGATTGACAACCCCTTATCGCGTTGGTTGCAAGGATTAATTTGTATTGTGCAGGTGCGAGGGACTCGCGCGTAGCCTCCTACTGGATTGATACCTTGGTTCTCAAAAACTGAGGGAAATACTTACGCTACTTTGCTGCATCACCCTTTCCTCTTCAAGGGAAAACCAACGCAGTGCTCAAGAGGTAGCAACGATAAACGCCGAAATGTGTAGGAAGGAGTTTGGGACTAGATCGTGGAAATCTAGCTCGTAATAGAACATGAGACCGCGGACAAAGGGGTGGAGGGGAAACCCTAGCCCGTAGAGGAAGTGGGGGATAAATACCACCCTTTCGCCGGGCTTCGGGGTGGGCATGACCTGCTTCTTGGCAGGGATCCTGTGCGCAACGTCCGCACTCAGGTACCCCGCCTCCCGGAGCTCTACTACAAAAAAATACACTTCCGTGATGATACGTGTTTGTCACAGTAGGTCACGTTTTCTGTCATGCATGTACATCCATGACGATTTTATGACAGAATCAAGATAGTCATACGTGTGCTGTCGTAGAAGTGTTCCATGACATTACCATAATTATCATCACGGAAGTGTCCACTTCCATGATGATAAATCGTGCGTCATAGAAGTGCTTTCGTCAAGGGTGGCCGGCACGTGGCATCCACTGTAACAGGTCGCCGTTAAGCTATCGGGTCCGGTTTTGGATCCGATAACCCGTTAACAGCCCGGACCAATGGGGATTTTCCACGTGTAAAATTCTCATATGCCGGAGGAAACACGTGTTGGCTCACCGTTGGGACAGATGTCATCCACTCATTGGAGAAGAGGCGCCTATGATACGTCGACACGTGGCACAGCCCAACAGAGGCCCATTCTGGTGAAAAGGCCGGCCCGTTTGACTTGGTCAAAAGGTAACGGGCCGGCCCACGGAAAGCCTGTTAACGGCGTGTTTGTATATAGCCCATTTACGGCCCGCTAACTACCGGCCCATTACGGCCTATCGGAATTAAGCCCAGTAGTTTCATCTGGGCCGTCCAATATGATTCCAGCCCATTGTAACTTCCGGCCCTTGTATGGCCCATGATGTCTTTCGGCCCATATGAGGCCCTTTGTAACTCTCGGCCCATTAAAGGCCCGAGATGAAACTGGCCCATAATGAACAGTGTATCGCTTTATACCCATTAACGACCCATTATTCCGTCGGCCGTTTCCTGCCCGTGTTAACTTTCGGCCTTCTAAGGGCCCATTTATTCTTGGGCTCATTTATAGAATTTGGTTAGTTAGGGTCCGTTACTGGCCTGTTCCGTTTGGGGGCCAAATTCAGCTCGTGGTTACATTCGGCCCGTTTGTGGCCCGTTAACCAGTTGGGCTGTTTTCATAGCATTGTCAAATACAGCCTATTAACGGCCAGTTATGCTCCACGAATAGCATGGCCCATGTCTGGCGAAATGATTATACGCCCCGTAGAAGGCCCATGGATCCTACGACCCGTAGAAGACTAATGGATCCTACGGCCCGTAGAAGGCCCATGGATCATACGGCCCGTAGAAAGTCCATGGATCCTATGGCTCGTAGAAGGCCCATGGATCCTACGGCCCGTAGAAGGCCCACGGATCCTACGGCCCGCAGGAGGCCCATGGTTACAACGGTCCGTGTGTTGCCATGATTATTGTGGCGTAGTTACCAAAAATAGGTTATTGTGGCCACTAGAAAAACGTGGAAAAAGATCTGGAGTGACTACAAGCAAACAACTAAACAAGACGATAAGGATATAAATAAGCAAGCAACTAACGCTAGCCTATTACAGCTATTACACATATTACATCCACTGGGCATCAAAGTTCGCCACCAGTGCAAATATAGGGAACAAAGCAGCATATTACATACACCGCCCGCCAAAATTGGCCACTAGTGCAAATAAATGCGGCAGCAAAACAAGTCCATAACTGAAACAACTCCAGAAGAGCTCAAGAAACGTTATCCTGGGTATCCACCATGCTGGCAATAAGCTTAGCAAGTTTATTAGCTTTGTCCTGTTTGGCGCTAAAATCCTCCAACGCTTGCTGTTGCACTAGAAAGTACGCATCTGAATGCTCTAGGGACTTCCGCAGTCCTTCCGCTTCTTGTCGCAGCACAGCTGATCGATGTCTTTCAGCTTGTAGTTGAGACTCAAGAAACCGAACTGATTTAGACACTGAGTTTGAATAGCTTGTGCAAGCGGTAGTGGCCAGTAACTCGAATAGTAAACCAAGACAGGACTTTGGGGTTGCCTCACTGTCTTCAAGATAGTTTTCCTTAGCTTTTTTATCAGCTTTGTTGGAGACCAGCTGTCAGGACCCCGATCCTAAGTCACATCGATCTAGCATGTAACACATCATATCACTTTGCAGCCTCATGCACGGTATTCCCACGGGTGCCACCTTACCTGGCCGGGGACCATTTGCGCCATTTGGCTCACGTATATGATAGTGTCGCTAGCAACCATATGACAGAGAACCCGGGCCGACATGACTAGTCATAAACCCAAAGTGGCACTAACTTACATGGACATGCATACATGACCCAGCAACGAACGTGTCGGTCATCAGCGAGTGAATCCGGGCTGTAGCAGCTGGGCTAACAGGACTCCGATAGACACCACGTGACATTTCCCCGAAGGGACAGACACAGGAACGAAGAAGGACACATGCCGGTCAGCCAAAGTGTTCCGGAGCAGTAGCAAGCTACCATGGCTCAGTGGAAGCACTAGGAGACATTTCCCGGTAAGAGAGTCTACCAAGGATAAAAAACTAGGTTGTCGGATCCCACACATACCAAGCATTTCAATAACATACACACAATATGCTTGATATGTGCAAATACAACATGGCATCACAACAAAACTCTACGACTCAAAGTATTTATTCATTAGGCTCCGAGGAGCCAAATATTACAAACATGGGTCTGATGACCCAGCATTCAAGTCATACAAGCAATAAGCACATGCGGAAGCTTAACTTGTCTGAGTACAGACAACTACAAATGAAAAAGGCTGAGAAGCCTGACTATCTACAAGACCCTGCCGAGGGCACAAGATCGTACCTGAGGTAACAAGCTAAACGTCAAAGTCCACGCGGAACCACTAGTGAGACTGCAGTCTCTCTGCAAAACATAAGTTAAGCAAACGTGAGTGCAAATGTACCCAGCAAGACTTACATAAGAACTATCTACATATGCATCAGTATCAACAAAGGGGGTGGTGGAGTTTAATTGCAGCAAGCTAGCTTTGACTCAGTGGCTATCCTGAACTACGTCTGCAAGTGACTCTTTTGAGGTGGCGCACACGAGTCCACATATTCACCAATCAATACACCACTATGGATCCGCTCCCGTCTCCCTACGAGAACGCCATCTATAGCACTCACGCTTATCTTGTGCATTTTGGAGTATCCACTTTCACTTGTCTATGAACTGTATAGGCAACCCAGATGTCCTTTACCGCGGACGCGACTATTTGAATAGATCATTTATAACCCTCCAGGGGTGTACTTCTTCACACATGTTTCCACCACTTAGCGTCTGCACATGACATGTGCTCAGCAGACTTCAAGCGAAAGCCGACGTGGGTGTAGACCACGACCTAACTAACCACACAAGTCCCTAGTCCAGGTTTATCGCCTATTCAGGTTCCATCCGAAGGGAGTCCAGCCGAGGTTTCCATTTACGGCCCCGAACGATGTGTGCAGGGTTCCCGAGGCACCAAACGGGCGACTCGGTACACCGGGCCACGTGCCTACCGCATCACAGCCCACCCCTCGGGTCAGCGCTGTGCACGGCCTCCAGCATACTACAAACACCAGAAACTACTTGCAACTCCTGGACAGAGAACAGGGCGGTTAATAAGTCGAGCGGGGTCATATTTCAGGGCCCAACGTGTGGTAGCAGCTGTTCATGGATCACAAACACAGAACTCAGTTCCTGAGGACGGCTTCAATGAGACAACCTACCATGTACTCCTACATGACCTCTCACCGATACCTTTACCAAATCGTGTTCACACACTTAGCTCTCAACAGTAGGACATGTTCACCACATTCCAATTCATCCCCGATGAATCGGACCTGACTCAACTCTAGGCAGTAGCAGGCATGACAAACAAGCATGAATGAGTAGGCACATCAGGGCTCAAACAACTCCTACTCATGCTAGTGGGTTTCATCTATTTACTGTGGCAACGACAGGTCATGCAGAGGAAAGGGGTTCAACTACCGCAGCATGTAACAGTTGGATCATTGTTGTCCTAATGCAGTAAAAGAGAGCAGGAGCGAGAGAGTGGGATTGTATCGGAATGAACAAGGGGGTTCTGCTTGCCTGGCACTTCTGAAGATAGTATAGCTCTTCATCGGTGTCATCGAACTCATCGTCGAAACCACGTCTACTGAGAGGGGACAAATACCGGCAAACAAGGAAGAACACAATCAATGCAATGCAACAATATGATGCATGAATGTGACATGGCAAGATGCTATGGATTGTGTTAATGCAACTAGCAACAAGTTAAGTGAAGCTCATTTGAATCAAGGATTCAAATGCAATTCCAAACATAAGCATTTAAAATGCCTTTTATGTGTTTTCACTTATACAATAGGTATAAGTTGGTTTTTCATGCATGAAAATGGTACATATGGATAGATTGCATTTTTCTGATAATTTTTCATATATAAATTATTTCATTCTGAGTTATAGATAATTTCTATGATTTTCTGAAGTTTATAACATTTTCTGGAATTTCCTGGTTATTTAAGATAAACTAAATCCAGAAAATGCTTTATTGCATGAGCATTACGTCACGGTGATATCAGCGGGTCAACTGGGCGGCCTGGGTCAAACCTGACGCGTGGGGTCCACACGTCAGTGAAACAGTGGCTAAATAAGTTTAGAAATTAAACTAAACTAGTTTAACAGGGGGCTGGCCCCACCTGTCATTGACCAAGGGGAGGTCAAACCCCTGGTCAACACGGCCTAACACGCCGGCGGCTCTCGCCGGTGGCAACAGGTGCAGCGGAGGGCTCGGGTTTTGCCCTCCGGCGACCAAATGGACGGCGGATGGGCTCTACGGGGTGCTGGGACTCGCGCGCATCCAACACGGCAGGCGGCGGCAGCTGGGCTGCACTACAGCAACGGCGGCGATGGCAAGTGCGGCGGCCGGAGCTACGGGCATGAGGCAGGCATTGCTGTGGTGCACGGGGAGGCCAACCGAGTGGTCCTACGGCTTCCTCGAGACCTGTCGAGCACACGGGTGCTACGGAAATGAGCGGAAGAGCTCGGGACTGCGAGGCTCGCCGGCCATGGCGATGGCCGAAGCTCGGCACGGTGGGACGGCGGCTAGTGGACGTGAACGCAGGGGGCGGGCAAAGGGGGAGGATCAGGATCTCACAGGGAGGTGGCACAGTAGGTCAGTGGGCTCGGGGACATCCTTGACGGCGCGAATCAACAATGAAGAGCTCGGGTGCCCAAGGTTGAAGACGACCGCGATGACGATGAAGCAGGGCCTCCCGGGGTCCCGTAGCTAAATGGTGATGACGAGGAAGTTTCGGCGGTGCTTCTGGACTCGGCGGAAGGGCGAGGGGTGGTCGGTGGCCACGGGAACGGCGATCAGTGTCGGCGAACTCCGTTCAGGAAGAGAGCAGAGGAGGGGGAAAGCTCGAGGGAGAGAGAAGGAGAGCCGGACGGCTCTGGGGGTCGCGTGACATCGTCTAGACGCGTCGAGGAGGAGCCAGGCAGGCAGGCAGGGAGGAGGTGGCCGCGGCGTGTGGCTGCGCGTGTCGGGCACGCGCCCTCGCCTACTGGCGCGAGGAGGAAGGCGACAGGAGAGCGCCTGGTGGGCTGGGCCGCCAGCTGGGCTGAGGTAAGTTTCTGCTCTGTTTTACTTTTCTTCTGTTTTCTATTTTTTGGTTGTTTGTTTTGATTTGATTTAAATACCATATCAATTTGATACTTCATGAAAATAATTGTGTGAGCTAAGTGGTCTTATCCAAAGCCACACAACAATTTTTAGAATTATTGAACTTATATTTAATATATAATAAATATAGATCCAGTACAAATAATTATTGGGTTGGCTCAAATGCCCAAAATAATTATTTCTGAGCTCCTAAAAGTATTGACTTGAATTTTATCTCTGGCCAATATTTTCAGAGAGAAACAGGAACATTTTGTTGGACCTATTTGAAGCAATTTTTATATTGATCATTTTCAAATTGATTTCTGAGGCTTTCACATATCCCCAATTCAAATTTATTTGAAAATCTAAACATGATGCTCACATGGAAGCTAGCCTAGGTCATTACCAGAAGCTAGGGATGTGACAACTCACCCCCACTAAACAAGAATCTCGTCCCGAGATTCAAGACGTGAGGTAAGAAGACAGAGGGGACACAAAGCTAGCACAATCTTCACGATCCATGTTGCACTTCATAAGAATGTTGATTCGATCATCATCTTTGTCTCGACGTCTTGCTCTGAGAACTCCATCCAACATGACAACGGGAGGAAAGGAAAAACCCTAGAAGAATCAATCTTCTCAAAGATCGAGCAACTCAAGATCAACTCACGGAGTGAGACGTAAGAACACCTCTTGAGTTGATACACCAAACACACACCAGGAGCAATGGAAGAAGTAGATGACAAGGGTTCAAATTGGTAGGCAACCATTGCATGCTTAAAGAAGATGGTGGGCGGGGTCAAGGTAGAGAGGAGCTAATTGCCCTGATTCCATAATGAGGCACCTCAGGGAAGGTGACTCGTAGAATTATTCCCTTAAGTGGCAAAAATAATTACTTTTGATCCATAGATCATTGAAACTCTTCATACCAGCCTGAGGCAATTCACAATTGATCGTTTGAAGGAATTCGGAAGAATGGCATACTCAGTTTGGGAAGGAAACTAGAGTTATAAGACAACTTGGCAAACGAAAGGCACATTCCAATACATACCAAGGGTATAACCCAGTGGCTGAGCATGCTTTCAAGAACTTGAGTATCTCCATATTCATAAAGGTTTTACCAACATCTGTGCCAAGATCATGGTGACACCTCATACTACCATGATGAATAACGATGGAGGATGCAGGTGCAAAGTAAGACAACACTTTCTCAGATTTTACGTTGGCGAGGCCAAGGAAACGAAATCTGGATGATCGACCGAGAGACATTTAGCACTCCGCTTCTAATGTTCTCCTTGATGTACCAGCTTAACTCAATACCATTCGGTATCTGGAACATCAAATAAAGGTCTGACTTTGGGAGCACAAACATCCATAAGGATCAACTTTTAGTATAGATCATACGAAATCCTCATGGAGAAGATGGTCAAATTGCTCAATCAAGATACTACAATAGTAGATCTTCCAACTAGGTGTGTCGTCCAGAACATCAACCTTGTCGGAATCTACATCCTAGATCTTGGAAAAGCCCAACCATCATATCTGCCTGAGATTCAGATCTGGTTGGTAACAGGATACTTCAGACTCCTCATGTCTGAAGAAAAATGAAAGTTTGCAACACAAACCGACGAGATGACGTTGCGAGATTCTCGGGAAATGAACTACGATAGCAAGCTCCAAAACATGAGTTGGTTGTGCTACATACATGTGAACACGCTGTTCCACACAAGCATGACCACATAGTAGTCTTACAACAAAACACTACCGAGTTCTGGTTGGTAACCATCATCGAGGATATCGAAGCCCTTGCATAAGTCCGGATCCTAAGAAGGAACTTCTTCTCCTTGAACAAATCAATCAGTGGCTTGGTGTGCTAGGTATACATATAGAATGAAGGTTGCAAGTCTCCAGACCACAAAATACTTCGCACATATGCATGACTGACTTGGGATGATTCCAGAGGAAGCAAAAACAAACCTTCTCGAATTCACGGCGGCAACTTGCTTCAAATGCACATGAACTAGAGGAAGTCACTTCTTTCATCCAACATATTCTTCATGAACGGGGCACGAAGATAATGCTTACAATAGTTTCCAACACTGGCTTAATGTTCAACATGAATCATGGAGAAGATAAAATGCTGCTGATGGGCTCAACAACAAATCATAAAGATTTCCATGAAGATGGAATTCCACAACTATGTGGACAAAGCAATAGCATTGGTCAGAACAAAAGATATAATGGTGTATGCTCGAGGATCAACCACGAGTAAGACAACACTACGAACATCGTTGGTTCTAATTTGATTTGATGATAGCCCACAGTCAAATCTAAGATTGGATAAGATAATAGCACCGACAACTGATCACAAGGATCAATCAGCGAAGATATCATCTTTCTTCAATACACACACACACACACACAAGGATACCCCTTTGGAATGAACTAAGTCAGATAAAACTTTTATCTTCCAACTCTCCAAGTTATTGTTTAGCTTATCCAACTAGTTCAGGAGTATCCAACACAGATCCTTGGAGAAAGGGTGGTCTATAGAAAGACCAACACGATCACGAACTCAACATAGCGGTCAGGGGACGACATGGTGATACTTCCGGGAAGATATCCAGAAAATCACGAACCACCAATATGTCTGTAAGCTCGAGAACAATCTTGCTTTTCAGGGCAAGACGATATGATCAAAAGAGTGAGGGATTAGCACAATCCTAACACATTGATCGAAGAGTGCAACCAAAATAAGGACTAGGTAGCACGATCAATCTTAGAATGATGGTTTAGTAACCAACACACTATGAATGAATTTATCGTCCATTAACTACCACACAACGGGGTTGCTAGGAGTATTAATTTCACACATCATAGTTCACTTGTCGGCATTCCGGTTACAATAACCCGGAGACCGAGAAATGAATGATAATGGTGAGAAGTATCACAATATCAAGAGTTCATAAGATGGTGTGCAGTTCCCATGATATTCTTGATGTAAAGATGGTAGTACTCCAAGGTAGAACAGAACAAACGCCTGGATTGGCATTTGATCTGTGGAATACAACTACTTTGACCCAATCCTAGATATGGATGAGGTACTGGAGTTTGTTTCTCCTAGTCATTCCAGGATAGAATGGATTGACGGATCACAGGAATAATAGGCATCGATAACACGAATGCACAACTACTCTTGACCAACAATTGACAGACGAAGGTCAGATAACAACTAAAGAGGGACAACTCAAAGGAACATATATCTTTATGAGTTGTGGATGCATAGATTAGTATGTCGAGCAATGCTCAACATTTCTCCCGGATGACCCATGCAGAACGATAGAACTGGCAGATTCACAATATAATGGAGAACTCATCAAGAGCACTTTGGTTGCGATCTTTTGGTTCAAAAGAACTTTTGCCATATGCAGTTCATGGTATTTGGAAGAAGGAAATACCACAGACCTCGAGGACTATCGCAAAGGTTACTAATATCCTAAAGGAACTAGCAAACACTATCAACATGAATGAGTAGAGTGAACCTCGGGTTCAAAACCCAGGAAGAGGATGCCTACTAGCTAAATGGCATCACGGGATGCTTTCGAGAGTGACGGCCAGAATCATCACACTGGGAACACAAAACATGGCTAGATTACTAGGTGATTCTCTAAGACACCCAGGGTCATAATAATAGCTCCAACATATATACCGAGGCAATAGAGCACCTCAACTCAGCAATTAGTGTGGTTAATCTGGCCCAAAGGAACATCAAAATGGGAAGAAGGGATTTACAACTGCATCAGACTATTTAGAAATCTGGGACAACTCGGACAACATAACGGCTGTAGATGCTCAAAAAGATTTGAGACATCTTGCAAAATGGTGGCATAACCATTCAACATCACAATATCAAGGTTCTGAGACTAACTGTTAACACACAGAAGTACTAATAACTGAACTGAGGCTTGAATCCATCAATCCTATAAGTCTACGGATTAGTAACACGTGATCCTGATAGAAAGAAGAGAAGCCTAGTTCTTAATCCCCGTAGGAAAGATAGGATGACCCGGATCAGAAGGGCATAAGGTATAAGGAGTAAAAAGAGCCTTACGTTCCCTTCCATAATCAATTCCCTTATATAACTAAAGCATTTCTAGACTCAACTTCGACCAGTTTGGCTTGGTAATCCTACATGCAGTCAGGCTTTGATACCAAAGCTGCCAGGACCCCGATCCTAAGTCACACCGATCTAGCATGTAACACATCATATCACTTTGCGGCCTTACACACGGTATTCCCACGGGTGCCACCCTACCTAGCCTGGGACCATTTGCGCCTTTTGGCTCACGTATATGATGTGTCCCTAGCATCCATATGACAGAGAACCCGAGCCGACATGACTAGTCATAAACCCAAAGTGGCACTAACTTACAGGGACATGCATACATGACCCAGCAACGAACGTGTCGGTCATCAGCGAGTGAATCCGGGCTGTAGCAGCTGGGCTAACAGGACTCCGGAGAATCTGGGCTGTAGCAGGCTAACAGGACTCCGATAGACACCGCGTGACATTTCCCCGAAGGGACAGGCACAGGAACGAAGAAGGACACATGCCGGCCAGCCAAAGTGTTCCAGAGCAGTAGCAAGCTACCATGGCTCAGTGGAAGCACTAGGAGACATTTCCCGGTAAGAGAGGCTACCAAGGATAAACAACTAGGTTGTCGGATCCCACACATACCAAGCATTTCAATAACATACACACAATATGCTCGATATGTGCAAATACAACATTGCATCACAACAAAACTCTATGACTCAAAGTATTTATTCATTAGGCTCCGAGGAGCCAGATATTACAAACATGGGTCTGATGACCCAGCATTCAATTCATACAAGCAATAAGCACATGCGGGAGCTTAACTTGTCTGAGTACAGACAACTAGAAATGAAAAATCCTGAGAAGCCTGACTATCTACAAGACCCTGCCAAGGGCACAAGATCGTAGCTGAGGTAACAAGCTAAACGTCGAAGTCCACGCGGAACTACTAGTGATACTGAAGTCTCTCTACAAAACATAAGTTAAGCAAACATGAGTACAAATGTACCCAGCAATACTTACATCAGAACTATCTACATATGCATCAGTATCAACAAAGGGGGTGGTGGAGTTTGAATGCAGCAAGCCAGCTTTGACTCAGTGGTTATCCTGAACTACGTCTGCAAGTAACTCTTTTGAGGTGGCGCACACGAGTCCACATATTCACCAATCAATACACCACTATGGATCCGCTCCTGTCTCCCTACGAGAATGCCATCTATAGCACTCACGCTTATCTTGTGCATTTTAGAGTATCCACTTTCACTTGTCTATGAACTGTATAGGCAACCTAGAAGTCCTTTACCGCGGACGCGGCTATTCGAATAGATCATTTATACCCTGCAGGGGTGCACTTCTTCACACATGTTTCCACCACTTAGCGTCTGCACACGGCATGTGCTCAGCAGACTTCAAGCGAAAGCCGACGTGGGTGTAGACCACGACCTGACTAACCACACAAGTCCCTAGTCCATGTTTATCACCTATTCAAGTTCCATCCGAAGGGAGTCCGGCCGAGGTTTCCACTTACGGCCCCGAACGATGTGTGCAGGGTTCCCGAGGCACCAAACGGGCGACTCGGTACACCGGGCCACATGCCTACTGCATCACAACCCACCCTTGGGTCAGCGCTGCGCACAGCCTCTAGCATACTACAAATACCAGAAACTACTTGCAACTCCTGGACAAAGGACAAGGGCGGTTAATAAGTCGAGCGGGGTCATATTTCAGGGCCCAACATGTGGTAGTAGTTGTTCATGGATCACAAACACAGAACTCAGTTCCTGAGGACGGCTTCAATGAGACAACCCACCATGTACTCCTACATGGCCTCTCACCGCTTCCTTTACCAAATCGTGTTCACACACTTAGCTCTCAACAGTAGGACATGTTCACCACATTCTAATTCATCCCCGATGAATCGGACCTGACTCAACTCTAAGCAGTAGCAGGCATGACAAACAAGCATGAATGAGTAGGCACATCAGGGCTCAAACAACTCCTACTCATGCTAGTGGGTTTCATCTATTTACTGTGGCAATGACAGGTCATGCAGAGGAAAGGGGTTCAACTACCTCATCATGTAACAGTTGAATCATTGTTGTCCTAATGTAGTAAAAGAGAGCAGGAGCGAGAGAGTGGGATTGTATCGGAATGAACAAGGGGTTTTTGCTTGCCTGGCACTTCTCAAGATAGTATAGCTCTTCATCGGTGTCATCGAACTCATCGCCGGAACCACGTCTACTGAGAGGGGACAAATACGGGCAAACAAGGAAGAACACAATCAATGCAATGCAACAATATGATGCATGAATGTGACATGACAAGATGCTATGGATTGTGTTAATGCAACTAGCAACAAGTTAAGTGAAGCTCATTTGAATCAAGGATTCAAATGCAATTCCAAACATAAGCATTTAAAATGCCATTTATGTGTTTTCACCTATACAGTAGGTATAAGTTGGGTTTTCATGCATGAAAATGGTACAGGTGGATAGATTGCATTTTTCTGATAATTTTTCATATATAAATTATTTCATTCTGAGTTATAGATGATTTTCTATGATTTTCTGAAGTTTATAACATTTTCTGGAATTTCCTGGTTATTTAAGATAAACTAAATCCAGAAAATGCTTTATTGCATGAGCATTACGTCACAGTGACATCAGCGGGTCAACTGGGCGGCCTGGGTCAAACCTGACGCGTGGGGTCCACACGTTAGTGAAACAGTGGCTAAATAAGTTTAGAAATTAAACTAAACTAGTTTAACAGGGGGCTGGCCCCACCTGTCATTGACCAAGGGGAGGTCAAACCCCTGGTCAACACGGCCTAACACGCCGGCGGCTCTCGCCGGTGGCAACAGGCGCGGCGGAGGGCTCGGGTTTTGCCCTCCGGCGACCAAATGGACGACGGAGGGGCTCTACGGGGTGCTGGGACTCGCGCGCATCCAACACGGCAGGCGGCGGCAGCTCGGGTGCACTATAGCGACGGCGGCGATGGCAAGTGTGGCGGACGGAGCTATGGGCATGAGGCAGGCATCGCTGTGGTGCACGGGGAGGCCAACCGAGTGGTCCTACGGCTTCCTCGAGACCTGACGAGCACGCGGGTGCCACGGAAACGAGCGGAAGAGCTCGGGACTGCGAGGCTCGCCGGCCATGGTGATGGCCGGAGCTCGGCATGATGGGACGGCGGCTAGAGGACGGGAATGGAGGGGGCGGGCAAAGGGGGAGAATCAGGATCTCACAGGTAGGTGGCGCAGTAGGTCAGTGGGCTCGGGGCATCCTTGACGGCGCGAATCGACGACAAAGAGCTCGGGTGCCCGAGGTTGAAGACGACCGCGATGACGATGAAGCAGGGCCTCCCGGGGTCCCGTAGCTAAATGATGATGGCGAGGAAGTTTCGGCGGTGCTTCTGGACTCAGCGGAAGGGCGAGGGGTGGTCGGTGGCCACGGGAACGGCGATGGCGTCGACGAGCTCCGTACGGGAAGAGAGCAAAGGAGGGGGAAAGCTCGAGGGAGAGAGAGGGAGAGCCGGACAGCTCTGGGGGTCGCGTGGCGTCGTCCAGACGCGTCGAGGGGGAGACAGGCAGGCAGGGAGGGAGGAGGTGGCCGCGGCGTGTGGCTGTGCGCGTCGGGCACGCGCCCTCGCCTACTGGCGCGAGGAGGAAGGCGACAGGAGAGCGCTTGGTGGGCTGGGCCGCCAGGTAGGCCGGGGTAAGTTTCTGCTCCGTTTTACTTTTCTTCTGTTTTCTATTTTTCTACTGTTTGTTTTGATTTGATCTAAATACCAAATCAATTTGAAACTTCATGAAAATAATTGTGTGAGCTTAGTGGTTTTATCCAAAGACACACAACAATTTTTAGAATTATTGAACTTATATTTAATATATAATAAATATAGATCCAATACAAATAATTATTGGGTTGGATAAAATGCCCAAAATAATTATTTCTGAGCTCCTACAAATATTGACTTGAATTTTATCTCTGGCCAATATTTTCAGAGAGAAACATGAACATTTTTTGGACCTATTTGAAGCAATTTTTATCTTGATCATTTTCAATTTGATTTGTGAGGCTTTCACATATCCCCAATTCAAATGTATTTGAAAATTTAAACATGATGCTCACATGGAAGCTAGCCTAGGTCATTACTAGAAGCTAGGGATGTGACACCAACAAGGATGTCTCACGATCCTGAACCTTATCTGCATTACTTCCTTTATCATTGCATAATAAGGCACTCTTCCCCAATATTCTGTCAGCATTCTAAAAGAAGAAACAAGCAGACACATAACAGGTTTAGTATGTACTAGTATATGAAACTTATTTCGGTGAACCAGTTCATTAGTAAGGTGGACAAGATTAAACTACCAAGTCTTCTATTGCCAAGTAGTACATTATAAAAGCATCAAACAAACATATATCTATGTCCTATGGTCACTGCATTGTCTTGCCAAATCAAAATAGAGACACGGTTCAAATTATATCAGTTCAAGAGAAAGCAGCACTGAAAGAATACAAAGCGTGGGAAACTACACGACACAACAAGATTTCAGATGGGTACCACGGGTCTACATGTACAACAACACTATTGGCCCTGTTATGATGCTAGTAATGTGCATGATATGAGAAGTCAGCTGTATACACAATTCAAATTGAAATCAACATAGCTATTTATAAGAGCAAACCTGTTAAAGAAACATGCGTAAACATACCGGTTTTGCCATTGGAGTTTCCATTGGATCGTTCAATTTAAAAATAAGTTTGTATGAGTAAATACAGTGATACAAGAGCAAAGCAGTATGCACGATAGCAATGGAATCTTAAATGAGAACAGTTGTTCTTCAGGTTTAAGCACTTGTTCTACATGAATAGAGTACAGTAAGACGCAAGCATATAGTACTTAAAATAAAATGAGCTCATAGACCTTATCACATTCTTGGTTCGGGACCAGTAAAGAACAAGGCATTCCCAGTCATCGTCCAGTAAATGTGTCTCAGGAGAACGTAAGGGAATTTGATGAGTTTCTTTGCCAGTGAAGTACGTTTTCTTCAGGTAATTCTGATACTGCCACCAAGCATTCTCGAAGATAGCAGAGGTATTAGCACAGGTTACCTCATCCTGAGTTTCCAAATCGGCCCTTCTCCATAGAGAAAAATGGGAAAATTTGTTGTATTATAACCATCATGGAGGTAGAATGTATGGGACAAAGCAAAGTAATTACCATGAATAACATTACTTGCACATAACTCCTGGACAAACAGTTACAACTGGAATTTTCCTTCATCTTCAGTATAATATTTCCATGATGGGAAGATACGCACATAGGATTTAACAACATCAAATGCGATAGATGCTGAACAATGAATGGCTGGTTGTGCTTCCTTCACAAGAATAGGTGTACTAACTGGTGGAGTTGGGGTTCGTCATGGTAGTACTGGCGCTTTGGGCACTGGAGCTGTCTTACTAACTGCTCTTGTTTGGGAGCTCTGTGGTGGAGATGGTGTTGTGTCAACAGGAACTGGGTTACTATCTGCTGGGGTTGGGGTTAGATTGGGTGAAGCTGGTTCTCTGTCCATCGCAGTAGGGGTAAAATCTGCGAGAGTCTGGGTTATGTGTGGTAGGGCTGGTTCTCGTGCATGTACAACCGGGGTGCTATCTCCACCAAGAGGTAGCACTGTTTTATTTGAAGACCGTGTTTTTAGTCCGCTAGATACTGGCATCACCCGCTCCAATTCAAATGGCTGATAAACAGGAAACATAGTTGAATGTATAGACATTGTATGAGAGACAGATGCAATAGATAGTGTGGAAAAAAGAGGGCATTAAATAGTTGACATGTATATTGTTTAATTAAAACGGATAGCATGACATAATTTCACATATATGATGTCTATGTAAATTGGATAGCATATCATAACATAATTCAAAGATATGATGACTAACTAAACAGGACCGCATGACATAATTCACATACATGTTATCTAAGTAACCATGATCGCATGATTTAATTCACATATGTGATTTATATGCTAAGCAGAGGGCATTTGCATATATGATGTCTGAACTGAGAACATGGTGTTGAATATTGTGTATATGATGTCTAAACTATGCAATACAAGACACCATATGCATGATATGAGCAGTAAGAACCGTGCCAAGTTAGAGCATACACCTCGGTGGGGGAATATGACTGGTCATCTGTCTCTGAATCCATCTTTGAGGAGCTATCGGGACCCAGCAAGAGATCTGCTTCGATAGGTAGCACTGTCTGCTCTGAAGGCCTTGTTTTCACTCCAGATTTTTCCATCACCCACACAAATGACTGATTCATAGGAAGAGTAGTTTAATGTACAAACATTGTCGACAAATGAAAATTTAATGAAGAAAAGGATGGGCTAGATATCATTCAAATATATGATGGCTGGTTAAACAGGATGGCATTGCACATTTCACATATATTATGGCTGGCTAAAAGACATGAGACTGCATAATTCCCATATATGATATTGAAACTAAACAGGTGGCATTATAGAACATGTCTAAACTAAGCAGATGACATATATGATGTCGAAAGTAGGCACTGCAAGGCAACATATGCATGATATGACTAACATCATCATGCCAAGTTAGAGCAAACACCTTGGGGGGTAAATAGGAGTGGTCAGCTGCGTCTGAATCCACCTCAGAACAGACATCTTCCTCTGGATTACAATCTGGAGAGGGGGGGGGAGGGTTTGCCATTGAACCCACCATGGAATGATGTCTGCATGACATTGTATTGCCACACAAAACTCTTCTCGTCGCCGGCGTTGAACCACGGCGAGGCAGAGTGATTGGAGGGTACCTACGGGTTCAGGGTGTTCTTCCGCGTCGGTGGGTGGTGGACTTGACCGTCGGAGAGCACCACGTCGACGGCGATACTATCTTCGGCGGACGGTGGTTCGGGCGAGGGTGGAGCTCTCCGGTGGGTGCTGCAAACTCCAAATTGATGCGCGGGTCAGAAGGGTGGATGCACTGGAAGACTACTGGCATGAGCTGAGAGGTAGGGGTGCACGCACGGGAGTGAATCGAGCCGGATCCCGAAGCGGGTCGAGGCGGACGGAGTTGGGGAAGAAGACTTCCTCGGGGGCTGCCCAGTGGCTTGGCGTGGTACTAGTGGTGTCTAGAGGTGGTGCGGGTTCGAGTTCGAGCTCGGGACCTCCTTTTATAGGCGATCCGAGGAGGTGGCCGTGAACGGGATAACGCCGGCGAGAAATTACGGCGAGGCAGAGGTTGGGCAGGGGGTTTAGGTGGCTAGGCATCATCATGGAGGATCACTGGCGTCGTTCCTCCGCTAAACCTCGGTCGGGGTTGGTGTAATACGCCGGTACTCGACGGAACGGCCGTACGGGCACGGCGGCGGCAGGGAGCGCGCTCCGCGCCTACCAGTTCACGACGACGGACCTGCAGCTTGCACAGGTGAGTGGATGGCCACGCGGTGGCCTCTGGTGGCTTGGGCGGCGCTGGACGGCGCCGTCCAATGCTGCGCCTCTCTGGCAGCCGCAAAGGGCGCTGCTGCCGTCGCTCACGGGGTGGCGCACCTCCACCTGCTCGTCGCCGATGCCCGCAAGCTTCCAGGCGATCGTGCGGCGTAGGGATAAGAAGGAAGGAACAGGGAGCAAGGCGCCACCGCGGCTACTGGCGAGATCGAGGTAGGTTTCTGAAGAAAACGATATCGGCCACTGAAACTGTATCTCTGAACTTTCTGAACTTGACAGTAACAGTGCCCTTCAGGTGTTCGACGAAATGATTTGGCATGAGGAAAAAAATTCTGGAGCTGGGACTTGGTGAGGTGACCTCTCGATGCATCCAGAGGCTGCCTGAATTTTCTCAGATTTTTAGGAGGAGAAAACAATTGAATTTCATCAAATTTGACAAAAAAGGTCCAAACTTGCAGCAAGCACATTTTGAAAATTTTGAACTGGAGACCAGTGGATCTTCATGGATCTTGGTTGAGGGCTCTAAGGACTAGCCAGGGAAATTTGTTTGGAGGCAAAACTCAAAGGAGAAATGGTAGTTCCTTTGTAAATCTCCAAGGGCCAAAGTAGAGGACAGAAAAAGTTTTTGATAAGAAATAAATGGAAGTAAAATCATGGGGGAGTTCAACTTGCTGGATTTGAAGTTTATCTTGACACCAAGAGGGGAGATGGCCTTTGGGAGGGGATTTCAACTTAGGTCATGGCAAGAGGAGATTTTGAAAGGGGAAAGGATCACTCCAAATGCCATAGAGCTATTTTAAAAAGGAAAGATTTTCAAAAACTTTTCCAATGAAAAACATTGGTGTTGAGCCAACACAAGATGGAAAACCTCCAAAACCAAAGATCAAGTTTTGGATGGAACCAAATAAAATACTTGTCATAAAAGAAGATTTTTGAGAGGGAGAGTCCTTTAGAAGGAAAATTTAAATAACCTCCCTCAAATCAAATAAAAGTTTGATAAAGCCAAAATAAAAAAAATTGGGTGTCACATAGCGATGGGAGTAGTAGGGGCGGTGAGGCCTCAACGGCGGCACAGCCAGCCACTGGAGGCAGGAGCAGGCGGTCTCACCGGCGCTGGTTTGGGCAGCTGGTGCAAGCAGAGCAGCAATTGAAGAAGCAGCAGGATCGTTCGATTCAAATCCAACAGTTACTGCTGCTAGAATCGTTCGTTGACTAAGTTGACAAGCCCTGCATACGCGTCAACTTAGTAGGCCCACAGGTCAGCCTCCCAACCAGTGTGCCCCAGATGTCAGTGGGAGGAATCATTTTTTCGCGTAATAAGGAGGCAGTTGATTGCGTGCGGCCAGGCCAACGAAGGGAGTAGGGTGGGCCGGGGAAGCCTGCGCGGCATCACAGCGGGCCATAAGAGGAGGGAGCAGGCAGTCCCGCCGGTGCTAGTTTAGGCGGCTGGAGCAGGAAGATCAGAGATTGAAGAAGCACGTCGGCCGTTGGATGGACATCCAACAATCACTCCTGCTAGAATCGTGTGTTGACTGACAAAGGCTTGCGTAAACAAGTCAGCCTCGAAATCTATGGCGTGTACAGCCCATTTGCTATTATTTTTATAATTTTTACTCATTTTATAATTCATATGGAATTTATTGCAGCCCGTTTTCCATTTTTAGAATTGCTGCCCATTTTCTGATCAGTACCAGGGTTAAAAAATTTAACTAAATATGTGGGAAATTTTGAAAATTCGCAAATTTTTGCTGGGGAACAAAATATTCTTAATCCAAAAATTAGTAGCCATACTAAAACAAATTTAAAAATAAATTAGTACTATGTCATGTTAAATCCAATGAAATACGGAGTATAAGATATCAGTGAAGAACAAAAACAGAAAAAGAAACTAATATGCCATTTGCTATAATTTTTTTGGAATTTTCAATCCCTTTTGATATTACTTTTAACAGACACTGACCATACTCTTTGGCCAGGCCGGAATGCATCCCTCCTCGTCTTGAAAGATTTGTAGCCCAGTAAGTCAGAGAAAACAAATAGGCCTAGCTTGGGTATTCTTCAAAAAGTAATACTGGGCTACCTATTTTCCCAGGGTTGGTCATGTTGTTAGACGGGCCACGGAGACCGCACAACCCAGTTTATAGCCCGCTCCTCCGAATTACTACTCAAAAAAAAGTTGTGCAATTCTGTCGTTAATTGATTATACGTTGAAAATGATGTGGGTCCCAGATATCAGCAGGGTGGATTAGAGTAAAAAACGAGGGGTTCATCTGAGTAGTAAAAGAGGCGCTTGCTTGTGTTCGGGAGTGGACCTGGTGGGTCCGTACTATCATATTCACAACTAAAGTCCTCTCCCGATTCACTATGTTGCATTGGACCATTTTGAAAAAAAAACTATGTTAACAGGGCCGGACGGCGGCGCCACGCCGAGGGCACCAAGGCGGAGGATAAAGTGATGTCGCCAATGTGTTGGGTTGGGTTGGACATTCTTATTGAAAAATAAAAATGGACCAGAACTATTTACGACGTTGACTACGATTTGCATGGGTCCGCTGGTTGTAGGAAGAAATTGCTGGGAGAAAGAAGACTAGTCGCTATCTTTGCCTAAGAATAATATCGACTGAATGTAACGACACTATCATAGGAAATAATATCCTCCTGCTAAATCGTGAATTTAAAGAACTGGTGCATGAGCATTTAGCTTTATTTATTTATTTACTTATTTATGTTTAGGGGACCATGAGCATGTACCTGGGCCGGATTCATGTGAGAGCCTCCCTTCCAGTTAATTATGGGCTTCTCTATTGGGCCTTCATCAGTGGGCTGCATGTTATCAACAAGTGGAAAATGTGTTCCGTACGAAAAATAGTATGCGCTACGTACAGTACGGGGCACTAAAGGATCGAACCGTGCAACAACTTCCAAAACATTGTGTTTGTTGTTCTAACAACACATTTATTCAACCAACAGATGAAATATACTACTGATTGTACATTGAAAACAGCGGTTGCTGCAACCAGGGCTGGGGGTGCAACAGAAGCAGTAAGCACGCCAGAAGAGTGAAGACGTAGCTCTCTCTTCCAAACCAAACATCAGCCATCATTACAAAAGGGCTACCAAAAAAGAACAAGTGTATGCATAAAACTAAATAAAGATCCTACTACACCAAGTGTACGCATCTAACTAACTAGCTCAGTTAGACGTTACTATTTATTAAGCTGTGGAGATTGGCTGACGGCTTGAACCAGATGGGTGCCTTACGGGGGAAACTCCAGCCAGCAGGTCGAAGTCTGATACTTGCGACCCTCTCTCCTACTTTGGGCTGCAGAGCGTGGCGACACATATCAGGGTATGGTGCATGCAGAGACGCATGGTACGCTATGTACACACAGTTTTGCCTGATGAACGAAACTGCGCTGCCATCATGATCCTTGCCGTCGGTTATCTCCTGGTTAATCGGATAATTCAGTCCGACAAACAGAGAGCGTGTACCAAGTCTACTTACCAACCTCCAGTCAAAAATTCCTGAAGGCCCAGAGAAGCTGGGATCCTACTCAAAGACCTTGAAGTGACTATGATTGTATTCCGCGAAACAACACGTCCGGTACATGCGAACGATCATCAATCGTTCGCCGTCGTCTGATCGAGCCAGGAACCACCTGCAACTGCCATGACCCTAAAAAAAGTTGGAGTCAAATAAAAAAGGGCTCTTGATGTTGTCAATCTTAAGAACAGCATGTTATGAGCATGAATATTTTTTTTAGTAAATGTTGGCAGTAATATAAGCAAGCCATCATGATATCATAGGAAAGTAACATACTGCTGTAACGGCCGTTTGTAGCGATGACTGGAGTAGGCCAGCAATACATCCAACCATAGAATGAGTCGACAGCGTAAATGAAGCCCTTGTGTTCAATGGCATCAGGGAACCATGGAGGATGTATGATCCTGCGATGGACGTGCAGATTTATCCACTTACCGCAGTGACCTGTCAGATAGGCGAGACTGTGGTTGAAGAACGCAATTAGCCTGAAGTCTTTATAATTCGCAGATCTTGTGGGCACTTGGCAGATTACAACCTTGAGCAAATCAAACTTGGTATCATGTTGGCTACTGTAAGATTCCGAGTATTTTGGGCCGCGGTGCCAAAGCAGTGCAGTGTTAATCCATGGAAGGGGGGTCAATCGCCGGGTGTAGACCTCCACGAGCATCCAGCTACCGCGACCGTCGATGAGCACCATCCAAGACGTGTTCATGCCGACCCAGTACATACCGTTAATGTAGTTGAGGGTGACGGGGATCGGATCGCAGTCAAGGGGGTTGATGCTCACCACCCTATGATCGTTATGTTGCGTGACACACCGTTTTTGAAGATCAGGCGCCATCAGCAAGCAAGGAGCTGGCTTAAAAAGCTCCGGCCTGAGGGCTTTGAGTAAACGGTACAGCCCCGACGAGCACGCGGTGATCGGCATGGTACTCAGATTGTCCACACACGAAACAATGAGCTTGATTACCTCTGTGGGGAGCGAATTCCAGCCACTCTTTCGACGAACGCTGCTCGGTTCTGCCATTATTAGTGCTTGGGTTTCAGACAAGGGGGGAGGCGCCTTAGCGGGGATGGAAGATTGGACGAGGGGGGAGGCGCCTTAGCGGGAATGGAAGAGCGGACAAAGATGGAGAAGCGAATATGTGCTGCGGGAAGTGGACAGGTGATGATAACTACAACACGCTGCTTGACTTACGAGACACATACCAGCAGCGTAGGGTCATATCGAAGTCAGACAACTTGCTTGAGTGATCACAGTACTGGTACTCCCTATAGTACCTACTACTATGCCTTAACTTGCTTGAGTAGAGTAGTAGTGGAGTAGGACTCTGCTCTACTACTAGCACCGGAGGAGTAGTGTATTCTAATCTAAAATAGTTACAAACTTCAATGCCCGAGCGTGGAACGACTATGAACTGCCATCGGTGCTAACTCCAATCCCCAGCAAACGTTCGCTGGGAGACATGGCAGTTGCAAACGCCCGCGACGCAGTTACAGTACGTGTGTAAGGGTGGCGGTTTTCTCAAATACTATGGCTTAAAAACAGGCCACCGTCAGATGGAAATCTGACGGTTAAGTGGGATTCGCCAGGATTGAGCTCGTGCCGAACAATAGCCAGATATCATTACTAAAAAAAAGGTTAAAACACCCGGGGCTATAACTTGCATCGGCTGACCACTAACAATTGTACTAACATAGTTGTAAAATGGTCAAAGACCATGTCTACGTGGTGTTTGGAATTATATGCAAAAAAATTAGCAAGATGCCCGTGCATTGCACGGAACATCAAGATGCATTTTTTTACAAAACACATGTTGTGATTGACCCATGCAGGAGTAATCCCATGTGTAAAAACTAATGATATCTTGAGAATTTTATCAGAAAATGGTA
Organism: Triticum aestivum; assembly: GCF_018294505.1. Classification (NCBI taxonomy): domain Eukaryota; kingdom Viridiplantae; phylum Streptophyta; class Magnoliopsida; order Poales; family Poaceae; genus Triticum; species Triticum aestivum. The sequence goes on along the minus strand of NC_057814.1, from coordinate 201,295,062 downwards.
TGTCGACCATTTCATCGAAAAAATGATATGTCGAGAAAGATGATAGAGGTGAGGAGGAGTGGGGCGTGGTGGTGACAGGTGGTCGGACTAGGCAGAGGCATTGGGATGGACGGCGCCGGCAGCGGCCACCATGCCAGATTGTTCCAGAGACTCCCTTTTGTAATTGCTCAGCAATGAGGTTGTGGGAGATAAGGATGAACAAGGCAAGGCCTTATCTGTAAATGTGGAGAGAGGTGCGGGTATCTTTTGTAAAATTGTCATAGTTTGCTTTCTATCCGTCATATATAGATCGGACAGTCTATATTATAAGATGGCAGGCACACCATCATCACCAACTCGGTTTTTTCTCTACTCCTACTCCTATAAAAGACTCAGTTGGTGATGATGGTGTGTCTGCCATCCGCCATTTCTGACCATTAGATCTGCATCTAACGGCTGTGATGTAAGTTGTGGCCTTTTGCAACAATTCTCACTTCTCTACTCCAGTTTACACAAAACCCCTTAGTATCTTGAAACCAACCACATTCGTCCCTTACTTCATCAAAACAGCCCAAAGAATATATTTGGAGTGAAACATAAGATATTTTTAGTGATATGTATATCATAAGTAAATTGTTTTCTTTCAAATTTGTGAATATGTATTATTCTACTTTGGATCCGTTGCAACGGACGGGCTCATTGTTATAAAGGTTTATCTCTTGCATTCTCCACAACCAACACCTAGTGTACTGGTCCGGGCTGGAAGCTCGCAGCACGATGACCTGAGTTTGAATTTTGTCCTAAACTTTAGCTTTTTATATTTTTTTTCGCTACTGTACTGGTAGTGGAACCCACAGAGTACTTAGAATACAAGATTAAGGATGGATTTGTTTCTTTTTAACTTTCTGTACGAATCTGTAGCCAGCCTGCAAGTCATGTACAGTGTACTGATAGTGGAACCCACAGAGTACTTGGAATACAATATTAAGGATGCAATTAACTTTTTATAGAGGGAGAATCATACACGCAATTAACTCAAATGGATTGGACGTGACTCTATTATTCTCCAACGGCAACCGGCAAATTTCCTCCCGCGGGTCGGAGTAGGTTCTCAGTTTGCATGCGGGTTTAATGGAGGGGTTTGATGGAGGCGAGGAGGCGTGTTCAGCCGGACGTGCAGTGGACGGCGCAGTACTATTCAATTTGACAACTACAACTAGTATATTATAAAAAACAAAGAAGAGTAGTAGAGATAGAGATAAGAATAGAGACTAGGGAGGAGCACCATCTACTGCTTCGTGGGCTACTCCTGCGCTCCATTCGGCGGCCGCAACGTCCCCTACAGCCACTCCCTCCTGCGCTCCATTCGGCGGGCGCTGTTGAAATTCGGGGAGCGCACTCTCGTGACTGCTAGCAGCGACGACTTCACCGACGACGACTTCTTCCCCGACCTCGGCAACCTCTTCGTCAACGACATGGGCGACAACCTCAACGCCAATGGTGCTGCTCCCGTTGCACCGTATGTGTTTCTGTCCTTCCTGTTCGAAATCGTGGTAGAATTCATGTTTCTAGTCTGTGTCCTAGATTCGATCTGTTCATCTACTATGCTAGTCCGCATGATTAGTTTAATCTCGGTTATAGCCGTCATGATTTATTTTGTGCTTATTCGGACTAAATCTCGTAGTAACTTGCTCATATATTCAACTGGCGAAACGTCCCCTACAGCCACTCCCGTTTCATGGACGGCCTGGTCGATGCCTCCAAGGAGCCCTTCGTCTACTGCTATGAGTGCCCGATGCCGTTTTGGGGCTCGCCGGCGGACATCGTGGATCACCTCAAGCAGGCATGCGGCGATCACTACTGGCCCTTGGCGAAGAACATCAAGTACGAGACGTGCTACCCGTTCACCGTGCCGGAGTCACTGGAGGATCACCGCCACCTGCTAGTCTCGGAGGAGGACGGCAGCGTCTTCCTCTTGATCGTGGGTACCGGCGAGGCCCGCGCAGGCCGCCGCCCTGTCTCTATAGTGTGCGTCAGGGGCGACGCCGCTGATGCTGACACTGACTACCCCTCGGAGGTACGTGGGCGGCAACACTGGCTACGTCAAGCTGACTTGGACTCTGCCGAGCTAGGACCTTCCCGCCGATGTGGACATGGAAGACGCACGGTATTATTTGACCCCCGACAATGTGCACGGGGACTCCAAGGAGGTTCACTTGGACATCTGCATTACCAAGTTAAATGTTGATCATTAGTCTTCGCTCAATGTAATCCGCTGTCTAAGCATGTGGAGACTTCCATGCATGATCTTGCTCTATTGGAGTATCGCGCATGAATAAAAGTGTATCCATTTATGGTTTAGTCTAGAATCTTCCAGGTACGAATTTTTACTATAGTACTGGTGAAAGACTTGTGATGAACCATTTCTTACATATCCTCTGCCCCCTTCCAAGTCATCCTGATTTAATCCCTCTGTCTAGGTGTATAAGGGCATGGTTAATACTTAAATAGTATAGCCAACTGTTGACTATAAGAAAGTTCCATGTCATCTGTAGCCAACATGTATAACAATGGATACTCAAAAACTAATTCTTGAAGTCATTTCTTGCAAAGCACAATAAGAGTTATTTCTTCACAAGTTTTGGATGCAGGTTGAACAGTTGAACGCTTTTGTTTGTAAAAGATACTTTTTTATCTATTTCACCCGGATGTTTGTGAGCTCTAGAGATGAAATAATATCCAAAGAAACCTATCGATACCCGTTACACATGAGATGACCCCCACATCCTTTGTCAAAATAAACAACTCCCCGATCAATGCATTTCACTCTTCCGTGCAACGCACGGGCACCTTACTATAGATTAGTATGACCAAAAATTGAACTAACATTATATATAGTACGATAAATGATGATCATGTCACCTAAAATTATATCATTGAAAACTATGTTCAAATACGAATCCAACGATATTGTTTTTGTTGACATGCACTAACATTTTGTCAGTTAAATCTTCAGTCAAATTCAATGGGGGATAAACCACGACCGATGTAGTACTAGTGTAGAGGGTGGCGCTGCACGGGAGTCTCACCCCGCTCGTGGCACGGCCGTAAAGCCGTCATATCACAAAACCCAACCACTCCCAGTAATAAGTAGCCTGGTAAAATAAACGGACAAGCAACCATCACATCCCTCCGTCTTTTTTGCATTTCATCTCTCTTCATTTACTTTCTCCGGTTCATCTCGCACACTCGATCCCTAGATACTACTCCTAGTATCCCTAGCTACTACTCCTAGAGTCAGTTCTTTTGGCGGCTTCCCCAGCTTTTCCCATAAGACTAGTCACAGTGGAGAGTAACATTAAGGCACCTCACTCATTTATTTGGGCTTCTAAACTACTACTAGTACCTCCGTCCTGGTTTATTCGTCACCATTGTAATTTGTGCTAAATTTTGACCAAAGATTTAACTGACAAAATGTTAGTGCATGTGACATGCACTAACATTTCATTAGTTAAATTAATGATCAAAATTTGACACAGATTACAATGGGGACCAATAAACCAGGACGGAGGTAGTAGTTATGGGATTACTAATCTAGAAGCCTAAAAGAATTGGCCTCTAGTACTCCTACTAGTAGTAGTACTCAAGTTGGAATTCTAATTGCACGGCACAACTTGTTAGGCAAAAAATTCGATACAGGGTGTAGGAAGCGGTTTGGGAATTTGCATGCCTTTCCGACCAGTGAGATACTCCGTACAAAGTACGACAGAGAAATAACCACAGAGAAGGAAGCTAAAAGTAAACAATCAAATGAGCATTTTTGCATTTGTTTTGCATTGAATCGTTTCACAAGCTTGACTAGTGATGTTTTTCTACTTTTACAAAAACTGCATCGTAATGTTAAAACGTGCATTTGCATGTACATAAGTAATAGTAGTACTCCCTCCGTCTAGGTGTATAAGTCTGCCCTCCTTCTTGGTCACGGTGCACAACCAAAGATGACTTATTGACTTGGACGGAGGGAGTAGCACAGTCTGCAAGCATATATAGAGAGAGACGTGTAGTGTGATAGTATATAGTAAAGTTTGTGCTATATGCACATACTTACAAAATGCATACGAATACACAAGGTTTCCAAACTTTCCCTTTTACATACTTAATTAAGGACGTTGATAATTCCTGAACGTTCGGGATTTATCATTTGCGTCCCAAAACTAATGAGATGGCCTTACGAAACAAAAATTATACTCCTACTAAAAGCCACGGCACTCGCAGGAGCGCTTGCGGCGCGCCACGAGTGCCCTGGTGCGCTGCCATTTCCCAGCGCGCCGACACAATGCCTCTTCCTCAGCCTCGCAACTCGCGAGGTGCTGATTGGCGGCTTGCCGGTGGGCGAGCGCGATCTCACCGGTGTGGTGATTCGGCGCCAACAGGTACTCCTCCCCGCTGGAAGCGTGCACCCGGTCCATGTACCGCCAAGCGTAGATGAGGCGCTTGGGCCCGACTGCACTCAGGGCTTTGGCACGGGCGTCCTCCGCCACCCTCATGGCCCTCGCACGAGCCTTCTGCCAAAGTGCCAATTGCCTGACTCTCTCGGACGCGAAATAGGCCTGCCAGGCAGCTTGTCCCGAGGTGCACTTCTCTTCCTCGGCCTTCTTCTCCGCCTCTATTTTGGCACGCTCTGCTGGAGGCAAAGCCTCCCACAAGGCGACATCCATTTCTTTCCAAAGCTCCTCAAGGCTGGGGGGCTCGGCAGCCGGCGCGGCGTTCTCCTCGTAGCGGGGAGCCGACGCGTCCTCCGACGCGCGTGCTGGCGAGATTGGGAACGCCGACGCGTCCTCCTCGACTAGTGGCGGCGAGGAACGGAACGGCGACGCGTGACCGTCCGCGCGGTGCAGCGAGGGGCGCCTAGGGCTTGGGAGGGGCGATGCCATGGTGGTCGACGTGAGATGGAGGGGGAGGAGATAGCGATGAACATGAGCGTTCTTCCGAATGTCATGGGAAGCGCAGTATTTACAGCGAGCAATGGCACACCTACGTAAGATATGGACTGAGCTGCACTGACTTAACTGCAGGTCCAGTTGCGTCACTGACATGTGGGCCAGACCCCTGTTGGGCCCATATGTCAGTGACCCAATGCACCTGCAGTTAAGTAACTGAAGCAGCGTCCCGTAAGATATGTTGCGTGATTAATGTAATAGCTACGTGGGCATATTTGTTGGAGTAAATTACGGGGGAGGGAAGGGGTGGAAATATTGCTGGTCACAACGGATTGGACGAGCGCGGGGGGAGGAGAGTCATGCATGCAGATTTTTCCCACACGGGGTGGAGTGGTGGGACCGCCGGAGGGAGAAGGAGAGTCAAGCAAGCATATTGTTTTCACACATGGAGAGGAAAATATTTGGAGACGAACGGGCTTCCTGCAGGTATGGGGAACGGTGCATAATAAGTCATCTTGCATGCCGGGCTAGGTATAGTCTCAAGTCATTAAAAACATACACGCCCCACACATGTTCATATTTCAAGGTGCACTAAAGTATTGCATGCGATGATTAAGGCTGGCCATAATGGTGGTATCTTAGCTGGTATCATGCACACGGGAATAGCAAACATGCTGATGTGGCAAAGAATTAAAGAAGAGAGGGGGGTTAAAGTAACTAGTGTTCATGCATGCATGCAATGCGATAATGCATTGGTAAACACATTTTTTTGTGTGAAGAACGACAACATTAGTTGAGTACCTTTGCATACTACAAAAACTATTCCACTGCCTCTATCTTTGTAAGAGTAGGTGAAATTTTTGAATCGAGCCCTTTAAACTAGAAGGGAGGTAGTAGTACTCTAGTAGATAACCTTGTTGTGATGACTAGATAGGACATGGCAGGCACCTAGACGGAGGAACTAGTCTGCATTGTGTATTTAAGTTTTGTCTGAAGTGAATGTACCTCTACTTTGACCAAACTTATAGAAAAATGTATCAACATTCACAATGTCAAATAAATATTTTTATACTCATTATGAAACGTAGTTCTTATACTCATTATAATCAGTATTGTAGATATTGATATTTTTAGTATAAATTTGGTCAAACACTTTGCAAATGATTGACGGAAGTAAAAAGGACCAGAGGGACTATCATGCATGCGGACTAGGCAAAAGAAAATTGCTCATTTATAGCCGGTCAAAGTCTCAAAGGGTGCGGCCGCGCGAGGGAGGCGCGACGGTTGACGGAATTAAGTGAAGTTACATCCACGCGTCGGCATGGCGTGCGAACAGGCAGAAGCTATACCGTCAGGTCTACGATATGGCTCTAGTAGACATGACATCTAGTGGGTCCCACATAGTACTGGAGAACTCTTTGGGGGCTTGTAGCCATTTATCCACCGGGCAAGCCAACAACCCCACGCCGTTCGCACACCCTACTCATCCCCGTCTTCTACTAGTACAGTACCTTACAACAGTTCGCTCCCAGTCGTCCCGTCCTTTCACATTACACCAGTTCAACTTCTCCTAACCCTCCTCCAAAATCCATGGCCTCCCAAATCTCCATGGTCACCGCCGAGTACCAGGTTAGAGCCATCACCGGCGATGAGTTCATTGTCATCTACACACGTGGATCCGCGACGGTGAAAGCATGCCTTGCTCGCTTCCTACGCATGTTCAACAGTTCAACGGATGAGTGGGTCGCTGGGCTAGATGTTGAGTACACCATAGTCCTGCAAAGAGAGAAGATTCTAAAGGAGGCAGAGAAGAAGAAGCCCGCCGTGATCAAGGTTTGCGTACATAACGTGTGCTTGGTCTACCACATATGCCATGCCGACGTTGAGTGCCAGGATTTTAAGAACTTCCTCAAGGACAAAAGTGTGAACGACAGGGATGTCCTGGGTCGGATAGGCCTCGTTGTAGGCCAACCCTTCAATCTCCAGAAGGCAAGCCTGGTGTCCTCCTCTCAGCCTTCAATGCTGACCCTGGCAGCAGCCATGATTGATCCTTCGTACGCTAAACTAAAGAAACCTCACCACGAGTTTCATCATGCATGGGAGTCGAAGACATTAGATGAAGATCACATCACGTACGCAGCAATGGATGCCTACCTTTGTTTAAATATCTACAAGGGTTGGATGAAGAAGCAGAGCCCAGTGTCTAGTTCAAGCAAAGAAGCGTCGGCGAAGAGGAAGAGGAAGAGGGACGAGGACGAAGTCGAGGACGTGGACGTGGACACGGACTCCGAGTAGGTGGCAGTGTCGTCGCTCATGCTGGTTCTACTGCTGTGTCAAGCAGACTAGTTGCTTAGTTTATTTTCAAGGGTGTGTTGTGTTGAGGCCCCAGCAGAACTATGTTTATGTTCTTTCTCGTTATTTGAACTCTTTAGTACATACAGTAGTACTAGTACTATGTCTTACTACTATTCTTCTTGCAGTTGGTACTACTGCTCGTATCTTCGTATTCCTACTGTACTTAATACGTTCATACTAGTAGTATAATTTGGGTCAGTCGATTTGTGAAAGAAGTTCGACGGAGCGAAGGAAGAAGACGGCAGAGAAGCTACCCCAGTATCTATATTAGGGTGGCAGGGTGCCCATGATCTATCTTATGAGTGTTGGGTGTGGAATGCAGTTCGCCGAAAAAAATGGATCTTGCCCGGGGTTAAACGGATGGCGGGGGTGGGGGAGCATGGCAGTGGCAGGCGGTTCAGGGGAGGGCGCGGCGGCGGCGGCTGGCGGTTAGGCATGTGGCGGGCTGAGAAGATGAACCATGCATCAATTTCGGAGGTTGAAGAAGCCCTTCTAGCCATCCATGTTGCATCAAACGGCTCACAAGAGTCGACTGACCCAAATTGCTACTTCAGATTGCAGGATACACGTGGCATTCAAGGTCTCGAAGGTAGATTCCACGTCCGCAACCGGTTTGCGGGCTCGACGCGCGCGCGACCGGCTTCCGCCGCGACAGCCACCATGCGCGCCTCCTCCGTGCGGGCGGAGACGATAATGACACGCTAGTTCCTCCTCGCCGGCGTGCTGGAGCACACGCTCGTCCTCCTCTTTGTATGCTGCGTGCATAGACGCGGCTCCACCAGCTACTCGCGTGCTTGGCAGCGCGGCGACATCGCGAGGAGGGACTGCAGACGACGTGAGCGGGCGAGCCTTCGGCTTCATGGCACAGGGATGGCGGCGACACGGCGGTGATGGGCGAGAAATTGTTGGCCGGAGCAGGCGAGCGCCGGCATGCGCAACGGCGGCAGTGGCATATTGATGAGTGCGCATATGGGAGCTTAGTTTAGTTTTATATAGGGTTGGTCAAACTTAAAAAAACCGTACTAGTACAAGTAAACATTAGACTTAGGCAGCGCTTTTATTAGTTACCACAGCCACGATACGGAATCCTGTGCAAGCGCGTGAACCACGGCCGCGCGGTCGATCGAACGGTGCGTCACCGTGTCGTGCTCGAAGGACATCCACCGAACCTTTTTGTGTGTGTGAAAACAATCCCCGAATATTACATGTCTCCATCTTTCTCACAGACCTAACTTCTTCCTCTCTCTCTCTTTCTCTCTCTTTCTCTCTCTATCTCTCTCTCTGTTTCGTTAGGTTTGTCTCCTACTCTCTCGTCCACATACATACAAACTTTCCCCCCCTATCTGCTCCATCTTCGCAAGCTCTCTCTGCACATTTCATTCACACATTGGGATATGTTCAAAATGTTGCTTTTATAATGGCTGATGTAGAGTTATTGTTGGTTTTGTTGCATCCTACAAAGTAATAACTATGAAATGCATTTTGATTGTCATTTGACTGGGATTATGTGAGTTTGAGCATGTTGTGAAGTACTATAGACCTCATATACATCCGGGAATTCGACAATGATTGTAACTATTGAATTGTATAGACCATTACATTCGAAGTCAGTAGCCTAATATATTTATTTCACAATTTCAACAAATGATTAATTCACTACATACTAAGAAAACAAATTTGTACACCCTCCGTTTTTATTTAAGTCCGCGTATTAGCATTGGTCAAAGTCAAGTTTTCTAAACTCTCAGAAAGTTTATAACAAAAAATATTAACATATACAATAACAAATAAATACCATTAGATTCATTATTGAATGTACTTTCACATCATACATATCTGTTATGGTAAATGTTTATATTTTTCTATAAACTTGGTCAAACTTTAGGAAGTTTGACTTCGGTCAAACCTAATATGCAGAGTTTACTAGTACTACTCGCTAGTTGCTTAGCCGAATCACCCAACACGCCACACGGGGAGTTCAGTGTCACAAAATTTTGAGGTCGGCGGGAAAATCTCCCGCGACCCTGATTCGAGCAGTGGGAAGTTTCCATCATAGCCTTTGGAACAGGCCTACGGATGACGGTTGGTATGGGGCTGTTTTCGTAACTTCAGGTTCACCCTACCCAGCAAACCCCACCCCAGCACCCAGAGTAGTACACCTGAATACTCCCCATTTTCTATCCCAACCGCAAAATAGACTGCTCCACGGCACCGCAGCCTTCGTGCTCCTCCCCTTCTACATCGGCGCACTCGTCCACCACAGCGCATCTGCCTCATCGATGACCTCGTACGCCGCACGGGAGCCGGTCCACCGTCGTCGTTGTACACGGAGCCTCTTCCCCGACGCCGTCTTCCACGGTCTCGGATCTGCTTCCCGGAAACCGACGCCAAGCGCAGAAGCACCACCGTCGTGGACAATGAACTGACTCCCGTTGCCGACTATGACTCACAGAGGCCAACGCGACCATCGTTCTCCTCCTCGATTGGTAATGTGTGTATTGAATCACTTAGCAGTACATGTGTAGTTCCAATTTTGTTCATACCTACCCTTCAAATTTCCTGGGTGCTATTGTTCCCGTCAAAGTAATTGGTTATAGCCTCCATTGTCCAACAGAATATCAGCTTGTAATTGTGCGTCACTCCTGTATCGCGCTGTGCTTGGGTAGATTTTTCATCTGCAACCAGTAGTGTGGCAAATGATGGAAAGTTTTTTAGAACTAGCAAGATGCCCATGCGTTGCACGCATCAAGATGCATTTGTATGAGTAGTTTTTCTTGTGGGAGAAAAGGATGAACAAGGGAAGGCCTTATTTGCAAATCTGGAGAGGGGTGTGGGCATATTTTTGAAAAATTGCCATTGTTTCCTTCCTATCTGTTAGATATAAATCGGACGGCCTATATTGCAGGATGGCAGGCACACCATCATCACCAACTCGGTCTTTTATAAGAGTAGAAAAAAAGTAGAGAGTAGAGAAGTAGAGATAAATATTAAATATAAAATAAATATAACAGTAGAGAAGAGATTAGAGATAGCAGAGACGTCGGGAAAGGATTGTGCGCGCATGGGAAAAAGCGACCGGGCGTGCGCTAGTTTTGGCGCGCGGCGTCCGGCGCGCTTTATAAAATCAAACGCCCTCCCACCACTCTGTGCCTTGCCACCGCTCTCTCCCCGCTCCGTGCCTCGCCACCTCTCTCTCCCCGCTCTTTCTCGCCTCGCAGCCGCCGCGCCACCATGCCGCCGCGTCGCCGGGAAACTTGGGGATACCGTGGCGTCCGCGCGCGCCCCTCCAGCGGCTTCTCCGCCGAGATCCGGTTCCGCGGGGTGCGCCTCGGCCTCGGCAATTTCGACACCGCCAACGACGTGGTGGCTTGGCGCCTCCGATGGCCTCGTAGAACGTTGAACTTCCCCAATGTGCCGATGCGGGAGCAGGCACAGGAGCTCGCGCCTCTGCTGCGGCTTATCACCGACAAGGATCATCGCGACAACCGGAGGCCGGAGCACCGTCTCGGCATCGCCGAGATGGACGAGGAAGCCATGCCGCTGTGGCGCCAACGCTTCCCGCAGGCCATCATCAACAAGCGCGAGTTCTACGCACAAAGTAGGGCGGAAAGGGATAAGAGGAAGGCGGAGTGAGCCGCCTATCGCGAGGACAAGAGTAGGCGAAAAGCGGACACTCAATTCAACATGAGGCTAGGAGAAGCTTCGCCCTGGGAATCAGACGATGATCAGTATCTTCATGCCTACAGTCAGACGTCGGAGGAGGACATCACCGAGGAGGAGTCGGACGTTGAGGAGTAGTTGAATAATCTATTTTTTTATCTATCTATGCTGAGAACTATCCTCTACTCTCTAGTCTCTACTCTCTATCTCTACTTCTCGATCTCAACACTATAAACGCTTTTTTAAAGCATCGCGCGTTGCGATTCTGTTGGAGATGCTCTAACATGGCTGACGAGTGCTTTAATGTTGCCCACAAGATGCGCGAGTATTACTAGTACTATATTTTTCTTGCCATGTTGAGATTTTAAAACCACGAGTGCGAACATGCAGAGGAGCAATAAAGACCAAACACGGGATATTGGGGACATCTTCAAGGAGCGTGGCAAGTTAAAGAGGAGCTGCACGGAACCTGTAAAACGAGCTTCGGTAAGTAACACCCTTTCAATTACTTTCGTTTAGCCTCGTGTTCTTCGATGTGTATATGTTGTAGTTTCTGTTTCTCTTAAGCCTCGTGTTCTTCGATGTGTAATAATAAGAGTCTTAATCGTCCTAATGCTTTTGTTTTTAGCTTGATGTAGGAAGTGGGTGTTCTCACCTTGTAGTCTATTTTTATAATTTTTTCCTTTTGAATTCACTTCTCCCAGTTCTGTTTATCTGGCTTCTACTAAATGGATCTGGGTTGCTCTGAGTATTGATCTAAAAAAGAAGTAACTTCGTGTCAGGATGCAGTTCCTGCGAGGAGGGAAGTATGGTCAACCTCGAGATCATGTTTCCAAAATGAGGCTGGATTACACACAAGGTGCCGGTTCCCTAATGATGCTAGATTAGACACAAGGTGCAAATTCCCAGATGATGCTGGATTACACACAAGCCAGGTGGAGTCGTCAGCTGTTCGTGTCCTCGTGGCTCTAGTAAAGGCTGAAAGAAAGCATGCAGCAGCCCTTGAGAATGTAGCTGAGTTCCTGAAGAAGCGAAAAGAGCAATCAGATGCTCTCTTCACCCATGCCAAAGAAGAGATGGAAGAAGCCAGAAATAAGCTAGCAGAGACAGAGCGGGCTAGGCATCTCCTGCTATCTAAAACTGTTGTCAATACAAAATTTCCTTCATAGTAGCTAGGTTCGAATGTTTATCCAGTCAGCATGCCTGTTGTCATGTCCGTGCATCTACTGATGTGGCACAAAATATATTTTTTGGGTCATGTAATAACAGCAATTACTTTCCAAACAATAAAAGACGAAGCATTGGACATGGTATAGTTCACGCGCAAGCCCGAGATTCCAAGTTCAACTTCCACATCAAACTCATGTTCACAGATATATGCACATTCATACATAATGTCCACAACCATGATTCACTTCAAAGCCCAAAAAAATTGAGGAGAGTTATGAATAAAGAAAAACCTCTAATTCCTACTACCAGTGCGAGCACAACAAGTCAAGACCATGCGTAATTAATTATATTCTGGTCATTTTTTGTGTTCTAAAATGTCGGCCGGCTCGCGGAAGGACGTGTTGCCGGCACACGCGCGGATTCAATGAAGGCAGGCGGGGCAGTCTGAAGCCAGTTGCATGTGGCGAGGAGGCGTGTTCAGCCGGGCCTGTAGCGAGTGGGGCCCTCTTGGCCGGCGCGCCGGTTCAATGCCTGCACTATGAGAGGTCGCGTCCGTGTCAGAGCAATCACTCCCTCCAGTCCTTTTTTGTTTGGGTATAACAAAATCTCATTTTCCATTCACATTTTACAAGTAAAATTCGTGGACAAACTTTGACCCAAAATACGCGGGGACTAGTAAACTAGAACGGAGGTAGTTGTTTTTTTAATCAAAGAAGGGTTTCCCCCTTCCGATTTTCATTACTGAAAACCAACATCTAAATCTAAACCATAGTATTTGCCGTAGAACTACCAGGTTCAACATCTCGCAACATAAACCCATACAACCATATGCCAAGGAGGCACGTAGTAGTATGAATTCCATTTTCGCTCCATACCAATCGTTCTAAAAACTACTTAGTACTTATAACGCGCCATTGAAAATTGGAACTCTTGACCTTGCTAAAAAAATGATATTTTAAACGTGGCTACTCGATCTGTGGCAACTGGCGAGCCACCGCCTCCAAGTCGTTCACCTGTGGTCCCGACCATCAACTCCTACGGATCAAATTATCACGCGAGCTGACTATTCCTACAAAGGTGCGCTCCACCACGTACCCAGTACTCGCGAATGCAGCAATCGTGCACCTAGGGCTTTAGGGTTTATTTTTTAACGTTGCCTTTACGTAACACTCATGTGTGCGAGACAGCAAGAGACCGACTGCGTGCGTGCGCCTCTTCTCTTCGTATATGTACTCAACCGTTTGTCTGGTGTCCAAAAAATTATAATAACTACTAGCAATGTGCCAATGTGTTACCACACGATCAGAGTAGATTAATACATATTCACCGATTTGATAAAAAAAAGTCTAGTTTTGAAATACGTATATCACTAAAAATATGTTATGTTTCACTCAAAATATATTCCTTTGGCGGTTTTGATGAGATAAGGGAGGAATGTTGTTGGTTTCAAGATTCGAGAAGTGGTATATGTCTAATTTCTACTCTTACTAGCAAGATGCCCGTGCATTGCACGAAACATCAAGATCTTGTGGGAGAAAAGGATGAACGAGGGAAGGCCTTATCTGCAAATGTGGAGAGGAGTGCGGGTAAGTTGCCATAGTTTCCTTCCTATCCGTCAGATATAAACCGGACGGCCTATATTGCAGGATGGCAGGCCCACCATCATCACCAACTCTGTTTTTTATCCCTACCCATATAAAAAGCATAGTCGGTGATGATCGTGTGCCTGCCATCCTGCAATATAGGTCGTCCGATCTATATCTGACGGATAGGAAGGAAACTATGGCATTTTTGCAAAAAGATACCCACACCCCTCTCCACACTTGCAAATAAGGCCTTCCCTTGTTCATCCTTTTCTCCCACAAGATAAACTACTCATACAAATGCATCTTGATGTTCCGTGCAACGCATGGGCATCTTGCTAGTTGTTGCAAAAAGCCCATGTGTGTGTGAGAGAGAGAGGGAGAGAGGAGGAGGACGGAGTGCATGTGTGACAAAGACACAAAGAGTGTGTGTGCGAGAGGTATCAGCTTAAAATGAGGCAATAGTGTGTGTGTGCACGATCGAAAGGGCATGTCTCAAGAAGGGAAGAAAAATCTACATAGATACAAGGAGCGGGAGAGAGACATGTATGCGATAGTGGAAGCACGAGTGTGCGGGTGTATAAACCTATCTAGAGGCTAGTCGATAAATGTTTGTGAGAGAAATACAAGTCGGGGGTGCGAAAGCGAGAGTTTTGTGTGAGAGAGAGATGGTAGTCGGGAAGGGGAGTGGAAGCAGGAGTTGTGTGCGTGTGTGAGAGAGAGGGCGGAGTTTGTCTGATCATTAAACAAATGAATAATGTCAGTCTGGGATGGAGACGAAAAGGAGACCGCAAAAAATGTTGTGTCTACAGGAGAGAGAGAGAGAGAGTAATTTTAGTGGTATGATTCATATCTAGAGACATATAGGGTGTGTGAGAGAATCCCATAGAGAGAAAGACGAAGTGAAAGACGAGTGGAGACTATGTGTGTGGCGGTGAAAAAGAAAGCTTAGGTACCTAGTGATACGAGAGAATGGTAGAGACGTGAGAGATAATGAAAACCGTGTGATGTATAATGATAGGGAGAGTGTGACACTTCTCAAGGGAGACGTCGAGAGACCATGTTTGTGAGGATAGGAGAAACATGAAGTGAGCGTGCTGGTGAGCTGGAGAAAAGAGAGTGATAGCTACATGAAGAGCATGCATGCGAGAGAGATGGGCGTGAAAGGAGTGAACATAGAAGGGATTCAAATATTTGAATTCGAGATGATGATACATGTAATCCATACTCGAACCAAAATTGATCTATCAAACATGCATACTCATATGAATTCACGCACATCTATGTTATTTAATATGTAGATATTACTGATCCATACATTTTAGTAGAACATAATTTTTTTTGAATTCAGCCTTATGATCCATACATTGTATTTGTAAATCATATTATTCACATAAAGGAGCAGAATTCTTTGTTGCGCTTTTGAAGTATATATAAAAAAAATGATGTATATAGAATTTTATTCCAATCGAAAATGGATCATGCCTGAAAAAATAGAATACAAACGGGATTCGAATTGATTTGGCACAGTAAACGTGCACTTTGCAAAATTTGAACGAAGCAGGGAAAGTCGCAGTAACCGCCCGAAACCAAAATATGCAAGATGGAAATTACTACTGCCTATCCCTGCCACGCAAAGCCTATCTGCTCGATTTCTATAGGTTTCGATAGGGGTAGGTTTGTAATTTCACTCAAACGTGACATAACCGCCTCTCACCCGGATTCATACACGGTGGGCGCCAAAACACAGTGTGTCCTTGGCCGAAATCGACTCCCTCCCCGATTCATACACGGTGGACGCCAAAAACAAACTCTCGTCGGCAAATATTCGGTGTATGCGAGATTACCGTCCTATCCCCAACCGACTAATATTGTTGTGATGTAGGAAATTTGAAACAGGGGCTAAGTTTGTAAATTTCCTCGCATTTGAGACAAGCGCGCCCTGAAGACATGGTTCCCCCTTCCGCTCTACCTCCATTTCCCCATTCGTACTCTGTGGGAGCCAAAACACCCTCTCCACCCCAGCCTCCTCCGTCTGCCACCCCATCCACCGTCGTCCTCCTCCACCATGCCGGAGCTGATACCTCGACGCCGCCGTCCATTACAAGAGATCAACCTCTCTCATCCACGGCTTCGGACCGGGATCGTTGCATCCCGTCCTCTCGCTTCATCCCCGCCGTCTTGTCCACCGTGCCCCGCCGCCACCGTCTACCCTCCTAGATCTGCTTCCACGCCGCCGGCAGCCATCGCTACCGCAGCACCGTCAAATTCTCAGCAGATGCATACATGGCACCGCACCAGAGCCGGTACTCTTTCGTATCTGCTCAACTTATTTATCGCAGCAAGAAAATAGATCACCACTGCTTTACTCTGGTTTCTTGTCCATCACTTACTTGCTAGTTGAAAGCAAACATTGGTTGCGAAGTTGCCTTTGTCCGGTTTGCACCTTCAGATCCACCATGGCACGCTCAACACTATACTCCCAATGCTTATGGTTTTCCCCTTTTATATTCCACAATAGTTAAATCACAGTAGACTAAATTTCAAAATTGGGCCAGTCGATTTTTCAGAGCTCGCCGGAGTTCGCCAGTGCGAACGAAGGGGCTCGGGTGGGGATGGTGGTTGTGGGGCGGTGGTGGGGCCTCGCCCAATGAAGAAAACTCGACGCGGGTGGGGCAGGGGTGGGGGTGGCGGAGGAACACAGGCGGTGGGAGCCGGTGGTCCGGCCGGCGGCCCGTGCGGTGTTCTGTATGGGAAGAATCAGAGACGAGGAAGAAGAAGGGTTAGGAGACGTAGGATCTTCATCCAACCGCCTGAAACGGTCGACTGACCCAAATGACAAAAGTCACGCGACTTGCATGCAGACATGCCTTTATATTCAGTACCATCATCGTACCTGCTTAGCACTGCTCCTGAATCCATCAAGCTAAACAACGTGCCACTCATAATTCCAAACTTGTTGCTCAAGTACGAATCTGATATGATGCTGATATTACTAAAACAGATAACATTTATTTGGTCAGCTAATGTTCCTACTTTACTTTCGAAAAAGCACGTGCACCACATATAGAGAGACAGCAGGGAGTTGCTTTCTTAATGCGCTCTAGTTCATCATGTGTGGGCACTGCGCAACGAACATTTTATTATCCAAAATCTGCTTGCTCTTCTTTAGCATGTTCCTCTTCCGTTCTTCTTTAATAAGTACTCTCTCCGTTCCTAAATACAAGTCTTTGTACAGATTCCACCATGGACTGCATATGGAGCAAAATTAGTGAATCTACACTCTAAAATGTATCTGGATACATCTGTATGTGATCCATAGTGGAAATCTCTACCAAGACTTATATTTTGGAATGGAGGGAGTATGATAGTAGTACAATATGTTCCTTGTAGTGAAGATGAGCAGGGACATTTGCAGTGTAGAGGTCTATACGGTCGGTTGTGATGGACACTTTGAACTCTTCGGGCCTCTTTGATTCGTAGGATTTTGTAAACATGGGAATAGGATTTGTAGTGGCCTGCCCACTTGAATCCTATAAGAATAGCAAGGAAATGCGGGGAGCTGTGTCGCCTTTGAGAATTACACTGATATTAACAGTACCGCATAGTCAGATCTCGGGTTTCGGCAAAACCCTCAAGGTTCGAACACTGGGGTGTGCGCGGAGATTTCCTCCCTACCGATCTACGCCCTAGCTCGCTAAGATCTCGCGGACGAACTCGAAGAACTCACAACACAAAGACACAAGATTTATACTTTTTCGGGCCATCGTTTTGGTGTAATACCCTACTCCAGTGTGGTGGTGGATGGATTGCCTTTTGGTTGATGATGAACAGTACAAGGGGAAGAACAGCCTCCTAAGGTTGAGGTGTTCTTGTGCTTGGGTATGACTAGGGTTAGCTCAGGGTCCGATTCATTGCCCCTACTGTGGTGGCTAGTTCTACTTATATAGAGGCCCTGGTCCTCTCCCCAAATATTGAGTGGGAAGGGAGCCAACAACGGCCAATTTGAAAGGGGACAGCTAGTACAGCTTATCCTGACAAAAGCGGTCTACGCTTGCAAAAGGCTCTCGCGGTGACGCCGTCTTGGGCTCCACGGTTACCTCCGTCCTGCCGTCCTGCTGGTCTTGGTCTCGTTGCACCGATATGGAAAGCTTTGCTTGATGCCTCGGTACTCCACACCTACGCTTGCCTCCTTAGCACCAAAGAGGAAACAAGGACGCTGCGCTCACTGGTGCCCGCCTGGTCTTGATCGTCACGGCTCGCATCATGAGAGCCTCGCGTGGTTCGCCCTGCCTTGATATCTCCGCTCCTCGCGAGGCAGCCTGATGAAGCCGCTCCTGAGGAGGTCTTGCGTCGTCCACCTCGTGAGGCTTGGCCCCTCGCGAGGGTCTTGAGTGTCTCGTTGATGAAGATGGGCTGTACAGGCCTGCTATCATAGCCACGCCGTGGGCCGCAGGCAGGCAAGTCTGGGGACCCCCGTTCCCAGAACGCCGACGGTAGCCCCCGGGCCCAAGGCACGCTCGGGCTTAGCTTCAAGGCGAAGCCAAAGGTCAAGCACGGAGCGTCGCGGGCCCCAAAAGCCTGGGGCCTTGATCGACGCGTGGCGGTTGATTGGACGTGGGCATCCCCGCTTCCCCACGCTGCCTTAGAACCCGCCTGGCTACGCGGACCCCGCAACCTACACAGTTATTCTCCATCGCCCACGCCCCGCTTCCCCAATCTCTCTGCTTTGTCGAGACTCTGCTTCTCCTCTCCAATCTGACCTGCCTCCTGCCCGCTCCATTGCCATGGCGCCGAAACAAGCAGACAAGGGGAAGAAGCCCCTGTTTTCGCCAAGTGCACCTCTGGCCGTCGAGCCTGCAGTCGGTCGATCCTTGGTGCTCAACGACGAGGCCATGGACAAGGTGCGTCCAATGCTCGCTTCCAGCTTCAATGAGTGGGGGGAGACGGCGGCTTGGCCTGCGTCTCGCACTCGCATTGTCCGGGCAGCCACCGAGGTCCCAATCTTCATCGATGCCCTTTGGGCTGGCCTGATTCCTCCCTTCTCCGCCTTCTTCAACGCGGTGCTTGAGCACTATCAGATCCATCCGTGACTCTCCTTGCCGCCTTCGCCTTTGTGTGTGAAGCCATGGTGGGCATCGCTCCTTCTATGGCCCTCCTCCGCCATTTCTTCTCATTGCATCTGATTGACTCTCGGCAATGCTCGGGGTGCGTGAGTTTCCAGGCCGTGGCCGCGTTGGCGGGTGCGGGGATCGACTTTGAGCTTCCTCCATCCACAAGCGAGATTCGGACACGGTGGGTGTTCATCGACGCCGGTGTGCTCAGCCCCCTGCTCCATTCCCCGGCAGCTCTTGCTGTTCCCAATTCCGGTTGTGGCCACGAGAGGCTCGCGAGCCCCCATCTTGTCCCCGTCTGGCTCAGGCTGAGGAGGCTGAAGGACCGCGGCATGACCGCGCCCATGGTGATGAGGGAGTTCGTCAGGCTCCGAGTCGCTCCGCTCCAGCACCATTCTCGCCCGATGTGGGCCTTGCTCAGCAGTCAGGACCATATGAGGTTCCAGGAGTCCGGGCTCCCTCTTAAGACGTAGCAAACGATACTCGAGGTCTTGACGGGTGTTCCCTCGCCGGACGACATGCCTAAGAAAAGTTGTCTACTGTAGCGCTGCAAGAACAAGGCTGACTTTGTTGGGGGCATGCCTTCCTTCGATGAGTGGGGACTGCGCCCGGACGGCCTGGTGGGGTCCTGCGAGAACCCTGTCAACGTGGCCCCCCTCTTCGTCGCCGGCGCCGAGCTTGTCCCAAATGTGGGCGCAGGGGGACGAGCGCCGCCGGAGGCCTGCGGCACGGGTGCTGATGTGCGGACGCCGCCTGGGGCTCCTGGAGCGTCGTCCTCAGGAACCCGTGATTCTGGGACGTTGGTCGACGAGACGATGCAACACGCGGCTCCCGAGGCCAAGTCTCCGGAGGCCTCGGGAGGTCGCGGTGAGACAGCGCCCGACTGTTCTCCGCGGCCAGGCACCCCTGAAGTTGGCCTCTCGAGCGCTTCTCCGGCCGCACCCCGTACCGGCCGCCACATTCAGCGCTTTGGTCAGCTTTGTGTGGCCTTCAAGGAGCTCTACAAGAGGAAAGGGTCTCCGAGCGGCAGCAGTATCTTCGGGCCGTTGAAGCGACGAAAGTACATCGCCGGTGACTAGTAAGTACTGCATCTTGTGATTTCTTGATTGCTGCTTTCCTTCCTGATGCTGGCTCTTCAGGACCCCTTCTGCCAGGGCAGTTGAGCCCTCCGAGAAGAAATCCCCACCTTCCTCGGCACCCCCGTCGGCCTTGAGCACCCCAAGCCTGCATGCCGCGCCCGGAGCTGGGCCGGCCGAAGGGGTGCGCTCGCCTTCATGGCGCCTTGAACATGCGGCCTCGTTGTCCTTCCTTCACGGTCTGACTTGGAGCCTGGCGAGCGTTCTCTAGACTCCTCCTCTGGTTATGGACAGCGGCTGGTTGGCTTCGGTCTTCGAACCCTCCTCAAGCAGCGGGCCCCGACCGGCCGGGGCCCCTCGTGAGGTCGGGCCGGCACCTGGAGCGGCGCCAGCCCCTAGCCCCCTGCCGAGAGTGGGTGCACCGCTTCACGTCCCGCCTGCAGCCCCCATGGTGGAGGACGAGGTGGGGCGTGCGTTGGAGTTCGAGCACGGGCGAAGCATCGTTCGTCATGAGCTCTTCCAGGAGGCGATGGGCGCGATGAGCCGACTTGGTGAAGAACTCGCGGGTGTCGACTGGCGTCTTGAGGCTGAAGGTCTTCGGCTGGTGGAGGAACGGCGTAAGCTGAGGGTGGCCATCAACCTTGGCTGCTACCAGCGTGATCTTGACAATGCGAAGGCCGAGGCGTCCCTTAAGATTTCCTGGGAGGCTTGCTCCCAAGCCTTGGAGGAGGCTCGCGAGGCTGACCGCCGTCGCGAGGCTGCGGAGAAGCGCGCGTGGGAGCTCCAAGCCTGGAGTGCGTCCCTCGAGTGTCAGGTGGAGGCACGCAGAGCCGCCCTTGCGTCGCTGAGGGGGACGCCTGCTGAGGAAGGGGAGATCCGGAAGCGTGAGGAGGCGCTGGCTCTGGAAGCCGTCGAGCGCAGCCTCGAGCTCGAGCAACTCGAGACGAGGGAACGCGAAGTTGCTCAAGCGGAAGATGCCGTCGGGGCTCGCGAGGCCAAGGTCCAGGAAGAAGTCGACCGCCGGGTGGCCGAGGTTCGCGCGGATCTCGAAGGTCGGTACGCCCTGAAGCTGAAGCTTCCAGGAACTGAGGCAGCGGGCAGGACCGCCGCTCTCAGGCCCAGGTTAGACGAGGCAGAGAGGCGTGCGGAGGCCACGGCTGCCGCCCTAGTCACGGTGCATGCGGACTTGGCCTCCGCCCGCGCCAAGCTGCTTTTGCTTCGGAAACGGGTTGACGACGCCGAGGCCGTCGCATGGCAAAACAGGGAGGAAGTGCTTCAACGGCGGACGCTGGAGCGCGAGCACGCCCCCATGCTTTAGGACCTCCGGAACAGGGCTAACACTGCCCTGGGCTTCATCTGCGACGAGAATGCGCTGCACCCCCACTCGAATGACTATGCCAGTCACCTGATCTTCTTCACCAACGTGGTGTCGCGCCTGGAAGCCCGGTCTGATAGGGCTCGCCAGCTTGTGGAAGAGAGAAGTCGGGGCCTACTCGGGCGCACATTCTCCCGTGTCTTCAGCCATCTCCGAAACACCTTCCCCGACTACGACTTCAACGCCGCCATTGCCCCCATACCGCAGGCCATCCGGGGCAACCTTGCGCGGTGGGTGGAGGACAACGTAGATGCGTTGGTCAGAGCCTTCGCTTCTGACGATGACGCGGTGGTGGTCGTCGCAGACGAAGGCGATGTGGCAACGTAGAATCAGGTGCCAATAATGGTATCGACGCGCGTGTTACGTGTGCTGCGCCCAGCCCCGCTCGCGAGGGGCCCGCGAGGGGGAGGCGACGATCGTGCGCTTCGTGACAAAGCAAGAACTGGACAACAAGAAATCGCTCGAATGAGAAAAGGCACCGCCCGCGCGCATCAATGAAAACTCAACTTCAACTTAAATCCAAATCCAAAAGCAAGGCTACAGAAAAGGGTTTCGAAGCAAATGGCCGCATCCGGCGCCTAGTCTAGTCTTCTGGTCTTCGAGTCTTCTCACCAGCACGGAGCTAAGTGCTGCCACTAGGCGTGGGAGGGAGCCCCAGGGCCTGAGGCTGGCACCCCTGAGACTCCGGGGCGTGTACAGATCCACTCATTATTACGTGAGAGTGTCACGGGCGGCGATCTTCACAGGCACTGGGCCTTCTTCACAGGTACCGGCTTGCTTCATATCGCTAGATGAGGGGCCCGCCTTGCGCCACCCTCGACCACCTTTGAGCCGACCGGCAACGAGGACGGCGCAAAAGGGGGGAAAGGGGATGCCAGCGGCGCCCTCGGCGACAACGGGTCCTCTGCCGGGGGAAGGCTCGCCAGCACCTCCCTGGCAAAGGGCCTACCTCCGGGTGTCGCGTGGCTTGTGGGGATGGGCCTTGCTCCTGACTCCCTCCATGCAGCCCCCAGCGTGCTTCCCCTGGCGGAAGGGGTGTTGCTGCGCCGGGGTCGTCGGCCGAGGTTGTGACCTGATTCACTGGCAGCCCATGGTTAGCGTAAGCTTGGTCCTGAGAGATTAAGCGGTGCCCTGTAGTTGTTGTGGCAGGCGCGGTTGTTGCGGTTCTCCGTCGGTTCCTGGAAGGCTTCAACTTCTAGCGCCCCTTCTTCCCATTCTTCTCCGAGGAACGAGCCAGGGTCGTCCTCCGGCGCGCACTCCTGGTCGATCATGCGGGGCACGTAGGCTTCCGGGGATGTTACCCCGAACACCTCGCCGTAGTGGCCCACACTCCACGTTGCCCGGCCCAGCGCGGCGTCCTGAGGATGGTAGCGCGACATTTCACTGGGACCATGGGAGGCGACGCTTGTGCCCATGCTTGTCGCAGGCGGCACGGGGGCGATGGGGCCCCCGGCACCGCCAGCCGTGCTGGTGTTGACGAAGCCCCCAGGCACACCTGAGGGCGCGTGGTTGCGGCGAGGCCCGCCGTGAGATCCCGTATTGGCCTGAGAAGGAAGCATGTAGCAGAAGGGCGGCGCTCCCGATGCCGCCACATCCAGCAGCTCGGTGACGCGTTCCAGTAGTGCATCCCGGCCGCTCTCCATCAGTCGGCATCGCAGCAACTCCCGCGCCATAGTGAGCGCGGCCCGCATGTTTGCCTGCTCCCGCCGCGTGTGTGGTGCCGTTGCTGCGGCGTGGCTTGCTGCTCTTGCAGCGGCTCGCGCTTGCCGTGGGGTGAGGGTGGACGGTGCCCCGCCACGCCGGCCGCGCCCTGCGGTGTTAGGCGGCTCTCGAGCCCCCTGGAGCGCGGGGTTGAGGGCTTCATGGGCAGGTGACGCCGCCCGGGCTGGCCAGGCTGCCCAGCGGTCGGAGTCGGCCCTCGGGTCGCCGGACATCGCGGCCGCGGAGCATCGGTGGGTTGATTGGCGGAGAAGAAGCTCCGGCGCACCCCTACCTGGCGCGCCAAATGTCGGATCTCGGGTTCCGGCAAAACCCTCAAGGTTCGAACACTGGGGTGCGCGCGGAGATTTCCTCCCTACCGATCTACGCCCTAGCTCGCTAAGATCTCACGGACGAACTCGAAGAACTCACAACACAAAGACACAAGATTTATACTGGTTCGGGCCACCGTTGTGGTGTAATAACCTACTCCAGTGTGGTGGTGGATGGATTGCCTCTTGAGGTGTTCTTGTGCTTGGGTATGACTAGGGTTAGCTCAGGATCCGATTCGTTGCCCCTATTGTGGTGGCTAGTTCTACTTATATAGAGGCCCTAGTCCTCTCCCTAAATATTGAGCGAGAAAGGAGCCAACAACGGCCAATTTGAAAGGGGACAGCTAGTACAGCTTATCCTGACAAAAGCGGTCTTCGCCTGCAAAAGGCTTTGGCGGTGACGCCGTCTTGGGCTCCACGGTGACCTCCGTCCTGCTAGTCTTGGTCTCGTTGCATCGATATGGAAACCTTTGCTTGATGCCTCGGTACTCCGCGCCTGCGGTTGCCTCCTTAGCACCAAAGAGGAAACAAGGATGCTGCGCTCGCTGGCGCCCGCCTGGTCTTAATCGTCATGGCTCGCGTCATGAGAGCCTCGCGAGGTTCGCCCTGCCTTGATATCTCCGCTCCTCGCGAGGCAGCCTGATGAAGCCGCTCCTGAGGAGGTCTTGCTTCGTCCACCTCGCGAGGCTTGGCCCCTCGGGAGGGCTTGAGTGTCTCGCTCATGAAGATGGGCCGTACAGGCCTGCTATCATAACCACGCCGTGGGCCGCAGGCAGGCAAGTCTGGGGACCCCCGTTCCCAGAACGCCGACACGCACCTTCAGTTGAAGAGAGCTAGTATCCGAAGCCTTTCTAGTCGTACCGGCAATACTAGCACATATATTCTAGCAAGTTCCACTTTGCTGGTTTTACTCTGATGCTTACGGTTTTCCCGTTATATCTACACTATGATCTGTGTAGCCGCTTTGTGTCGCACTAGCAGCAGTCCACTCTTGAAGCTAAACACCGCAATGACTTACAAAGTTGGCACCAAGGCATTGAGTGCCATTATGGATGTAAGTAAACTCATACGCTCCCCACCTGTTGATTCTTGTTCAGAATATGATCCTAATGACTATTCTAACCTCGAGGAGTCAAAGGCAGATGGCCTGTCCTGTTCACCCATCAAGGTGCCTGTTCTAATTTGGCAAGGTTTTATTGATTGCGCGTATCTTGCATATGTTGTCTTGCATTTCTTCTACTTTGTTGCACCGCCTTTGCTTAGTTTACTCATCATATATGTCGAGATGCCATGCCCATCCATTATCAATACATATTCCATCTGTCATCATTCCATGTTTTTCCACTCAAATGTTGTTCTTGTGCATCAGACATCAAAAAGGAAGAGGGTGATTGCCGAACCTGAAGGAGCACCAGCAAAGTCCTTGAAAAACGTGGTGGTGCTGGAGAAATCAGACAGCACCCCACTTATATTGGTTGTATAACAAGTGACACAAAACTTAGGACCGACTCCAGCAGACTGTACCCATACTTCATTGGCCACACCACTAGCCCGACCACACAGGACCTGCACTCTAGCAAAAGGTATACCGATTTTAGTTGCCATAGCATCAGCCGTAGCACAGAAAAATCCCACTCCAGCAAAAAGTACAGCAAGTCCACCGGCCGAAGACCTATCCCAACTGCAGAGACGGCCAATTCCTGCAGATTGGAACCCCATTCCAGTTATTCCTAGTTTAAAAGACAATGCTTTCAATGTTGTTAGGGACTACGTGCATATATTCCCATCATGGGAAGATTATAGTGAAGACAAACACCATTTTCACATCTTCCTGTCCAACTTACGTGTAAGTGCTATTATTCATGGTTATTATTTTCCTGTTTTCTGCTTATTGAACACATCAATGATTTACATTACATTGTTGTAAGTGGGCGAGGGTCAATCTGGATAGTCATGAGGAGCAAATCTTGCTTGTGCTTTTCAAGGAAGCATTGCAGCAGTATCGGTGTTACCTGAGGAAATCACACTTTGATGGCAAGTCTATAAACGGATTTCCGATGAAGTCTCCTGTGCTAAATTTAGAAGACATTGAATGGAAAAACCTTGTTATGCACTGGCCTCGTTCCCAGGATGAGGTACTGTCTATGAAATCACATGACAATTTGAACTTCTACTTTTCCGCATGTGCCTTACGGATCTTTTTTGCAGGAAATCTGCTCGAAGAAGAATTCCGGTTTGAAAAGAATGACAGGATATCGCAAATATGCTGCCCGCTGCTTTGCTCTTGTTAGTACATGTTGTCCTGTATCACTGTACTTGCATACATACCTGGTTCATTATGTGACAGCAGTATGCATGATAGCTTGCTTATCAATTGTTCGCTCCAAATTATCTGATCTGTATAAATGGTTACATTAGTGTAGAATATATCCAATGCCAATGAAATTTTTTAGCTCTGCATTGTTCTTGTAAGTACTTGATGTCCTTTATCAGTGTACTTATATTGACAGGTAGTTGTTCATGTACCATCACTCTGCAGCTTATTTTCCTTTACCCTCCATTTTTTACACACCAGATCTATATTTACTCTTACCATAAGGTTGGATAACACCGATGGTACTGAAGAAGTTTAGCTGTGCATTGCTCTTGGCTGTACCTTTTGCCTGTATCGATGTACTTACATTTATAGCAACTTGGTTATGTAGCATCACTCTTCATCTTATCTTAAATATTCTCCATTTTTTCTTATATTATCACATCTATATTTACTCTTAACAAAATGTAGAATAAAGGCAATGCTTATGAAGAAGATTCTGTGGTAAACTTCCTGAATTGCCCCCCCCCCCCATCAGCATGGACAAGGGCTTTATAGAGCCTGTCTTCACCAATAATGTAAGTTTGTCCTTCTCAAGCCTTCAAACTTTGTTGTGTATATTTGGTTAGGCATGACTGCAACAGCTGTTTATTTTTGGTGCTTGCATCAAATTGCATGTTTAAAGTTTATTATGTAGTTCATAAACAAAAGTTTGTCCTTCTCAATTTAAGTTTTCAGTTGTACAACCAAGTTCCTTCTTCATACCATCTAAATTAAACTATACAGAGCAAGTGGTCTTCTTTTGCACTGCATGTATGCTTCTGTTCTTGATCCGTAATCCAGTGGTGTGGTGAACCTACCCACTACAGCACAATGTCATATTCTGCAATGTCTTAACTATGAACAATGTGATATCATTCTACTATTATTTAAACCGTCTCTTTATTTGCCAATCTGAAATGGGATAAATTGACAGCACACTAACCATTGATACTTATGAGTTCTTGATATGTGATCGAGTGGTGTCGTGAAGCTGCCAACTCCTTCACAATGTCATTTCCTGTCATGTCTTGACCTGAACAATACCATATTGTGTTAATGCAATTTTAAACTGTGTCACTTTATTCGTCACTAAGAAATGTGATGAATTGTCAGCACTGATACTTTTATGTGCAAAACCTGTCATCTGTCTGCTTGTTTATCTTTTAGAGTGAGGAGGATATAAGTGTCAAACAAGTGCAGTCTCACAAGCTTGCTCAGCTGCTTGCGCTGCAGCTCCCCAGCAGGGCTAACCTTTCTTGAACTCTATTGAAGTGTTGTCAGTTTTGTATATTATTTTGTCGGCGTGTTTAGTTGCACTGGTGGCGATCTTTGATGCCCAGTGTATGTAATATGTTGTCTGCTTGTGCTTTATTATCATAGTGGCGAACTTTGATGCCGAGTGGATGTAATATGCCGTAATTTATTTATTGTATAGTCTAGGTTTTTTTCTTATTCACGATGCTGCAGTTATTTTACTGTTTATATATCCTGTCTTCATAGTAAACCAGCCAAACCGTAAAATTACGGTACATAATCGGGCCGTCATGCAAATCACCATGTATGATCCGCATCATGGGCCCCGTCATCTTGGTCCGTTAACAGGCCTAAATGTAAACTGGCCCACTAGTAGATTCGGGCCTTTAACAGGCGGAGTAAACCGCCGGCCCTATTTTCCCAAGAAAACTCAATGGGCCTTTAGGAGGCTGAAAAGTAGGTTGGGCCTGAAATGTGCCGAACAGCGCACGGGCCGGCAGCAGGTCAAAATAGACCCCGGCCCATGATTGTGCCAATCAAATCATGGGCTTATAATAGGCCAAAATTGTCTCGGTCCTTGTTTGGCCCATTCAGATTATCGTCTGTGAGCAGGCCGGATGCAAACAGGGCCGTAGTTAGGCCCAACTATATGACGGGCTTTTAACAGGCCGAAATATATAGGGCCGAAATGTTAAACGTGCCTTTAACAGGCCGAAACTAATATCAGGTCGAGTTACTAAATGGGCCTTTATCAAGTGGGCCCAAAAGCATAGCGTCCAGTTGACGGGCCGAATCTGATATGGGCCATAATTTAGCCCAAAGCCTCTCAAAGGGCTGGACCTGATCTGGGCCGTAATTTGGCCCACAACGTGGTAGGCTTTTAACGGGCCAGATCACATATGGGCCTTTATTAGGCCCGGAATGTGGCAGACTATTAATGGACCGGATCAAATATGGGCCGGCATTTGGCCCAAAACATGGCAGCCTGTTAATGGGCTGGCCTACTAGTGTCATCAAAATCTTTTGGGCCTTCAGCTGGGCCGGCCCATTATGGTCGGCGAAATCTCGTGGGCCTTTAGCTGGGCCGGCCCATTATGGTCGGCAAAATCTTGTGGGCCTTTAGCTGGGCCGGCCCATTATGGTCCGCAAAATCTCACGGGCCTTTAGCGGGGCCGGCCCATTATGGCCCGCAAAATCTTGTGGGCCTTTAGCTGGGCTGGGCCATTATGGTACGCAAAATCTCGTGGGCCTTTTGCTGGGCCGGCCCATTATGGACCGCAAAATCTTGTGGGCCTTTAGTTGGGCCGTCCCATTTAAACTTTATGGGCCACTTTTGGGCCGGTCCATGTGCTAACATTTCATAAGCGCATCTCGCCCATTGGATGAGTGACACCTGTCCCAACGGTGAGCCGACACGTGTTTCCTCCAGCCAATGATGATTTTACACGTGGAAAATCCCCATTGGTAGAGGCTGTTAACGGGTTATCAGATCCAGAACCGGACCCGATAGCATAACGGCGTTTCGTTACGGTGGATGCCACGTGTCGGTCACCCTTGACGAAAGCACTTCTGTGACGCGTGATTTATCGTCATGGAAGTGGACACTTCCGTGATGATAAAAATAGTAATGTCATGGAACACTTCTACGACATCACAGGTATGACTATCTTGATTCTGTCATAAATTTTTCATGGATGTACATGCATGACAGAAAACGTGACCTACTGTGACAAACACGTATCATCACGGAAGTGTATTTTTTAGTAGTGCGTTTTGCGGTAGGCCACACCCCTCCCGATGAACAGGACCCCCGTTTCGACCGTAGCGCTCCAACACAAATCCGTTTCCTCCGTTTTATGGTACGCCACACCCCTCCCGATCAACAGGACCCCGTTTCCGCCGTAGGAGGTCCGTTTCCTCCGTTTTGCGGTACGCCAGACCCCTCTCAATGAACAGGATCCCGTTTCCACCGTGGCTGGTCGAACACAAGGCCATTCCTCCGTTCTGTGGTATGTCAGGCCTCGTTTCCATCGCCTGTTCCGTCCAAGCCGGTTGGGTCCCGAAGAACAGCACGCGTTCCGTTGCCTCCTGATGAACACGGCGCATTCTGTTGCCTCCCCATGAACACGACGACGACGCAGTTTTTCCGTTCCGACCCAGCCACAGCCATGTACACGAGCCCTGGCCGTACGTATGCGCTAGTAGGCGTTCAAGATCCCGCCCGTATGTACGTACGTGGCTGTATTTACTTTCTTGCACCCTGGCCGTTGTATGTATGTGTACATGCTACGTGCGCGCCTCTACTACCACACGTGCACACCTCTACTACCACACGTGCCCTTCCTTACACGGCCACGGTTCATCGCTGCAGCCTGCAGACAGACCGATCGACCAGTATGTACGTACACGCTGGCGACCAGAATGACAACGCTACGTACGCTTCGACCGGGTGGGTCCCGACTGTCAGGCACTTCCTTGCGTGCGAAGATGTAGCTGGTGGGTCCCAGCAGTCAAGGGGCGAATCATTTTTTGCCCGTAATATGGACGCACTTCCTTGTGTGCGAAGATGTAGCTACTGGGTCCCAACAGTCAGGGGAAACGTTTTTTTCGCGAAATACGGTGGCCCGTCCGGTGGGTCCCTGCTGTCAGGTGGAGGAATCATTATTTTGCGCGTAATAAGGAGGCATTTCCTTGCTGCGGCTATGGACCCAGCTGTCTTCCGATGGAAATCGTTCGTTGACCACATTGACCACGCTGCGCCGAGAGCACCAGGGCGGTGGACGACGGCGAGGCCTAGGAAGGGGAAGATGCGGAGCCGGGGAAGATGCGGCAGTGGATGCCCGCGCGGAGGGGAGTTCGTGGGTTGACTGCTTCGGCTATGGTGTGAGGCTGCCGTCGCCGGAGAATAACAGGAGGTGTGGGTGAGTATAGAGGGATGGCATGGCCAGCGCTGGCAGCACAGCCGGACACGGGAGGCAGGAGCAGGTGGCACGGCCGATGCTTGTTTGGGCGGCTGGAGCAAGAAGACCAGAGGTTGAAGAAGCTCTATGGCCGTTGGATGGACATCATACGGTCACTGGAGCTAGAATCGTTCATATTTACTAAGTTGACAAAGCCCTCCGTCCCCGTCATCTTAGTAGGCCCACAAGTCAGCCTCCCATATGGTGGGTCCCAGCTAGCAGGGGGTATTCAGTTTTTTGTGCGTAATAAGGAAGCACTTCCTTGCGTGCGAAGATATAGCTAGTGGGTCCAAGCTGTCAGCGGAGGAACGTTTTTTTCGTGAAATACAGAGGCCCTTTCGGTTGGTCCCAGATGTCAGGTGGAGGAATCATTATTTTGCACGTAATAAGGAGGCATTTCCTTGTGTGCGGCCGTGGACCCAGCTATCAGCCTCTCCACGTATAGTCCACGTCCGATGGATGTCGTCCATTGACCATGTTGACCACGCCGCGCCGAGAGCACCACGGCGATAAACGACGGCGAGGCCTAGGAAGGGGACGACACGGAGCCGGGGAAGACGCAGCAGTGGATGCCCACGTGGAGAGGTGTACGAGGGTTCACTGGTTCGGCTGCCGTGTGAGGCTGCCGTCGCCGCAGAATAACAGGGGGTGTGGGTGAGTAGAGGGATGGCCTGGCCAGCGGTGGGAGTAGTAGGGAGCGATGAGGCCTCTGAGGCAGCACAGCCAGCCACGGGAGGCAGGAGCAGGTAGCACGGCCGGTGCTGCTTTGGGCGACTGGAGCAAGAAGACCAGAGGTTGAAGAAGCACGATGGCCGTTGGATGGACATCGTACGGTCACTGCAGCTAGAATCGTTTATAATGACTAAGTTGACAAAGCCCTTGGAACACGTCAACTTAGTAGGCCCACAGGTCAGCCTCCAAAACGGTGCGCCCCAGATGTCAGGGGGAGGAATTATTTTTTTGGGCGGCTGAAGCTAGAATATCCGAGACTGAAGAAGAAGCACGACATCCGTTGGATGGGCATCCAACGGCCACTGCTGCTAGAACCGTGTGTTGACTATAAGTTCACAAAGCCTTGCATACGCGTCAACTTACTTTTTTTAGGGGACGCGTCAACTTAGTAGGCCCACAAGTGTGTGGCAGAGACTATATATCCCATTTGCGATTTGTAAGAATGTACAGCCCATTTTTGAATTCTAATGGAATTTACTACAGCCCATTTACAGTTTGTTAAAAGTACAGCCCATTTTCTAGCAAGGACAACGATTAATAATTTCAACCAACCGTTCAAAACAAAATTCAAAAAAAAATCCCACATTTTGATGGGATACAAAATATTTTTATCCCAAAATTTCTAATCAGATTAAATACAATTTCAATATAAATTTGGATTACGTAAAAATCCAACGAAACACTGTGCGTGCAACAATTAATGAAATTAAAATTTTCAAATTACAAAAATAATATTTATAAACTAATTATGTGTTTGGTGCATTTTTTTATAGTTACTGCCCAGTTTTTATAATTACATCCCATTTAATATTTATTAAAGCCCATTTTCCTGTTAAGCCTAATGCATCCCTCCTAGGAAAGATTTGCTGCCCAGCAGGGCGGAGAATAACAAGTTGACCTTGCCTGGGTATTCCTATAAAAAGTATAGCTGGGCTAGCCATTTTCAGCTTGAAAAAAATAATATCTAGGCTGGATATCTGGCCTGGGCTAGACGGGCCACAGCCCGCCCAGTTAATACCCTGCTCTCCTCTGAACAACAACGAAAACATCGCTCAAGAAAAACCCTGCAGTGCTCACACCTCAAAAACACAAATACTACTCGAGCTGCTTGGTCCCAGCTGTCGGCCGTTCCTTGTGCAATTCTCTCATTTATTGACTACATAGGTTGACAATGGTGTGGGACCGTGATGTCAGGAAACCAGGAGGAAGCAAAAAAATTAGAGGTACTTGCGTACGTACGGCTATGGCCCTAGCGGGTCCCTACTGTCATCCAGTCAAAATAAAGTCATCTCCTGAATCCTCATGTTCGTTGACCATGTTGACAATGCTCGGCGCCACGGCAAGCGCAACAACTCAAAGGGCGATGGAGAGGGCCTCACGGGCCCTACGGATGGTCTGATATAGCGTCCGCTGCTCATTCAGGAAGCCAGGATCATCAGACACCTATGAGCACCTTCGAGAGACTGAGACGGCATGAAACGGTTGTTGGCGTTCTGGGAACAGGGGTCCCCACACTTGCCTGCCTGCGGCCCGCGGCGTGGCTAAGCCAGCAGGCCGTATGACCCATCTTCATCAACAAGGCATCCAAGACCCTCGCGAGGGGCCAAGCCTCGTGAGGCGGACGACGCAAGACCTCCTCAGGAGTGGCCTAGTCAGGCAGGCTCACGAGGAGCGGAGATATCAAGGCGGGGCAAACCTCACGAGGTTCTCGTGACGTGAGCCATGACGATCGACGCTAGGCGGGCGCCAGCGCGCGCGGCGTCCTTGTTTCCTCTTTGGTGCTAAGGAAGCAGGCGCAGGCGAGGAGTACCGAGGCATCAGGCAAAGGTTGCTATATCGGTGCAACGATACCAAGACCAGGAGGACGGCAAGATGGAGGTCATCATGGAGCCCAAGACGGCGTCACCACCAGAGCCTTTTGCAGGCGAAGACCACTTTTGTCAGGATAGCTTGTACTAGCTGTCCCCCTTCAAATTTGCCCGCCGTTGTTGGCTCCCTTCCCGCTCAATATTTGGGGAGAGGACCAGGGCCTATATAAGTAGAGATAGCCACCAAAGTAGGGGAGGGAGCGGTTCATCCAGCTTTCACCCGCTAAGTCACCAAGCACAAGAACACCTCAACCTCAGGAGGCTGTTCTTCCCTCCGTACTATTCATCATCAGCCAAAGAGGCAATCCACCACCACCACACTGGAGAGGGTATTACACCACAACGGTGGCCCGAACCAGTATAAATCTCGTGTCTTTCTGTGTTACGAGTTGGTCGAGTTCATGCACGAGATCTTAGCGAGCTAGGGCGTAGATCGGTAGGAGGGAAAGACTTCACGCGCACCCCAGTGTTCGAACCTTAAGGGTTTGCTGGAACCCCACATCCGACATTTGGCGCGCCAGGTAGGGGTGCGCCGTAGCTTCCCTCTAGTCGATCAGTCGATCCATCGCTCCGTCGTCTGCATGGCGGACGCTCGCCGAGATCGAGCTGAGCGCCAGGCTGCCCTCACCGCCCGCGTTGCTCAGACAGCTCCCGTCGGCGGGCCACCTCGTTGCTCTCCGTCTCCCACCGCCAATGCTGCCACCGGCCCGGCGGGGAACGAGCAGCAAGCGTCCTCGATGCATCCTTCGGTGCGGCAGGATGGCTGCACCGCCACTCCGTCGCTGACCCCGGCCAGTTCTTGGTCTCACGCACGCCGCGCTCCCATGGAGGCGCGGGCCGCACTCCTCGCTGCAAACGAACTCCTGCACTACCGCCCAGTCGACGACCTTTACGAGGAGTGGCTCGACCACGTCGCCGAGCTCGTCCGCACCGCAGGGGGCTCCCCGGCGCCGTCCCTCTCTCTTCCTCACCCTCAGCTGGCCAAGGGCGACGAGGATCATGGTGCGCCTCCACCACCTCTGCCCCAAGACGGTGCCTTGGCACCAAGGCGCGCGGCCCCGCGGCGTGATCCACCACGCCCGGCGCCCGCGCGCAAAGAGAGAAGCTGCCAAGAAATCCATCGGCCGCGAGAAGCTGCACTCGCGCTTCCCGCGCCGCCTCGTCAAGACCGCGCACCGCACGTAGCGGCGCTGCGCGGACCTCATCAAGACCAAGCTCCACCTCCGAAGCGGGCCCCAGCAACCACGGCTGGCTGGCGCGCCTTCACCCCCGAGCTGTGTAGCATCGCCTGGCCAGGCAAGTTCAAGCCGGATCTGCCTCCTCGGTACGACGGCACCGCCGACTCCGCGGAGTTCCTGCAGCTCTACGAGCTGAGCATTGAAGCGGCCAACGGCGATGAGAAAGTCATGGCGAACTGGTTTCCCATGGCTCTCAAGGATGGAGCCCGCTCCTGGCTCCTGAACCTGCAGCACGGCTCGATCTCCTCCTAGGACGAGATGCGCGACCGCTTCATCGCCAACTTCCAGGGCACTCGCGACCGCCCGGCGGCCGCGGGTGACCTGCGCTGTATCAAGCAACAACCAAGAGAGACCCTCCAGAAGTACATCCAGCACTTCAACAACACTCGCCTCAAGATCCCCAAGGTCACGGATGAGGCCATCATCTCCGCGTTCTCCGACGGCGTTCGTGACATCAAGATGAAGGAAGAGCTCGCTATCCACGAGGAGCTCTGCACATCTCAGGAGCTGTTCAACCTGGCGACCAAATGCGCAAGAGATGAGGAGGGGCGCCTCTCCCTTCTCGAGCTGCCAGCTGCGGGAGCGGAGGAGAAGAAAGCCAAGGCCAAGGACGTGAAGCGCAAGGAAGCGGCAGTGCTCGCAGCGGAGCCCGACACCAAGCGGGCCAGAGATCAGCCCGAGTCATCCAAGAATAGCCAACCGTTCTGCGCCTTCCACAAACTGAACACTCACAACACTAGTTACTGTCAAGAGCTCAGAGCCATTCGCGAGGGACGCTCCGGTCGACGCCCTGAGCAGAGCGACCGGGGCTACGGCCGTGGAGGAGGATGTGGAGGCGGACGCTGGGACGACCGTGGCCCGCGCCAGGAGTGGCGCGACAGGCCTCGTGAGGACTGCTGGCAGGACCATCCTCGCGAGGGAGCCTGGAGGGACCAGCCTCGTGAAGATCGCCCCCAAAGCAACACCGGTCTTCCCGCACTGCCGCCACCAAGAAGGAGCGACGACCACCATCAGGACGAGGGGGCTGTGGGCTTCCAGGAGCCGCATGCAATCGCCTGCATCTTGGGCGGCGCCTAGGCCCCAGCCTCTCAGTGCATCTCCAAACAGTTCGCTCGCGAGGTGAACGCGGTGCTCCCCAAGCTCGAGGCCACGCGCCCGCTCAAGTGGTCCCAATGCGCCATCACTTTCAACTCGGCAGATCAGCTCAAGTGCGCGGCCACCGCTGGCGCCCTCCCGATGCTGTGCTCCCCAGTCATCAGCAATGTGCAAGTTATCAAGACCCTCATCGACGGCGGCGCAGGGCTCAACGTCCTATCCGTCGACACGTTTGACAACCTCCAAGTGTCGTATGAGTAGCTCCAGCCTACCAAGCCTTTCTCAGGGGTGACCGACGGTTCCACCACACCGATAGGGCAGGTCCGCCTGCCCGTCACCTTCCGAGAGCGTAAGAACTACCGCACCGAGCTCATCAACTTCGACGTCGCGCACATCCGCCTGCCGTACAACGCCATCCTCGGGTATCCGGCCCTGGCCAAGTTCATGGCAGTCACCCATCACGGCTACAACGTCCTCAAGATGCCAGGAAGCGGAGGAATCATCACGGTCCCATGTGAAGAGAGAGACGCGGTGTGCTCCCTCGAGCGCGCCTTCCAAGCTGCAGCAATCAACGATCCCGACAGCAGAAGTGAGGGCCCTTCGGAGGCCATCCCCAAGAAGAAGCAGCTGCGCCGCGCAGGACCTCAGGAGGATGGCATCGCAGCAGGAGCCTCATCAGGATCAGCGTCCGTCCCAGGGGCGCCTCCCTCCATCGCATAGGAAGGCGCGCCCAGTGCCCTCCTTAGGCAGGGCTTGGGGGCTCTCTTCTGGAGGGCCTCAGACCTTGCCAACCTCACGAGGGAGGCGCTTGGGCACCACTTGGAGGCGTGCTATGTGGCACGTCTCCCTCAGGAGAGCACAGGGAAAGGAGTGCCCACCACTCAGGAGTTCATCACCAAGACCACTCAGGAGTTGCAAGACGCAAGAGCCATGCACGGCGAGGGCTGCTCACGAGGCGCAGCTCCCCATCCAGACGAGGATGTTGGGCTGCGTGTCTGCATCGACGTCCCAGGACTCAACAGGGCCGCATCGCAGG
This sequence comes from Triticum aestivum, assembly GCF_018294505.1. NCBI lineage: Eukaryota > Viridiplantae > Streptophyta > Magnoliopsida > Poales > Poaceae > Triticum > Triticum aestivum. Next base: position 201,259,241 of record NC_057814.1, on the reverse strand, counting down.
AGCGCTTCTGGCCCTCGCGTGTGGGCCGCCGCGAGGGCCCGCCACACAGCTACGTTCGCATGCCCTTCGGCTTGCCGAGTGTGGTGTCAGCCTATCAGCGCAACATGTGGCATGTCCTGGTGGCTCAGGAGGCCAGGTACCATGCCGTCCTGGAAGAGATGGAGACGGTCTTCAGGGAACCTCCCGAGCCTCCAGAGCCTCCCGAGGCTCAGGGCCCCGGTGGCTCGTGAAGAGTCATTCCTTCGACGCACGCCTTCAGCTGCACCAACTCTACTTCGTCTACAGAACCAGGTGACATCTTCCAAGCTCGTTTAGCTGGGAGCGCCCCTCGGGCTGCATTGTCGGTGTACAAAAGAAGGGGCGCACCTTTGTACCCCTTTTACCTGCGAACGGGTAGTCGGAGCCGCGCCCGCGGTCGCACCAAGCAAAACAGGGGAGGTGAGCCAAGGTAAGACCGAAGCCCAAGACAGCTAGAGCAACGCCAAGGCCAAGACCACAAAGAGCAGAAGGACGAAGAAGGTTCCCCCGGCAAGTCCCTTGTCGGGGTAGCCCTGGCAAGACCCTTGCCGGGGCAGCTCGCCCCGCACCAACAGAGCGAGCCACCCTTGAGCCCACAGTCCCCAACACCATCATCCACGTGGGGCCAAGGCTCGGGAAGGCACCTGTGTGGCGGCATGCAGATTTTCGTGAAGGCTCCACCACCGCGCCACCCCAGCTGCCTACCTGCCTACATGGCACCGCATGCCTCACTGGCCAGGGCGCGTGTCGAAGCGAGAAGGAGCGGCGACGGATGGGACGGGCCTCGCCCCTGTCCTCGATAAAGCAAGGGGACACCTAAGCTACGCATTAAATGCGTCTTGTCCTGTAATACGAGCGATAAGCTCATAGCACTGTGCGCCTTTCCACCTCCTGTGTGCCACTGTGGCAGCCCCTTTCGACTATAAAAGGAGGCCCACGGCATACTGGAGAAGGATTCGGCTCTTTCGAACCACGCACTCACCACAGCTAGTTCGAGGGCTCAAGAACTCTCTGAAATACACCCACCAAAGCAGGACTAGGGTTTTACGCATCCTCGCGGCCCGAACCTGGGTAAACGATCCTTGTGCTGGTTACTAATCCTGCTCTTCTCGCAACCCCGTGCCCCGGCAACCTTAGTAGGGATTCTTGTGATCCCATAGGTGTCGTTACCCCGACATCTTTGGCGCGCCAGGTAGGGGGCGCAATTGTGAGAATCTGGTCTAGTAGTTAGCCTAGCAAATCTTCGTCGCCATGGCTCCCAAGAAGGAGACGGCCAGGAGAAAAGAGCGCCGCCTGCAAGCGTGAAGGACGCCAGCGCGGCGACAGAAAAGCTAAGTCATTCAGAACCTTGAGTTATTTCCTTTTACACATAAGGTTATCATCCTCGGAGATCTGGCCTATGTATGGAAATCCTGCACGTGAAGGGGCCTTTCCGCAATTGGCAACGCCCTTGTTCTGTTTCGAGTCTGCTCAACAGCTCAAAGCAGCCGTGTCGAGAGTGGCGGGGTAGCCTTCTGCACCTGGCAACGCTCCCGACTCTGACTCGAGTCAAGCTTGACAGTTTGGGCGGCTGCGCTAAGGGCGGTAAGCCCGGCAGCAAGCACACCCGGCAGGCCAATGGGGATCCGTCCCCAAGACGCTGCCCTGGGTTTACGCGCCGGCAAACCTACCTAGTTGACGTAGGGTGGACATACAAAAGGAAAGTCAAACAGGAAAATAACATGCATGATACTAAAAGTGCTGCAGAGTTATATTACATCGAATTGTTGCTGCGGTTCTAACTAGAGATAGCGATTGTCTTGGTTGTGAACCTGCAGCGGTGATAAAAAATGGGGTGCCTAATCCCGGCGTTGGCCCTCCACCCTCTGAATTTCGCCGACTCGGCTGATGATGGGCTTGATGCGCTCCCTGAGTGGCGCGAGGTTAGTACCCTCCGGCAAGCTCTCCAGCGCGGCGTCGAAGTCGAGGTCGGGGTACCAGTGTGCCACCTTGGTGAGAACCTTGGTCATGGCACCCTGGCAAAGCCTCCGGGACTCGTCGGCCAGTGAGGCCGCCCGGTTGGCGTGAAGCCGCTCCAGAGCGCTGACGACCTTCTCAAAGAACATGGTCAGGCTGCAATTGGCGCTCACGCTCCGCTCCGGGGCATACCTCACGTCCGGCATCCCCATGGTGGCCAGCTGCGCGGCGGCCTGGTTGGCAACGATGGCAAGGCGATCGAGCCAGCGGTTCTCGCCCTCCACGTGATCCATGAAGTTGAGGGCCTCGTTCTTTCGCAACTGCTTCTCGTCCTCCAGGTTTTTGGTCAGGGTCTCCTCCCGGGCCCTGGCCTCCGACAGCATCTTCTCGAGACCCTCTAGCTTCAGCGTGAGGTCCTGGATGGAGTTGTTAGACTCGGAAAGCTCCCCGGCCTTGCTGACGACCTCGCCCTGCGCCTCTGTCAGGGCGCTGTTAAGCGTGTCCTTCTCTTGGGACAGCTTCAGGGCCTGCTCCTTCAGCCTGTCGCGCTCCGCCTCTAGCTGCTTCACCTTGCCGGCGTGAACCTGGGCCTGGGCATTGAGTGGCTCTTTGTGCCTCTGCTCCAGCTCACTGGTCCGCTGCAAGACAAGCTTCTCCACCTCTTCATCCTTGCCGCGAAGCGTGGCGGCAAGCTTCTCCTCACGCACGGCGAGGTCCTCCTCCTGGGAGTTCAGCGCAGCCTTGTGCTGGGTCCGGGCGGCTTCGAAGGCCGCGGCCAAGTTCCTCGCCATCTCTTGGGCTTTCTCGACGTCGGCGAGCTTCATGGTGAGCTCCACGTCGCGCTTGGCCAGCTCGCCCTGGGCAGCCTTGAGCTCTTTGTGGGCCTCGCGGAACTAGTCCTGCGTCTCGGCAACGCGCTTCTGGAGGTCCGCCTCCGCCTTCTCCACCACCGCCGTCCTGGACTTAGCCTTGTCCAGGCAGGCGCGATGGAGCGCCTGGAGCTTCCGGAAGCTGGCGCCCATGGCGTGGAGGAGCCACTCTTCCTGCGAGCCGTCGCCACCAACGCTCGGCTCGTTGACGACCACAAGCCCGGCGGCGGCAAGCACTTTGTCGTCAAACACCTCTCCCTCGACGGGCGTCCTGGTGCTCGATGCGCCTGGAAGGTGGACGAACAAGTCGTCACTCACCCTCAGGTACTTGCCAGAGCCGGAAGCAGCGGAGGAGGAAGGCTGGTCATCAGCCACCTCCTCCTCCTCCCCGGCAGGCCCCGTGCCGGCCTCCTCAGCAGTGGCCTTGCCGGCCTCCCCAGCAGGCCCCTTGGCAACCTCCTCGGCGGCGATCCTCTCGACGTCCGCCTCGGCGGCCATGGCGACGTTCTTGATGACGGCGTCCATGTCCTCTGGGTCCACCGAGGAGGAATCTGGATGCCGAAGAAGGGGGTGAGGCAAGTCCAAGACCAAGGGTCAGCAAGAAAGAAAAAGGAACAGGGACGAACGGCGAATGACTTACAAGTGCCGGGCTGGGAAACGGAAGTCCCCTCCCCGCCAACGTTTGCCGTCGAGGCAAAGCCGCCGGCGCCCAAGTTCTCCTCCTCCTCCTCCATGTGCGTGGGCTCGGCGCTTGGCGCCCTTGCCGGGGACGCCCCTCGGGGCGGCGTGGTCGATGGGGGCGGCATGTCGGGAGTAGCCCTCTGCGGCTCCTCCTGCTACAGCTCTCCTCCTGCATACCTGGCAAGGTCAGCACCAAAGTGTCGTGCCCCTGACACATGTCGACGGGGGAAGAGTGATGAACTTACGCTGGGGGCTATGCCGGGGGCTCCTGTCCGGGCTGCTCAACACCACCAGTGGCGCCCTCGAAGTACCAGCTGGGGGCTGGCCACCCGCCGAGACCTTGGCCCTCTTCACTCTCTGGGCCAGCGTCTCCACGCCCCTGCAAAGACGAAGACAAGTCAAGACGAGCGACACAGATTGAGGAGGCAGAGATAACGAAAAGGAACCAGATACTTACTCGTCGTCCGCCTCCTCCTATGTTGTATTCCTCTTCCTCCCCGGGCTGAGGGATCCATAATCGAAAGTGACCTCCGCATCAACATCCGCCGGAGGAGGGGAAGGAGGCGGTGTCTGGGCACGCTTGGACGAAGAAGGGGCGGTTGTCTTCTTCTTCATCGTGGCCTTCGTCGGCTTCTTCGCCGCTGCGGCCCTCGTGTGGCGCCCGGACCCCTCCAAGGTCAGTTGCGGCTGCGCAGCCCTGCCGGGCCAGACCGGCTCGCCGGAACTAGCCCGTTGCAGGACTCGCCCTCTCCCCATAGCCGGCGTCGGGCCTGCAGCCTCGGCCTCCTCCGACGACGACTCGCCGACCACATCTTCAACCAGAGGAGCCTCGGTGCCAGCGCTGCTGGCCTCCTCAGCGGCCACCGGCCACCGGGCGAGCTTCTCCTCCTCCGCGGCCGTCGCGGCCTTGTCCTCCACACCACCAGCGCTGCCGGCCTCCTCGGTAAGCTGTGCCTCCCTCGCCCTGGTGGCGATGTAGTCCAGTTCTGCCTGGGTGGTGTCCTGGACGAGCAGTCGCTCAGCGTCGGTGTTGACGTACCCCTCGTGCAGAGTATCAAAGAACTGCTGCACCTCGGCGTCCTCCGGCTCCTTCCAGCTCGGGTCAGGGCCATGTGCGTTGCAGTCCGGCATCATGGCGATGATATCGGACCGGCGCGAGTTATTACACAACGGGACCACCCCCGTTGGCAGCTTGAACAAAGGCCCCTTGAGGACCTTGGCGGCCTTCGCGGCAGCCCTCGCGACCTTGTTGGTCCGCTCGACCTCGCCGTCACGGCCCACGTCGAGCTGGAAGAGCCGATGGCAGAAATGGGCATGTCCCATCACTGTGAAGTTGTGGTCGAGGCCGGGACGAAGCCGCATGATGTCGGCGGGGTTCGTGAAGAGCCAGGCTGGCCTCCCCTTGTTATGCAGTGGAGCGATCCTGCGGCGGATAAAGTCCGCCCTGATCATCTCAAGGGTGAGCCCGGCCTCGGTGAGCCGGAGGATCCTGGTGGTGGCGACCGTGAGCTTCTCGTCATCAGCGTCGACGTCACTCCAATCACTTCGGCGGACCGGCAGCGCCCGGCGAACTTCGCAGAACGCCGGCGGGTCCTTCTCCTCGATCCAGCACCACCGGCCCCGCCATTCTTCCCACCTCTCCTTCATGGCGCCCTCCGGATACGCTCCCCTGGACCTTGAGACCCAGGCGATGCAACCGGAGATGGCGCCCCCTGGTTGGATCCGAGGGGAGAAGAAATGGCAAAAGAGCGATGTGTTGGGGTGCACCCCGGCGAAGCCCTCGCAGAGATGCGCGAAAAGGGCCATGCACGCCACCGCATTCGGGGTAAAATCCAGGAGGCGGAAGCCAAAAGTGTGCATGATGTCGCTGAAGAAATCGGAGAAGGGAGGACAGAGCCCGTAGGAAAAATAATCAACAAAGAAGGGGTACTGATTTGGGGCAGCCTCGGCGCAGTCGGCGGGGATGACGCGCGTGGCTGGATGCCCCGAATTCTCTCCCCCCCCCCCGTCTTCACCCCCCATAGGGGCCTGAAGGATTCCCGAAGCTCGAACACGTCAGCTGTCGAGGCGAAGAAGGCGGACTGCGTCCGCTGCACCGCCAACGCTCTCTCCGGCGGCTCCGCCGCTCCGGCGTCCTTGGCCACTCCCTTGCCCTTGGTGGATTTTGGCGCCATGGCGGCTAGGAGAAGGGGTCAAGACAGAGGACGACGGGAACGCAGCAGCGGCGAGCAAAGGTGAGGCTGAGGGAGGAGGAGGAAGACGAGCGGAGCCTTCCAAGATTGGGGTTGTGCGAAGGGTAAACGGAACAGTGCACCCACGGTTATCCCTTTTTATGGGGAAAGTGCGGGTCGCGCTGCCCATTTACTGCGATGTGACGCATGCGTGCAGAAACCGCCCCACGCATGCCACCCACGTCATGCACACCACTCCACGCCACGCCGCGCCGCGTGCGGGTCGTGGGAAGCGCAGCGCGCGAAAGGTTTTACCGCGGTAAAAACCGTCCCGCCTGCCCGCGCACCGTTTTGGGCCTAGCCCAACAACGTGTCACGCTTATGTGTGGCCCAGGCCCAGGGGCTCCTGTCGGTGTACAAAAGAAGGGGCGCACCTTTGTACCCCTTTTACCTATGCATAGGCAGTCGGAGCCGCGCCCACGGTCGCACCAAGTAGAATAGGGGAGGTGAGCCAAGGTAAGACCGAAGCCCAAGACAGCCAGAGCAACGCCAAGGCCAAGACCACAAAGAGCAGAGGGACGAAGAAGGTTCTCCCGGCAAGGCCCTTGCCGGGGCAGCTCGCCCCGCACCAACAGAGCGAGACACCCTTAAGCCCACGGTCCCTAACACCATCATCCACGTGGGGCCAGGGCTCGGGAAGGCACCTCTGTGGTGGCATGCAGATCTTTGTGAAGACATATTCAAGATCAGATGAGGATTAGAAGACGACGATCCTCGGCAAGATCCTTGCCGAGGAAGGCCACCAGACCCCCGGCAAGGTCCTTGCCGGGGCGACAGCGCGCCGCAGCAAGACCCTTGCCGGGCCACACGGCAAGGCCCTCGCCAAGGACGCCAGCAAAGCCACCGCCAGGCCCGCGCCAACCAAGTTTTCGCCGTTGTTCGCATGCAGCTGCAAGCTCAACCAGCTGAACAGGCACCTGCGTGGCAACATGCAGCTCCCGGGCCAACTCGTCAAGCGCCTGCGTGGCGGCATGCAAATCTTCGTGAAGGCTCCACCACCGCGCCACCCCAGCTGCCTGCCTGCCTACATGGCACCGCATGCCTCACTGGCCACGGCGCGTGTCAAAGCGAGAAGGAGCGGCGACGGACGGGACGGGCCTCGCCCCCGTCCCCATTAAAGCAAGGGGACACCTAAGCTACGCATTAAATGCGTCTTGTCCTGTAATACGAGCGATAAGCTCATAGCACTGTGTGCCTTTCCACCTCCTGTGTGCCACTGTGGCAGCCCCTTTTGACTATAAAAGGAGGCCCACGGCACACTGGAGAAGGATTCGGCTCTTTCGAACCACGCACTCACCACAGCTAGTTCGAGGGCTCAAGAACTCTCTGAAATACACCCACCAAAGCAGGACTAGGGTTTTACACATCCTCGCGGCTCGAACCTGGGTAAATGATCCTTGTGCTGGTTACTAATCCTACTCTTCTCGCAACCCCGCGCCCCGGCAACCGTAGTAGGGATTATTGTGATCCCATAGGTGTCGTTTCCCCGACGTGCATCATCCCCAAGCCGCTCAGGCTGGACCCAGTGGCATGTATCTTCCTGCATTTACCCAAGTTGATCTGCTCTCCATGCTTAACCTGCCTACGGCCATCACCTGCTCGATCGCCACCCGCCACAGGTCCATTCATCCTGTGCAATTCGCTTGCGCGTTAAAAGGGGGGCTCCTGAGCATCGCGACTCAGGAGATCTTACTGGCTCTCCAGCCCTGACCCCCTGGCCTTGACCACGGCATCGCGACCTGGCATACCAGCGGCAGCTGAGCTCGCTCGAGGGCCGGGACCTGAGGATGTAGAGTGCTTGCACCTAACCGCCTTGCAGGAACACACAGTCACCAAGACTCAAGACCAGGCACAACCCGCCTTGAGGTAGGGCCTCGTGAGTCCCGCGCTGGCTCACGAGTGCCCAGATACACCTCGCAGCCCTGCCATGCAAGCCACGTGTCAGGGCGGGGCTGTACACGCCCCGGGGGCTCCTCCCGGAGGGGGCCCCCATCCCACGCACAAGTGGAAGCACCATGCTCCGCGCTGGCCGTCGACACTGCCGAGGAGCGGCTATGCCCGTGCACAAGCGGAAGCACTATGCTCCGCGCTGGTGATAAACAACTGAGGGCGGCCCCACGATCGTACCAACCTCAGGGAGCCCAGAGCTCAGCGTCCAGCCTCACCGCAATGCCTCCCCTCGGGAGAGCCGTGCGAGGGGGCTGGGCACGGGGGCGGCGCTCGGGTCACACCCAAGCGCACACCACCCAACCAGGTCTCCCGGACCTGGGCGTCGCGCGCCCCTCCCGAGGCCTCGGCAAGGGCAGGTATGGAAATTGTTTGCACGTCAAGGGGGACTCCTGAGCATCGCGACTCAGGAGCCTAACTGGTCACATAGCCCCTCACTCCTTGGTCTGTCCTGGTCTCTGGTTGGCCCAATGGCGGTTGAGGTATGCGTGGGGCTGGGCTCTGCCGACGTAGAACATTAATCTATCCTCGCGAACTCTCCCTATAAGCCGTTTGCGCGTCAAGGGGGACTCCTGAGCATCGCGACTCAGGAGCCTAACTGGTCACGTAGCCCCTCACTCCTTGGTCCGTCCTGGTCTCCGGTCGGCCCAATGGCGGTTGAGGTATGCGCGGAGCCGGGCTCTGCCGACGCAGAACGCAAAGCAAATAGGAAGGAAATCACAAAATCTTGAAGCAAATATTACAAACACATTGTCCTCGTGATATCAAATGAAAAGTCTAAACGCCTCCATGAGGCCTAATGCATGTTGCAGGAACGAAACGGGAGAATGCCCGCAGGTCACCCCCGGGCGCCGCCATCACCTGCGGAAGGTGCTAATTCGTGAGCGACGTTGTCTTCACCTTCACCACCAGCTGCAGGATCGGCGACATCGCCGGACAGAGGAGCGGAGACAAAGCCGCGGAACTTCTTCAGCAAGGCCTCCACTTGACCTTGTACGGCTGCGGCGGCGGCCTCGCATTGATCTTCAGCCACAGGCTCCAGCAGCTCGTCAAGGCAAGTGTTGGGGTCACGAAGGTGCAAGTGGCTGAAAACGCGGGTCAATGCAGCTGAAGATAGGACGCGAGCCTCTTCCTCCGCCATAGGACCGACGCCGTCAACGACTACCTCGAGCGCCTTCACCAAGAGAGGAAGCAACCGGGCGGGGCCGTCCTCGTCGGTGGCCAGTGACTTCTCCAGGCCATGCTCGTAGAGCGTCTTCAGCACCTTGTGAGATCTCTTCTCGAGATCGGTGAAGGCCACGCGGTCTTCGGCCAGGACTCGCGCCTTGGCATCAAGATCGGCTTCCCTCGCCCCCATCTTCCGCTCCAACTCTTCCAACCGGTTGCGCTTGGCGGCCTGCGCCTTCCCCAACTCCGCCAGCTCAGCATCACGGTTCTTGACGGCGTCCTCCCGGGCCTTCATCTCCTCCTCCTTCGCTTGGCGGCAGCGTGCTTCTTCGGCGTGCTTGTCACGCAGGCTCTGCAACTCGCCCTCCAGCACTTGGCAGCGGTCACGGGCGGCCTTGGCGTCTTTCAGCGCCGTCTCACGATCGCCTGCAGCACTGGCAGCACCTTGCTTCTCCTTCTCGGAAGCCGCAGCAGCCTGGCCCAGCGCCGCGCGAACCGCCAGGTCGGAGTGAAGCCAGCCAGAGGCCAGCTCCAGGCGCCCAGCCACCAGGCGTGGGTCCGCACCCAGGAGATCTGCCTGCAACTGGGTCATCTCCGAAAGAGCATGTTCCAGAATAGCAGCAGGAGCGGAAGAACCAAGGAGTGGAGGCGCAGCAGTGGGAGGAGGCGACATCATCACCAGGGCCTGGGAGATCGCGGGTTCCGGAGCAGCTGGGACCTCATCAGCCGCACCAGGCGCCGGCACTTCCGGAGCCAGCGGGGCCATGGGGGCTGATTCCACGTGGCGATGTTCCTCTTGGCCCCGCGAGGACGACCGGGCTGGGGAGGTGCAGGCACTGCTACCTCCTTTCTCTACGAAGGGAGGCACGGCCGCCACATCCTCCTTCCTCTTCTTCGCCAAAGATGTTGGCCTGATCAACCAAGGGCAAGCATCAGGAAATGACGAGTACAAACAGGGACAAGGCGAAGCTTAAGACACTTACTGATCCACCACAACATACTTCCGCTTGTGGAGCTTGAAGCCTGACAGCATCGGGACCTGAGGAGCAGGCATTCGGGTTCCGGTGGCGGTAGGCGGTGCGGAAGCAGAGCCGGGGCCAGCCCCAGAAGGTGTCGGGACGGAGGCGGCATCGCGAGGCACCAGCGACGATCTACCCTTTGTCGGGATGAGGGGCTGCTCCCTCTCCTCCTGGCGGGTGTCGGCCTCGGCATCGTCAGGAAGAGCGCGGAGGATCTCGGCCTTGCTCAGAGGGGAAGTCTCCCCCACCTCTTCAAGAGTCTTCTCCGAGTCCACCTCCTCTTCCCCCTCCCCACGGGACTCATCAGAGGACACCTCCACCGGTTTCGGCACTGCAGGAGCCCCCGGGAGCGCCGGCGGCACCAGCCCGCGCGCGTCAAAGGTCGGCCTGGAGGCGACGAATTCCTCCCGGTCCCTGCGTTGGAACAGGGGAACAAAGGCGCTTAGTGGGTGCTCCTGGTTGTCCCCAACTATGAGGCGCAGAATAGCGGCCAATTCATCGTCAGGCAGGGGCCCCGGCCTCAGGCGGGTCTTGTTTCCCTCTTCTTCAAGCTCCCACAGGGGGCGTGCGCGCACCTGGAGCGGGGCAATTCGCAGCGTCAAGAACTCCCTCAGGAACATGACCCCCGTCACCTTGGCCGCCCTCGCGTTGCCCGGCTTCAAGTCGGTCATCATCTGCCCCAACACTAACGATGCCCGCTCATCGGCAAGCTCTGCCTTGGGCCACCCCCCATTGGAAGAGGGCGCCACCGTAGGCAACACCAGACGCAGATCGGCGCGCTTGGTGTCCATCATGACCCATTTGGATCGAATGTTGTTGGCCCTCTTCCTGGTGCTCAAGATCGAGTTGGCCTTGCCGGACGCGATGAAGTTAGCGCATCCGGAGATGTGACCCTCGCTGACACGGAGGAAGAAGAAATGGCGATGGAGTGCCACGGATGGCATCACGCCCAGGTACGCCTCATAGTAGTAGGCAAAGATGGACAGGAGGAGGACAGAGTTGGGATGGAGATGCAACGCCTGCAGCCCGTAGTGGTCGAGGACTTCATAAAAGAAATCGGAGAAGGGAGGAACCAACCCGACGGCAACGCTGCTCGAGAAGAAGGGGAAGAAGGTGCTTTCCTCAGGCTCCGGCACGTCAGAGGCAAGCCGGAGCTCGGTCTCCCCCCACTCATTGCTCTCACTCGCCGTCAGCAGGCGCACGGAGGCGAGGCTCTTCTCCGTGACGGTGGGCGCCTCAAGGGCCGGCTCATACCAAGCCGGCACTGAGGAAGTCCTGAATTTGCGCAGCGCCATGGATCGCAGATGCAGGATGAAATAGGAGCGGATCTGGAGGTAGCGGTGGCGAGGAGCAAGAAAGGGGATCTGGAGTGAGGCGAGGAAGAAGCAATGAAGGCCAGTACTACCCGCGCCAGCCTTTTGTCAGGTCAGGCAGTTCCCGAGGCAGCGTGGGGAAGCGGAGACGCCCACGTCCAATCAACCGCCACGCGTCAATCGAGGCCGCAGGCTTTTGGGGCCCGCAGTGCTCCGTACATGACCCTTGGCTTCGCCGCGAAGCCAAGCCCGAGCGCACCTTGGGCCCGGGGGCTACTGTCGGCGTTCTGGCAACGGGGGTCCCCAGACTTCCCTGCCTGCGGCCCGCAACGTGGCTAAGCCAGCAGGCCGTACGGCCCATATTCATCAACAAGGCATCCAAGACCCTCGTGAGGGGCCAAGCCTCGCGAGGCGGATGACGCAAGACCTCCTCAGGAGTGGACTAGTCAGGCAGGCTCACGAGGAGCAGAGATATCAAGGCAGGGCAAACCTCACAAGGCTCTCGTGACGTGAGCCATGACGATCGACACCAGGCGGGCGCCAGCGCGCGCGGCGTCCTTGTTTCCTCTTTGGTGCTAAGGAAGCAGGCGCAGACGAGGAGTACTGTGGCATCAGGCAAAGGTTGCTATATCGGTGCAACAAGACCAAGACCAGGAGGACGGGAAGACGGAGGTCATCGTGGAGCCCAAGACGACGTCACCACCAGAGTCTTTTGCAGGCGAAGACCACTTTTGTCAGGATAGCTTGTACTAGCTGTCCCCCTTCAAATTTGCCCGCCGTTGTTGGCTCCCTTCCCGCTCAATATTTGGGGAGAGGACCAGGGCCTATATAAGTAGAGCTAGCCACCACAGTAGGGGAGGGAGCAGTTCATCCAGCTTTCACCCGCTAAGTCACCAAGCACAAGAACACCTCAACCTCAGGAGGCTGTTCTTCCCTCCGTACTGTTCATCATCAACCAAAGAGGCAATCCACCACCACCACACTGGAGTAGGGTATTACACCACAACGATGGCCCGAACCAGTATAAATCTCGTGTCTTTCTATGTTACGAGTTGGTCGAGTTCATGCGCGAGATCTTAGCGAGCTAAGGCGTAGATCGGTAGGAGGGAAAGACTTCGCGCGCACCCCAGTGTTCGAACCTTAAGGGTTTGCCAGAACCCCACATCTGACAACGGTAAGGCCGCACTTGGGAGCTCTGGTTTATTTCACACCTGTGTTAAGATACAAGTGTAATTTACTCATCATCAGAAACAACGCGTAAAATACAGGCGTAATGAAACCGAGGGCCCGAGGTCTGTAAGTAAAATCGGCGGGTTACGCGTGTAATTTGAGAGACCAGTGTATATTCTACTAGTCGAAATCGACCAACCAAGCGCTTCGCCCGAGACCATCTGCTTTTATTTACAAGCATCAGTTTTACAAGCAGTTTTGGTTGGAAAACGATGATCCAATCACGGCCTAAGATGATGAGTTTGTCGGAAGATCATATGGTTTCACCTCTAACCTACCCGAGTTGTCGTATAGGCTATGAATGAAACATAAGACAATGAACTTCTTAAGCACAGAAACAATAGAAGAGGATGATCTTCTTAACATGCAAATCACAGGCATTAGATCAACATGCAAAACAATATGAAGCATTATTCTCAGGAGGCACGGTGAACAGCTCGTGATGCCGCATGCCACAGCATTCCAAGCTCAAATTTGCAATCAAACTCACAAGGCCTGGCGTTACATAGAAAACATTCCGAACAAACTCTTAAAATACCTTACATAAGTCAACATTCATGTGACTATGCATCTCAGTAGAGTAAATATTTACTTCTGAACTAAAGACAGGAATAGGAAAAAATGATCGACGTTGCTCACAGCAAAGGGCGTCCCACTCAAAAATATCAAATGCATGTCTTCTGGCTAACATCAATGAGCAAAGATAGACAAGGTTTTCCAATTCCAATATATTAAACTAATGTCTTCTTGCTAACATCAATGATTAAACTTTGACAAGCTTTTCCCATTCAAAATATGTAATGCCTATGATTATGGAACGGGCAGGGTTTGTCATCAGTTTGTCATCTGATAGTCCGGTGGCTCAAGGTGACGACGAATGATTAGAGAACCATTCGATGTATTGTGCGTGATGAAGTATTATGGAGGACACGAACCATCTGAACATTTTGTGCAGTTCCACTAAAATCAAGCTAAGCATCCCTGTGGATTTTGTATTTATATGGTGCCAGAAAACAAAAGACACATCAGCACACACATGAATATTGGCCCAGTGTCAACCCACCAGTCGGTGGACTAACAAACTGAAAGTACGGTAAACAGATTACCATACCCACATGCCCCATCATTGTTGCTTAGAGTGACATTGACAGACTTGGAGTCCTGTCCTGGCTTCTGGGTACTTGTTTGGGCACTTGTTTGCCTAGTGTTCCTTCGAACCACAAGTAAAGCAGCCATCTCTCCTTTTGTCTTTCTTCTTACCCTTCTTAATGGCCAACGCTAGCAGCACCATTCAAACATATAGTCCGGTGGCTCAAGGTGATGACGAATGATTAGAGAACCATTCGATGTATTGTGCATGATGAAGTATTATGGAGGACACAAACCATATGGACATTTTGTGCAGTTCCACTAAAATCAAGCTGAGCATCCCTGTGGATATTGTATTTATATGCTGCAAGAAGACAAAGACACAGCAGCACACACATGAATATTGGCCCCAGTGTCAACCCACCAATCGGTGGACTAACAAAATGAAAGTACGGTAAACAGATTACCATACCCAGATGCCCCATCATTGTTGCTTAGAATGACATTGACAGATTTGGAGTCCTGTCCTGGCTTCTTGTACTTGTTTGGGCACTTTTTGCCCAGTGCACTCCACGTGTTGTAGAGTTTCCTATGCTCTCTGCAGACTAGTCATGTCACCAGCGTCTACTAATACTCTGTAAAGCTTCTCGATCATTCCTTGTGTAATGTATGCAAACAATGACTGCTTCTTTCTGCAAAGTGGTAAGACCAACTGGACCCACTAATGCAGCAGTTTGCCTTAGACACATTGGCTCCTTTTGTGCAGTTCAACTAAAATCAAAGTTGGAATAAAACCGAGCTTTAATTATGATACCCTGTAAGCAACAATAGGTATAGGGGAAACAATTACTGAGAAATAACGGTCGATGACTTGTACTCCCAAAAGAAAAACATCTACTGATCTACCTTATCTTAATGGGAAATAAAGCAGGAGAGTAGCAATTCTCAATCAGTGTGATTCATTCATATTAACTGAGACATTATCTTAACAATGCCTTGTTTCAACATGTATAAACAACGACAAAGCAGAAAAGTATCATTCCTAAAACAATGCGACTGATTCATTTTAACAGAGACATTATCTTAACAATACCTTGGTTAAACATGTAGAAAGAACTACAAAGCAGGATAGTACCATTTGTAAAACACTGTAACTGATATATAATAACAGAGACATTATTTGAATAATGCATTTCTTAAACATGTACTCCGGCCGATCCCTAACAGAAATGGTACTCCCGCCGATCCCTAACAAGTGTTGCAGTTTTGAACTAAGATTCAGTAATTAATTCTGAGGAAAGTCGGTACTGACCTTTCAAGACCAAGATTTGAAACAACTCGTGAGGAAGATCTCAACACATATATGGAAATCCGGTCTCATTTTGTGCAGTTCCACCAAAATTAAGTGAAGCAAAATGTCGCAATAGCAACAAGTTGAATAGATATCCCTGTTTTAACAGAGGCAAAAAAGGAATCAATTACTGGCCAGTAAAGGAGGATGAAACATGCGGCCACAAAAATGGTAATCCCGCCAATCCCTAACAAATGTTGCAGTTTTGAACTAAGACTCAGTAGTTAATTCCGAGAGTGGCATTGCTTAATTTTATGAGCGGCATTAGATTAAGAAAAAGCATAAACAGTTCCAGGGAGAGTGGGCGCAACAACACCATGTGCTTCCATCTACTTATAAAGGGGGTGATGCAGAGTTTGTTGTAACAAAGCAACACGCATCATGTCTGGGTTGGTCCCATTTTGGTTCACTACTTAATGGGAAAAGACAGCAATACAATAGCTTCAATTCAACATTTATTTAAAACAGCCAATACAAGTAGCACAGCATCTCAAAACACACTGCACGATCATGTGGATGAAGGCAAGTACCAACCTGTCATGACGCACACAAGATCACGTACGAATCTGCCAACATGAATAGGAAATCCAATCTCGTTTTGTGCAGTTGCACTGAAATCAAGCAAAGTCGTCGGTGTGACATTTAAGTTTCCTATAGCAACAAGTTGAATAGATATCCCTGATTTAACAGAGGTAAAAAAGGAAACAATTACTGCCAATAAAGGAGGATGAAACATGCGGCCACAACAAGAAGCATCTACCTTATCTTGATGGAAAACACAGTATAGGACAGTAGCATTTCTAAAACAGTTGCATTGATTCATATTAACAAAGAAATTCTCTTAAAACAGTTCAGTAGTTAATTCTGAGAGTGGCATTGCTTAATTTTACCATCAGCATTAGATTAAGAAAAGGCATAAACAGTTCCAGGGAGAGTGGGCACAACAACACCATGTGCTTCCATCTACTTATAAAGGGGGTGATGCAGAGTTTGTTGTAACAAAGCAACAAGCATCATGTCTGGGTTGGTACCATTTTTGTTCACTACTTAATGGGAAAAGAGAGCAATACAATAGCTTCAATTCAAGATTTATTTAAAATAGTACCAATACAAGTAGCACAACATTTCAAAACACATTGCACGATCATGTGGATGAAGGCAAGTACCAACCTGTCATGACGCACACAAGATCACCTACGAATCTGCCAACACGAATAGGAAATCCAATCTCGTTTTGTGCAGTTGCACTGAAATCAAGCAAAGTCGCCGGTGTGACGTTTAAGTTTGCTAGGCAACAAGTTGAATAGATATCCCTGTTTTAAGAGAGGCAAAAAGGAAACAATTACTGGCCATTAAAGGAGGATGAAACAAACGACGACAAAAAGATGCATCTAACTTATCTTGATGGAAAACAAAGTAGGACAGTAGCATTTGTAAAACGGTTGCATTGATTCATATTAAGAGAGACATTCTCTTAAAACAACCTTTGTTAAGAATGTAATTTACTTTTAACAGTGGCATTGCTTCAATTTTCCAGCATCATTCTTAGATTAACAACAGCAAAATAGTTGTATGGGACATGACATGGGACATGGGACATGCCAGCACCATGTGCGTCCACACGTATAAATGGGTGATGCAGAGTATGTAGCCAAGCAGCATATCCGCGTTGGTCCCATATTTGTTCTTTATGAAACTTTTTCCTATGTGAGGGCAGCAAATCTAGTCCTGCACAAACTACCCGACCCCCCAGTTTCTTTCCCTTTTCAACAAAGAGTTCAGTTCCTTACAGATGTGTGTACTGGGTTACCCCCTTCTTCCCTTTTCGACCAACAAAGCGGCTGGATAGCTAGTCTATACTACTTTCCCTCCCTCCTTTCCTCATTGAACCACATCCTAGATTCATGCTCCACCCCACCGCACCCTTCTTTCCTCTTTGAACTAAGACCTAGATTCGACTACAGAATCGAAAAAGATTCGCATGCAGCTAGAGCAATGATGGTTTCAAAGAAACTTATACCTTAGGGTCGTCGGGATGTGGCAAGGCGTGCGGCGGGAGGCCGGATCTGCCCACACTACGTACGGCAGCGAGGAAGAAGGGGTCGGTGGCCCTCCCGCACAGGCTCTGGGTGAAAGAGAAAAGCGCAGCCGGTGGTGGATTGCCTCCCTCGCCGAAGGCGATAGAGTGAACGCTGCACCTCCTCCCCTTCCCGATGCGACGGGATCCGGACGCCTCCTTCGCCAGTTGTGAGGGGGGTGAGAGAGACAGAGGCCACAACGCAGTCTTGTCTAGATCTGGCGAAGAGGGTGAGATACTGTGAATATAGCAAACCCTAGCAAAGGAACGCTGAGCCTCCAGGGTGTACATATATGTAGTGCGGCGAGAGTGTGGAGAGTGCAAACCCTAGCGAACAAGTGCTGAGGCTCCAGCTTATATAGTGTACTACATATATACTGTATTACAGACTGGGCTCCGGTGCCTTAACTGCACCTTCCTTTGGCTGTATGACAGGCGGGCCAGCAACATTTTGGGCCCACCTGTCATACACCCAAAGGCAGGTGCACTAAGTCAATGAAGCTGCGTCCATATAGTACTCGTGTATACTACTAATATATGGCGGAGTGGTTTTCTTATTCTCTCCATAACAATCCCTTAAATTGTGTAAGTACGAAATGAAACTCTTTATTTAGGGGCTGTTTGGTTCTAGGCCTAGGAATGCCACATTTTGCCACACTTGCCTAAGGTTAGTTCTTCAAAATGAGAGCCACAAGTTGGCAAGCCTAAGGGAATCTTGCCACACTTTTTGAGTGTATGTCATGTGGGGCCCTAGTGTGGCAAAAAGTATATTTCCTAAGGTAAGGCTTGAACCAAACACCCTCCTAAGTTGGTCAAAGTTGCCTAACCTTAGGTGTGGCAACATGTGGCAACCATAGTTACAAATCAAACAGCCCTTTAACGTACCAGTGAAGAAAACTACTACTTCCGATGAACTAACGATCCACGCGTCCTGGTCGCACTTCCTGTCCTTCACGTGCGGTACACTACCCTCCCTTAAGTGAAAAACCACACATGCGCCAAATTATCGGAAACGTGTGAGAGTGTGTACAAATAAAGAATTTTAATTTCAATTATCGGAAAGGTTTGAGAGTATGTACAGTTTGCCCTCTCTCAATAATTATGGTTTGTTGTGTTCAGCCTAAACTTGGTCAAACTTTACAAAGTTTGACTTCAGTCAAATCTAATACGCAGAGTAAATAAAAATGGAGGGCTACTACGTCCATCCGGGTTTTTAGTCCACACCATTTTTTTAATCAAAGTTAATAACTGGACAAATAAAATTACAGGGGAGCTGAAGACAAAGTTGTGAGAAGGCTTAGAAATCAATACAAAACTTATGCTCGTAGTACCAACGTCGGTCCTTCTTCGAGGAAACATTTGGTTCATAGCCAATTGTGTGATAAAATTGCACCAACGTGAAAGACGACTGCGTCTCCAATGCAACCAAGGTGAACTGATGAAGGATATCATCTTTGTGGGTAACAAGCAAACAACACTGATGGAAGACAACTTGTTTTTCATGGAAAATCGATCAGCTTCACCAGCCGACGCAACCATGAGCATCGATAGGTCATCGTGATGATGCATCATCCATTTGGCATCAAGTTTGGGTGAGGAACCTATGAAGTTCGACAAATCCTCACCGTGGTCTGTTTTTTCTCATTAATCAAGCTCGAGGAAGGAAGAACCACGTGGCAGAAGACAGTGAGGCGGAACAACAATAGCCATCCAATTTTGTGCAGTTCCACTAAAATTGAGGAAGACATGCCGGGTATGGAGATACGCATCGTTGTTTGCAAAAATATATAAAAGGGATATAGTGTTGTTACTTTGTTTTGGCAGTGGTACAAAATTAACAATGACATCTCAATTGTCAATAAGAATAAATGAAAAGTACACCAACAAACAAAAGCATCATGATTATCTTGATGGGAACTAAACCAGGATACCCGAGAAAAAAAGCATTTCTTCATTTAACCAGTGATAGTATTAGATTAGCAGCAGCAATAGGAGCATATGGACAATGACCGCACAACCACCATGTACTTTTTGTCGAAACAACACGTATACCTCCACCGAGGCATAAATCAGGACAACTTCTCGAGTGGCATTTCCTCTATAATAGTAGGTGATGTTGGACCAGCCGACGAACCCTAGCTACTATACATGGGGAGCTGGGGAGTAGCCGCATAGATGAAAACCCGCATGCAGCGACCTGGGGAGCTGGACCGGTACAAGAAGTTAAACCTCGGGTGGGTGAGATGTCGCTTAGGCGGGCGGGCGGGATCTGCCCACACGATGGCAGCGAACAAGGGCGTGGAGGACCTTCGTCCGCGCCAGCGCTGGCTCCGAGAGGATGGTGCGCATGGGCTTCGTCCATCACCAACGGCGACAACGTCAATGCTGCACCTCCTCACCTCCCGCAGCGGACGGGATTCGGCCGGATCTGTGACAGCCGGTGAGGAGAGAGATAGAATGGACACTGTCATCTTGTTTTGATATGGAGAGGGTGAGAGAGCGAGACGCCAGAAACCCTATCAAGCAAGAGGCTATATATACAATGGAGTAAAAAGATCTCTCCATAGCATTGGTTTTAAATAGAATACGCGCGTTCCCAGAAAAAAGAAACGAAAATTGGCGAACAATTTTTAACGTACCAAGAAAGACAACTTGATCAAAAACACGCCCCCGCTTCCAGGTCGCGAGAGTCGTCGCGCACACACACATAGACATGCATCTGAGGATGGCTGGGTAAAACTGAATACGGATGGTTCCTTCTTGCCAGAGAACGGAACTGCTGGTACAGGCATGATACTAAGGGATCATGGGGGTGCTATAATTTTCTCTTCATGTAGAAGCTTGTGTTATTGCGTGAATGCACTGGAAGCAGAATTGTTGGCCATCAAAGAGGGTTTGTCGCTCGCATTGTAGTGGAGTAATCTTTTTTTTAACCCACACACCGTATTTCTACGGTAAATTATATTAATATAATAAAGTACATGGGGATTCTAAGCTCCAAATATCAATATCGAGACCGACTGCCTTGAAGCTACAAATATGGTGAGGATTAGGAATGAAGATCTTGATAGAACTTGGTTTGGTTTTTTGGTGCGTGAGATTAGATCGCTCATGGCACTCCGAAATACTTGTATTGCTCATGTTCGACGAAACAACAACATTGTTAGTCATACTTTAGCTCATTATGGTAGGACTAGTGGTCGTATCGTTGTTTGGCTATGTCGGCATTCTGGGAACGGGGGTCCCTAGACTTGCCTGCCTGCGGCCCACGACGTGGCTCTGCGAGCGGGCCCGCACAACCCATCTTCACCAACAAGCATTCGAGACCCTCGCGAGGGGCCAACCCTCGCGAGGCGGACGATACAAGACCTCTTCGGGAGCGGCTTCACCAGGCTGGCTCGCGAGGGGCGGAGAGATCAAGGCAAGGCAAACCTCGCGAGGTTCTCATGACGTGAGCCATGACGATCGAGACCAGGCGGGCGCCAGCGCGCACAGTGTCCTTGTTTCCTCTTTGGTGCTAAGGAGGCAAGCGCAGGCGAGGAGTACCGAGGCGTCAAGCAAAGGTTTCCATATCGGTGCAACGAGACCAAGACCAGCAGGACGGCAAGATGGAGGTCACCATGGAGCCCAAGGTGGCGTCATCACCAGAGCCTTTGGCAGGCGAAGACTGCTTTTGTCAGGATAACTTGTACTAGCTGTCCCCTTTCAAATTGGCCGTTGTTGGCTCCCTTCCCGCTCAATATTTTGGGGAGAGGACCAGGGCCTCTATAAATAGGACTAGCCACCACCATAGAAAGGGAGATCATTCAGATCATCCTCATCCACCCACAAGTTCACCAAGCACAAGAACACCTCACCTCAGGAGGCTGTTGATACGTCTCCAACGTATCTATAATTTATGAAGTATTCATGCTATTATATTATCAACCTTGGATGTTTTATATGCATTTATATGCTATTTTATATGGTTTTTGGGACTAACCTATTAACCTAGAGCCCAGTGCCAGTTTCTGTTTTCTCCTTGTTTTAGAATATCGCAGAAAAGGAAAACCAAACGGAGTCCAATTGACCTGAAACTTGACGGAGCTTATTTTTGGACCAGAAGAAGGCCACGGAGTCAAAGAGTTGGGCCAGAAGAGTCCCGGGCTGCCCACGAGCGTGGGGGGCGTGCCCACCCCCCTGGGCGCGCCTCCCTGCCTCATGGACAGCCCGGAGACCCTCCTGACTTGTTCTCGACGCCAACACCTCTCATATATACCCAAACTTCCAGAAAGAAACCTAGATCGGAAGTTCCGCCACCGCAAGCCTCTGTAGCCACGAGAAATCAATCTAGGCCCTCTCCGGCACCCTGCCGGAGGGGGTCATCATCACCGGAGGGCATGGAGGAGGATCCCGGAGGGGCCATCATCACCATGAAGGCCAAGGACCAGAGGGAGAACCTCTCCCCATCCAGGGGGAGGCCATGGAGGAGGAAGCACAAGGGGGAGAACCTCTCCTCCTCTCTCTCGGTGGTGTCAGAGTGCCATCGGGAGGGGAATCATCGCCGCGGTGATCGTCTTCATCAACATCACCACCATCATCACCATCCTCATCTCTTTTACGCGGTCCACTCTCCCGCACCCCGCTGTAATCCCTACTTGAACATGGTGCTTTATGCCACATATTATGATCCAATGATGTGTTGCCATCCTATGATGTTTTGCGTAGATATCCTTTGTCTTTGGGTTGATTGATGATCTAGATTGGTACGAGTTGTATGTTTTATTTTGGTGTTGTCCTATGGTGCCCTCCGTGTCGCGCAAGCGTGAGGGATTCCCGCTGTAGGGTGTTGCAATACGTTCATGATTCGCTTATAGTGGGTTGGTGAGTGACTGAAACACAAACCCGAGTAAGGGGGTTGTTGTGTATGGGAATAAAGAGGACTTGATGCTTTAATGCTATGGTTGGGTTTTACCTTCATGATCTTTAGTAGTTGTGGATGCTTGCTAGAGTTCCAATCATAAGTGCATATGATCCAAGTAGAGAAAGTATGTTAGCTTATGCCTCTCCCTCATATGAAATTGCAATGACGACTACCGGTCTTGTTAATAATTGCCTAGGACAATTCCGCACACCGATCCACCATTATTCCACACTCGCTATTTATAATATTTAGTAATATATTCAAACTTTATGATAACAGAACCTACTTTTATATTTTAGCTCTCCGATACCATGCAAAGTTATCCTCTTCATACCCACAACATAGTTTTATTTCTCGTTTCTAGTTGGAAGCAAACGTTCGGTGCACCTAGAGTCGTATCAGTGGCAGATAGGGCTTGAGAGAATGTTGATATTACCTTTAGCTCCTTGTGGGTTCGACACTCCATACTTATCACTTCCACCTTTGTAAATTGCTACGATGATTCCCTGCACTTGGGGATTATCAAGCTCTTTTCTGGCGCCGATGCCGGGGAGCAATAGCGTGGGGTTGATATTCTCGTGTGTGCTTGTTTGCTTTCTTCACTAAGTAGATTTTGTTTTTCCTTTTTGTTTCTATGTAGTTGTGGGTGAAACATACAAAAAAATTTAAAAGAATGAAAATACCCAAAAAAAATTACTTGCCTCTCATGCCTAAAAAGTTTTTCAAAAAGAGAAGTGATTGGAAAGTTATGCATTGAAGAAGTGAGGGTCGACCTTGAGCACTTGTGTTCATGCTCACGGAAAAAATGTAGAATTTTTCATGGAAGTTTCTCTGTAAATAATTATCCCCTTGTATATATCCATTGTATTATAAAAATAATGTGCCACGCTTTGGTTTTAGGATGATTAGATTCCTTGTTTACTATGTGCAGAACAAAAACAGAAACTTTGGCTGTAGCGCATGATTTTACATTTTTTACTGGAAAGTCAAATGGGTCTGAAAATTCTTGCACATTACTTCTGCACAAATTGTTCGAATTTTCAAATTTATTTCATAATTTTTCGAGTTACAGAAGTTTACTAAACCTCCAGATTATTTCAAATTGTCCTGTTTTAGACAGATTCTGTTTTCTATGTGTTGATCGCTTATTTTGATGAATCTATGGGTAGTATCGGGGGGTATGAACCATGGTGAAGTTGGAATACAGTAGATATAGCTCTAATATGAAATTGGAATGAGTTTGAAACAGTGCCTAAAGGTAGTGATTTGCTTTATTATACTAACGGATCTCACAAAGTTTTTGTTAAGTTTTTGTGGATGAAGTGTTCGAAGAACGAGGAGTTACCGATGTGAGAAGAATAAAGAGAGGCAAGAGTTCAAGCTTGGGGATTCCCAAGGCACCCCAAGTAAATGTTTCAAAGGATACTCAAGCATCTAAGCTTGGGGATGCCCCGGTTGGCATCCCATCTTTCTTCTTCAACATATATCGGTATACCTCGGTTTTTGTTTTGTTCACATGATTTGTGTCCTTTGTATTTTTCTTTTTCTTTAAGAACCATGATAGTGTGAGATGTCCCTTCATCAATTTATAGAATACTTCATGTGCTTCACTTATATCTTTTACGTATGATCTTATAGAATTGCTCTTTGTGCTTCACTTAAATCTTTTGAGTATGGTTTTATAGAATGCTTCGTGTGCTTCACTTATACATTTTGAGCTTGGATATTGGTTAGCCTATATTAATTGTAACTTATATCTTTTGGAGTATGAATAATACTATCATCTAAAGCGGGTTTGGAAGAATGTCAACTTTAGGAACCAGTGATCCCGCTATTCCGAATGAGAAGAATTTTGCTTATGTAGAGAGTAGAAAAATTTATATGCTTGTAGATCATGAAAAGAATGCTTTATGTGATGGTTATATTGTTGAATTCATTCATGATTCTACTAAAAATTATTATGAGGGAGGAATATATGCTTGTAGGAGTTGCAATAATATCAAGTTTCCTCTCTATACGCTTAAAGTTTTGAAGTTATACTTGTTTTGCCTTCCTATGCTAGTTGATTCTTGTTCCTATAAATTATGTGTTCACAAAATCCCTAGGCATAGGAAGTTGGTTAGGTTCAAATGTGCTAGTCATATTCTTCATGATGCTCTCTTTATGTTTCAATTCTTATCTTTTATGTGAGCATCATTGAAATCATCATGCCTAGCTAAAAGGCATTAAAGAAAAGCGCTTGTTGGGAGACAACCCAATATTTACCCTTACTGTTTTTGTATGTTTACATGATTAAGCTACTGTAGTAATCATGTTTTATAGATTTTGTTTCAATAAAGTGCCAAGTAAGACCTTTGGGAAGACTTGGGTGAAAGTTAATGTGATCTTGCTGTAAAAAACAGAAACTTTGCGCTCACGAGATTAGCTATCATTTTTTTACAGAAGAGTGCTTTTGAGTTGATTATTTTTTCAGAAGATTAATAGACAAATTCCTCACGTGCACCAATTTATTTCATAATTTTTGGAGTAGCAGAAGTATGGTTGCTGTTCAGATCATTACAGACTGTTCTGTTTCTGACAGATTCTGTTTTCTTTGCATAGTTTGCCTGATTTCTAGTTTCTACGGCTTATATTTCTCAATATAAATTGTAGAAATGATATCATACAGTAGACATTGTGTGGGAACAATTATGAACCTTGTCTTAGACAGTACCAAAGTGAATGGTTTACTCTTTATCATACTAACCTATCTCACGAAGTTTTGTTAAGTTTTGTGTGATTGAAGTTTTCAAGCTTTGGGTGAGATATCGATATGAGGAGAATAAGAAGTGGAAAGACCCTAAGCTTGGGGATGCCCAAGGCACCCCAAGGTAATATTCAAGGAAGACTCAAGCGCCTAAGCTTGGGGATGCCCCGGAAGGCATCCCCTCTTTCGTCTTCAAAACTATCGGTATACCTTACTCGGAGCTATATTTTTATTCGTCACATGATATGTGTTTTGCTTGGAGCGTGTTTTCCATTTTACTTGCTGTTTGAATAAAATCATTGGCTCTGAAATATTGAATGAAAAAGAATCCTCCCATGGCTAGTTAATTATTTGACTACTCAGTGTTCTTCACTTATATCTTTTGGAGTAGTTTGTCATTTATTCATGTGCTTCACGTATATCCTATGAGTAAATGGTTGAACGAATTGAATGTCGTAAATCTGAATTTATATATGTTTCATATACTTATAACATGGGGAGTAATGACTTCACACATAATAAGTATAGGTAGTAAACTCATTGAAAGTTAGCAAACAAAGAATTGGTCACTTGAACAATTCATGAAAGAATATTGAAGGAAGAGAGATTTCACATATAAATATACTATCTTGGACATCTTTTGTAATTGTGAGCACTCATTAAAATATGACATGATAAAAGGTTGATGTTGGACAAGGAAGACAACTTAATGGGTTATGTTTTCTTATATCCGAAATAAAGTATATTGTCATGGATCATCCAACATGTTGAGCTTGCCTTTCCCTCTCATGCTAGCCAAATTCTTTGCACCAAGTAGAGATACTACTTGTGCTTCCAAATATCCCTTAAAATGAGTTTTGCCATGAGAGTCCACCATACCTACATATGGATTGAGTAAGATCCTTCAAGTAAGTTGTCATCGGTACATGCGATAAAAATTGCTTTCTAAATATGTATGATCTATTAGTGTGGAGAAAATAAGCTTTATACGATCTTATGATATGGAAGCAATAAAAGCGACGGACTGCATAATAAAGGTCCCTATCACAAGGGGCAATATAAAGTGACATTCTTTTGGATTAAGATTTTGTGCATCCAACCTTAAAATCGCATGACAACCTCTGCTTCCCTCTGCGAAGGGCCTATCTTTTACTTTTATCTTCTACCTTATGCAAGATTCATGGTGATCTTCACCTTTCCTTTTTACATTTTATCCTTTGGCAAGCACATTGTGTTGGAAAGATCCTGATATATATATCCAATTGGATGTAAGTTATCATGACCTATTATTGTTGACATTACCCTTGAGGTAAAAGGTTGGGAGGCGAAACTATAAGCCCCTATGTTTCTCTGTGTCCGATTAAAACCTTGAACCCATAAATATCACGTGAGTGTTAGCAATTGTGAAAGATTAAATGATAGTTGAGTATGTAGAGTTTTCTGAATCAAAGCTCTGACATAGACCCTTCCTGAAAATAAGATGAATTGCATTTGTTTGATGACTAAGAGCACTATTTGTTAGTTTGCAAGAAAGTTTATGATCTATACTTTAACATGTGAATAGCGTGTTACTTGATCATGAAAAGTTTTATAAGATGAGCTACTGTTATGGCATATATTGATGCTAGAAAAAGTGAGTGAAATTATCATTGATCAAACTTGTGCACTTGCTAGCATTCACACTTCATAAATTATTTCTTTTATCATTTACCTACTCGAGGACGAGCAGGAATTAAGCTTGGCGATGCTGATACGTCTCCAACATATCTATAATTTATGAAGTATTCATGCTATTATATTATCAACCTTGGATGTTTTATATGCATTTATATGCTATTTTATATGGTTTTTGGGACTAACCTATTAACCTAGAGCCCGGTGCCAGTTTCTGTTTTCTCCTTGTTTTAGAATATCGCAGAAAAGGAAAACCAAACGGAGTCCAATTGACCTGAAACTTGACGGAGCTTTTTTTTGGACCAGAAGAAGGCCACGCAGCCAAAGAGTTGGGCCAGAAGAGTCCCTGGCTGCCCACGAGGGTGGGGGGCGCGCCTCCCTGCCTCGTGGACAGCTCGGAGACCCCCCTGACTTGTTCTCGACGCCAACACCTCTCATATATACCCAAACTTCCAGAAAGAAACCTAGATCGGAAGTTCCGCCGCCGCAAGCCTCTGTAGCCATGAGAAATCAATCTAGGCCCTCTCCGACACCCTGCCGGAGGGGGTCATCATCACCGGAGGGCATGGAGGAGGATCCCGGAGGGGCCATCATCACCATGAAGGCCAAGGACCAGAGGGAGAACCTCTCCCCATCCAGGGGGAGGCCATGGAGGAGGAAGCACAAGGGGGGGAACCTCTCCTCCTCTCTCTCGGTGGCGCCGAAGTGCCATCGGGAGGGGAATCATCACCACGGTGGTCGTCTTCATCAACATCACCACCATCATCACCATCCTCATCTCTTTTGCGCGGTCCACTCTCCCGCACCCCGCTGTAATCCCTACTTGAACATGGTGCTTTATGCCACATATTATGATCCAATGATGTGTTGCCATCCTATGATGTTTTGAGTAGATATCCTTTGTCTTTGGGTTGATTGATGATCTAGATTGGTACGAGTTGTATGTTTTATTTTGGTGTTGTCCTATGGTGCCCTCCGTGGCGCGCAAGCATGAGGGATTCCTGTTGTAGGGTGTTGCAATATGTTCATGATTCGCTTATAGTGGGTTGGTGAGTGACTGAAACACAAACCCGAGTAAGGGGGTTGTTGCGTATGGGAATAAAGAGGACTTGATGCTTTAATGCTATGGTTGGGTTTTACCTTAATGATCTTTAGTAGTTGCGGATGCTTGCTAGATTTCCAATCATAAGTGCATATGATCCAAGTAGAGAACGTATGTTAGCTTATGCCTCTCCCTCATATGAAATTGCAATGACGACTACCGGTCTTGTTAATAATTGCCTAGGACAATTCCGCACACAGATCCACCATTATTCCACACTCGCTATTTATAATATTTAGTAATATATTCAAACTTTATGATAACACCACCTACTTTTATATTTTAGCTCTCCGATACCATGCAAAGTTATCCTCTTCATAGTAGTTTTATTTCTCGTTTCTAGTTGGAAGCAAACGTTCGGTGCACGTACAGTCATATCAGTGGCAGATATAGCTTGAGAGAATATTGATCTTACCTTTAGCGCCTTGTGGGTTCAACACTCCATACTTATCACTTCCACCTTTGGAAATTGCTACGATGATTCCCTGCACTTGGGGATTATCAGCTGTTCTTCTCCTTGTACTGTTCATCCTCAGCCCGAGAGGCAATCCACCACACCACACTGGAGTAGGGTATTACACCACAACGGTGGCCTGAACCAGTATAAATCTTGTGTCTCTTGTGTTGCAAGTTCGTCGAGCTAGCCTTAGAGATCGTAGCGAGGTTGAGGGCGTGATTCGGTAGGGGGAGATCTTCGTGCGCACCCCAGTGTTTGAACCTTGAGGGTTTTGCCAGAACCCGAGATCCGACATTTGGCGCGCCAGGTAGGGGTGCGCCGAAGCTTTCCTTCCGTTGCCCCGCGCCCCGTCGCTTCGTCATCTCCATGACGGACGCTTGCCGAGCTCGCGCTGAGCGCCGGGCTGCCCTCGCCGCCCGCGTTGCTTAGACGGCTCCCGTCAGCGGGCCACCCCATTGTTCTCCGTCGCCTGCCGCCAACGCCGCCACTGGCCCGGCGGGGAACAAGCAGCAAGCCTCCTCGCTGCACCCCTCGGTGCGGCAGGACGACCGCACCGCCACTCCATCGTTGACCCCGGCCGGCTCGTCATCTCACGCCCGTCGCGCTCCCACGGACGCGCAGGCCACGCTGTGCATGGCGTGCGAGCTCCTGCGCTACCGCCCCATCGACGACCTCTATGAGGACTAGCTCGACCGCATCGCCAAGCTTGTCAGTGCCGCAGGGGGCTCCCCTGCGCCGTCCCTCTCGTTGCCTCGCCCTCCGCCAGCTGCGGGCGACATGGCCATGGAGCGCCTCCACCACCTTTGCCACAAGACGACGCCCTGGCACCAAGGCGTGCGGCCCCCCGGTTTGATCCTCTACGTCGGGCCCCCATGCGCGAAGAAGGAAGCTGCCAAGAAGTCCCTCGCCTGCAAGAAAACGCTCCTGCGCTCCCGGCGCCGCTACGACAAGACCGTGCGCCGCCCGCGGTGGCGGTGCGCGGGCATCAAGGCCAGGCTCCACATCAGCAAAGGGTCCCGGTGGCCAACGCAGGCTGCCGCGCCTTCACCCCTGAGCTGCGTAGCGTCGCCTGGCCGGGCAAGTTCAAGCCAGACCTACTTCCGCGCTACGACGGCACCCCTGACCCCACGGAGTTCCTGCAGCTCTACGAGTTGAGCATCAAGGCGGCCAACGGCGACGAGAAAGTCATGGTGAACTGGTTCCCCATGGCTCTCAAGGATGGTGCCCGTTCCTGGCTCCTGAACCTGCCTCCAGGCTCCATCTCCTTCTGGAACGAGATGCGCGACCACTTCGTAGCCAACTTTCAGGGCACTCGCGACTGCACTCCGGCTGCGGGTGACCTGCGCCACGTCAGGCAACAACCAGGAGAGACCCTCCAGAAGTACATCCAGCGTTTCAACAATGTTCGTCTCAAGATCCCTAAGGTAACGGACGAGGCCATCATCTCTGCATTCTCCGATGGCGTCCGCGGCATCAAGATGAAGGAGGAGCTCGCCATCCACGAGGAGTTGTGTACATCCCTGGAGCTGTTCAACCTGGCGACAATATGCGCAAGGGCTGAGGAAGGGCGCCTTTCCCTTCTCGAGCTCCCAGCTGCCGACCTGGAGGAGAAGAAAGCCAAGGCCAAGGACGTGAAGTGCAAGGGAGCAACCGTACTCACGACAGAGCCGGATACGAAGCGCGGCAGGGACCAACCTGAGTCATCCAAGAACAGCCGACCATTCTGCGCCTTCCACAACGTGCACAGTCACAACACCAACGATTGTCAGGAGCTCAGGGCCATTCGCGACGGACGCTTCGGTCGACGCCCCAAGCGCAACGACTGAGGCTACGACCGAGGAGGAGGACGTGGCGGAGGACGCTGGGACGACCAGGGCCCACGCCAGGAGTGGCGTGACCGGCCACGTGAGGACCGCTGGTAGGATCAGCCTCGCGAGGGTGCCTGGAGGGATCAGCCTCGTGAGGACCGTCCTCAGGTCAATGCTGGGCTTCCTCCCCTGCCGCCATCACCAAGAAGGAACGACGACCACCATCAAGATGAGGGGGCTGGGGGCTTCCAGGAGCCGCGTGCCATCGCCTACATCCTGGGCGGAGCTCAAGCCCCAGCCTCACAGCGCATCTTCAAGCTGTTTGCCTGCGAGGTGAACGTAGTCCTCCCCAAGCTCGAGGCTACGCGCCCGCTCGGGTGGTCCAAGTGCGCTATTACCTTCAGCTCAGCACACCAGCTCAAGTGCACGGCAACCGCTGGCGCTCTCCCAATGCTCTGTTCACCCGTCATCAGCAACGTGCAAGTCACCAAGACTCTCATCGACGGCGGCGCAGGGCTTAACGTCCTGTCCGTCAAGATGTTCGACAACCTTCAAGTGCCCTACGATCAGCTTGAGCCTACCAAGCCTTTCTCAGGAGTGACCGACGGCTCCACCACACCCCGATAGGGCAGGTCCGCCTCCCAGTCACCTTCGGATAGCACGACAACTACCGCACCGAGCTCATCGACTTCGACGTCGCCCACATCCGCCTGCCGTACAATACAATCCTCGGGTATCCAGCCCTGGCCAAGTTCATGGCGGTGACCCATCACGGCTACAACGTCCTCAAGATGCCAGGAAGTGGCGGAATCATCACAGTCCCATGCGAAGAAAGAGATGCGGTGTGCTCCCTCGAGCGTGCCTTCCAAGCTGCAGCAATCAACGACCCCGACAGCAAGGGCGAATACCCCCCTGAGGCCATCCCCAAGAAGAAGAAGCAGCTGCCCCGCACAGGGCCTCAGGCAAGCGGCGCCACGACTGGATCGGCACCCGCACCTGGGGCGCCTCCCTCCATCGCATAGGAAGGCGCGCCCGACGCCCTCCTCGAGCAGGGCTCGGGGGCTCTCTTCTGGAGGGCCTCAGACCTTTCCAACATCATGAGGGAGGCGCTCGGGCACCATTTGGAGGAGTGCTTCGAGGCACAACTCCCTCGGGAGGACACAGGGCGCGGAGCCCCCAGCGCTCAGGAGTTCATTACCAAGACCACTCAGGAACTGTAGGATGCGAGGGCCATGCGCGGCGATCGCTGCTCACCTGGCGCAGCCCCCCATCCAGGTGAGGGTGTCGGGCTGCGCGTCTGCATCACCGTCCCAGGGCTCAACAAGGCCGCGTCTTAGGAGCTTTTCTGGCCTTCGCGCATGGGATGCTGTGAGGGCCCACCGCACAGCTACATTCGCATGCCCTTCGGCCTGTCGAGTGTGGCATCCGCTACCAATGCAACTTGCGGCGCGTCCTGGCGGCTCAGGAGGCCAGGCACCACGCAGTCCTGGTGGAGATGGAGATGGTCCTCAAGGAACCGCCTGGACCCCCAGAGCCTCCCGAGGCTCAGGGCCCTGGTGGCTCGTGAGGAGCAACCCCTTCGCCGCGTACCTTCAGTTGCCCCAACATCCCTTCGTCAATAGAACCAGGTGACATTTTCCAAGTTTATTCAGCTGGAGCGCCCTCAGGGCCACATCATTCCCAGGCCGCATGGGTCCGTCCCTGCGGCATGTATCCCTTTTTTATGTCTTTAGCTTACCTTGTTGGGGGCGCCCCTCGGGCTGCATCATCCCCAAGCCGCTCGGGCCTAACCCAGTGGCATGTACCTCCCCTGCGTTTACTTGAGCCAGTTTGCTTTCCATGCTTAATCTATCTATGACTATCACCTGCTTGATTGTCACCTACCAAGGGAGCCGCGCGTCGATCGTCTTTCTTCAGGACCCTTCGCGTGAGAGGGTTAGGCACGGCGTCTGTGCTCGGGCCCGTCCCTGCAACATCGATAAACCCAACGGCTGAGCTCTGTCTGGCGGGCCGGCCCCGTTCACGTCACCTCCTGGGGCCGTTGGTGCTTGGCCTTCTCACGCGATAACCTCAGGAGATTCGTCTAGCGCAGGTTGTCTAACCACCTCGTAGGACCACCATAGAAAACAAGAATCAAGACCAGGCGCAACCCGCCTTCAGGTAGGGCCTCGTGAGTCCTGTGCTGGCTCACGAGTGCCCAGACACACCTCGTCTAGCCCTGTCGTGCAAGCCACGTGTCAGGGCGGGGCTGTACACGCCCCGGGGGCTCTCCGCAGTAGGGAGTCCCCTCCCACGTACCAGTGGAAGCACCATGCTCTGCGCTGGCCATCGACACTGCCGAGGAGCGGCAATGCCCGTGCAAGTGCGGAAGCGCCATGCTCCGCGCTGGTGATAAACAACTGAGGGCAGCCCCATGGCCGTATCAACTTCAGGGAGCCCTTGAGCTCAGTCGGCCTCGCCGCAACACCTCCCCTCGAGAGAGTCACGCGAGGGGGCTGGACACGGGGGCTGCGCTTGGGTCACGCCCGAGCGCACGCCACCCAACCAAGTCTCCCAGACCTGGCCGTCGCGCGTCCCTCCCGAGTCGAGCCTCGGCAAGGGCAAAGGTATGAAGGTTGTTTGCATGTCAAGGGGGACTCCTGAGCATCGCGACTCAGGAGCCTAACTGGTCACGTAGCCCCTCACTCCTTGGTCTCATCCTGGTCTCCGGACGACCCAACGGCGGCTGAGGAATGCGCGCGGCCGGGCCCTGCCAAGGTAGAACACTAAACCTACCCTCGCGTCTCCTCCCTATCAGCTGTTTGCGCGTCAAGGGGGACTCCTGAGCATCGCGACTCAGGAGCCTAACTGGTCACGTAGCCCCTCACCCCTTGGTCCCGTCCTGGTCTCCGGACGATCCAACGGCGGCTGAGGTATGCGCGGGGCCGAGCCCTGCCGACGTAGAACGTAAAGCAAATAGGGAGAAAATCGCAAAATCTCAAGCAAATATTACAAGACATATTGTTCTCACAATACCAAACGCAAGTTTAACGCCTCCACGAGGCATGACACATGTTGCAGGAATAAAACAAGAAAGGAGCCGCAGGTCATCCCTGAACACCACCGACGCCCGCGAGAGGCGCTCCTCCCTTGATGACGTCACCTTCGTCTTGGCCACCGGCCGGAGCCGCAGGAGTGGTGGCGCCTCCGGTCGAAGGCGCGAAACTTCTTCAGCAGGGCCTCCACCTGACCTTTCACAGCCGCGGCGGCGGCTGTGCAGTGTTCATCAGCCACAGGCTCCAGCAGCTCATCAAGGCGAGCGGTGGGGTCGTGAAGATGGAGGTGGCTGAAGACACACATCAGCACAGCTAAAGAAAGGACACAAGCCTCTGCCTCTGCCATGGGACCAATGTCGTCCGCGACTTCCTCGAGCGCCTCGACCAAGTAGGGGAGCAGCTGGGCGGGGCCGTCCTCGTCGGTGGTTAGCGGCTTCTCCAAGCCCTTCTCGTAGAGCGTCTTCAGCGCCACGCGAGACCTCTCCTCGAGGAGCGCGAAGGCCGCGCGGTCCTCAGCCAGAACCTTCGCCTTCGCGACAAGTTCGACTTCCTCCGCCTTCACCGTCCGTACCAGCTCCTCCAATCGGCCGCGCTCAACGGCCTGCGCCTTTGCCGACTGCTCCAGCTC
Source organism: Triticum aestivum (assembly GCF_018294505.1). Classification (NCBI taxonomy): domain Eukaryota; kingdom Viridiplantae; phylum Streptophyta; class Magnoliopsida; order Poales; family Poaceae; genus Triticum; species Triticum aestivum. Next base: position 201,225,940 of record NC_057814.1, on the reverse strand, counting down.
GGCGTCGCGACCCTTGACGGCGTCCTCCCGGGCCTTCATCTTCTCCTCCTCCGCCTGATGGCCACGGGCTTCCTCTGCGCGTTCGCTGCGCAGGGTCTTCAGCTCGGCCTCCAGCGCCTGGCAACGACTCTTGGCGGCCTCGACGTCCTTCAGCGCCGCCTCGCGAGTGGCCACTACCTGGGTGGCGGCCTGCTTCTCCTTCTCAGAGGTCGCCACGGCCTGGCTCAGCGCAGCCCGAACAGACATGTCGGAACGAAGCCAGCCAGAAACCAGCTCCAGATGCCCGGCCACCAGGAGGGGGTCGGCGCCTTGAAGATCTTCTCGCAGCCGGGTCATCTCCAGAAGGGCGCGCTCCAAGATGTCAGGGGAGGCAGAAAGACTTGGGATCAGCAGCGCAGCAGGAGGCGAAGGAGAAGGTATTGTCACCACAGCCTGGGGGACTGGGGGCTCCTGAGTCCTGGAGGCTCCAGCAGCCGAGCCGGATGCCGGTGCCTCCGAAGCCAGCGAGGCCACGGGGGCTGACTCCTCCCGAGGGTTCTCCCCCATGCCTCGTGAGGACGACCGGGCCGGAGAGACATGAGCGCCAATGCTGCCCCTCTCCGCGGAGGGAGACGCCGATGGAGCAGGTGGGTTGGTCTCGGGCGGCACCACCGCCCCATCCTTCTTCTTCTTTATCACAGGCGTCGGCCTAATCGCACAACAGAGAAGCGTCAAGAATCAGCAGCATAATAAAAACAAGACAGAGCACGAATACTTACTGGTCCACCGCGGTGTATTCCACCTTCCTCTTGCTGAGCTTGAAGCCCAAGAGCCTCCCAGACCGGAGCGCAGGCGCACAAGCCCCAGGAAAGGAAGAAGGGGCAGCAGGAGGGCCGGAAGCGGCTCCAGGAGGTGCTAGAACAGAAGCAACATCCCGGGGGATCAGCGCCGATCGGCCACTCGTCGGGATTGCCGGCGCCTCTCCCTTCTCCTAGCGGGCATCAGCCTCATCGTCGTCAGGAAGGGTGCGAAGGATGTAAGCTTTTCTCAAGGGGGGGTCTCCCCCGTCCCTTCAGGGGTCACCTCCGAGTCTTCCTCCTCCTCCTCCTCTTCCTCCCCGCGGGACTCATCAGAAGACAGCTCCACCGCCGTCGGCGCCACAGGGGCCCCGGTAGGCGCCGGCGGCACCAGCCCACGCCCATCGAAGGTCGGCCCGGAGGCCACGACCTGCGCCCCGTCCTTACAGCAGAACAAGGGAGTGAAGATGCTCGGCGGGTACTCCTGATCGTCCCCAACCAGGAGGCAGAGAACCACAGCCAGCTCACCGTCGGACAAGGTTTTCGGCCACGGGCGAACCTTGTCCTCTTCGTCCCCAAGCTCCCACAGGGGGCGCGTACGAGCCTGAAGCGGGGCTACGCACAGCATCAGGAATTCCCTCAGGAGCATGGCCCCTGTCACCTTTGCCGCCTTCGCGTTGCCCGACTTCAGATCGGTCTTCATCTGCTCCAGCACCAACGTCGCCCGCTCATCAGTGAGCTTCGCGCAAGACCACCCCTTGTCGGACTGGGGCATCTCCGCTGGCAGCGTCAAGCGCGGGTGGATGCATTTAGCGTGCATCATGGCCCACTTGCTCCTGAAGCCGTCGGCCTTCTTCCCAGTCTTCGAGATTGAGTTGGCCTTGCCGGCCGCGATGAAATTGGCACACCCTGAGGTATTGGCCCTCGTTGATGCGGAGGACGAAGAAGTGGCGCAGCAGAGCCACGGACGGCATCACGCCAAGGTACGCCTCGCAGTAGTAAGTGAAGATCGACAGGAGAAGGATAGAGTTGGGATGAAGATGCAGCGCCTGCAGCCCGTAGTGGCCGAGGACCTCATAGAAGAAGTCAGAGAAAGGGGGAACCAACCCTGCGATGATGCTGCTCAAGAAGGGGAAGAAGGTGCTTCCCTCGGGCTCCGGCACGTCGGAGCCGGCCCAGAGATCAGTCTTCCCTCTCTCGTTGCTTTCCCCCGCCGTCAGCAAGCACGTGGCGGCGAGGTTCTTCTCCGAGACATTGGGCGCATCGAGAGCTGGCTCGTACCAAGCCGGCGACGAGGCGGGCTTGACCTTCTAAGGCGCCATGGGTCGCTCGTGCGGAAGAGGATGGGAGTGGATCTGGAGATTTCAGAAGCAGGGAGCAAGAAAGGGGACTGGAGCAAGGCGAAAGGAAGCAATGAAGGCAAGCGCTGTCTGCGCCAGCCTTTTGACAGTCGAGCAGTTGCCGAGGCAGCGTGGGGAACCGGAGACGCCCACGTCCAATCAACCGCCACGCGACGACCAAGGCCGCAGGCTATTGGGGCCCGTGGCGCTACGCACTTGCCCTTTGGCTTCGCCTCAAGGCCAAGCCCGAGCGTGCCTTGGGCCCGGGGGATATTGTCGGCGTTCTGGGAACGGGGGTCCCCAGACTTGCCTGCCTACGGCCCACGGCGTGGCTCTGCAAGCGGGCCCGCACGGCCCATCTTCACCAACAAGCATTCGAGACCCTCGCGAGGGGCCAAGCCTCGCGAGGCGGACGACACAAGACCTCCTCGGGAGCGGCTTCACCAGGCTGGCTCGCAAGGGGCGGAGAGATCAAGGCAAGGCAAACCTCGCAAGGTTCTCATGATGTGAGCCATGACGATCGAGACCAGGCGGGCGCCAGGTGGGCGCCAGCGCACACAGTGTCCTTGTTTCCTCTTTGGTGCTAAGGAGGCAAGCGCAGGCTAGGAGTACTGAGGCGTCAAGCAAAGGTTTCCATATCGGTGCAACGAGACCAAGACCAGCAGGACGGCAAGATGAAGGTCACCATGGAGCCCAAGGCGGCGTCATCACCAGAGCCTTTGGCAGGCGAAGACTGCTTTTGTCAGGATAACTTGTACTAGTTGTCCCCTTTCAAATTGGCTGTTGTTGGCTCCCTTCCCGCTCAATATTTTGGGGAAAGGATCAGGGCCTCTATAAATAGGACTAGCCACCACCATAGAAAGGGAGATCATTCAGATCATCCTCATCCACACACAAGTTCACCAAGCACAAGAACACCTCACCTCAGGAGGTTGTTCTTCCCCTTGTACTGTTCATCCTCAGCCCGAGAGGCAGTCCACCACACCACACTGGAGTAGGGTATGACACCACAACGGTGGCCCGAACCAGTATAAATCTTGTGTCTCTTGTGTTGCGAGTTCGTCGAGCTAGCCTTAGAGATCGTAGCGAGGTTGAGGGTGTGATTCGGTAGGGGGAGATCTTCGTGCGCACCCCAGTGTTCGAATCTTGAGGGTTTTGACAGAACCCGAGAACCAACAGCCTAGGTTCAGGCCCTGATGGCATTGTCAAACTTTGTAACTCCCAGTGTAGCCTGGCTACGTGAGTAATACAAGTTTGTTCCCGCAAAAAAAAAGACATAGACATGCATATCCGTGTTTACGTAAAATTCCATCTCCAATCATATTTGTCCAACTGGCACATTATTTACGTTGTTAATTATATAAGCTGCAATATTAACGTACAACATCTCTTGTTTGCGGGCGTCCGTACCTCTGCCACGCCCGCTCCTGACCAACTCGAACCCTCTTCATCACCTGCGCGTGCTTCCCGCCCGAAACGGTCAGTGCCACATTCATGCCCGGCCAGAGCGGACGCGACCTCTCACTGGCGCCGGCATTGAAGCAGTGCGCCGGCCGAGAGAGCGTGGCCCGCGCCGCTTCCCGATGCACGCGACTGCTCTGCGTTCAAAGGTCGCAATAGCCGGCTACAACATGCATGTAAAAAGTTCTTGGGAGTCTGTGCTATAGCTAGTTGTCCTCCCCTAGTACTCCATGGCGCGATCCATCGACAAGCAGGTGGCAAAGTTATCATATACATGATTTGCGGTGAGTGGCATGCCGAGCGACCGTGTGGGGTGGAGCCATGGAGGAGGGTGAGACACGAACACGACAAACGTGATTTAAACGTTGGTTTTGCTCGATGGCGCGATCCAACGAAACAAAACGTTGGTTTCTCTCCGTTTCCATTTTTTCTCCGGAAAAACGGAAATTTTCCACTCCATTCTCATTCCTACTCCAAGGTTACCCCGTTACAACATTCCATCAAATACAAAGGAAAACTAACACGCATGCTAATGCATCTCAATGATTCACAGATCATAACCAATTTTTACTTCACAACTAAAGACAAAAGTTGTGAGAGCGTGTACAAAAGAAAAACTACTGATGGGGTCACTACGACTTAAACCCTAAACCCTAAACAGGATTTAATTTCCTGGCTAGGTAGAACCTGTCGAAGGAAAGACGGCTGGCACCCTCGGGTCATACGATGCTTTTGTGCAGTTCCACTAAAATCGAGTTGAGCGTCCCTGATGGCAAAGATATTGAAGAAGTGTGATTAGAATAATAGTACTGGCACTAGTTCATGAGACATAAACTCATCACAAATAGAAGCCGGTAGAAGTAGAGAAAGATCAACATGGAGATGGAGCTACGTGGAGAGCTGCGGCAGTGGAGTAAGCCGGCTCCAAAAGGAAGATGTACTACTACCTGGGACGTCGGGCTGTAGCTAGAAGGTCGGTTGGGACGCACCGACTGTGGGTTTTCTCCCTCGCCGATGTCGACCGCGTCTACGCAGAACATTGTTCCCTTCCCCCAGCGGCGGGATCAGGCCGGGTATGTGACCAGCGGTGTGGCCACCGTCGTTCTATGCTTGTGAAGAGAGCAACCCAAGCAAGCAGGCCTGTAGCTTAGGCTCCTGCTAGTGTATATATAGTGGTTTTCTTATTCTCTCCATATCAACCATTTTATATTGCGTACGTGTCATTAAAGAGTGAATTGATGGTTGCTTCTTTCGACTAACTTACTGTGTGATTTGACTGCTCCTTAGTGGCCCCTACACGTACTCCCCCTACGTGTATGACCGTTCCTGAGTCTCACTTTAATTATCTCTATTTTCTTGCATGACACGTGAGTACACAGGATGCGCATAGAGGAATTTTGTTACTGCACGTTGTTACGTAGTACTGTACTACTAGTACCTACTCTCTCTCCTTCTGGTTCACTATTGGTACTCCCTCCGTCCTGGCTTATTGGTCCCCTTTGTACTCAATTCATGGGCTCGTTTTCCTCAAGAAATTGTCTTTACCAACGTATTAATATCGGGAATGCATGCGTGAACAACGAATGATTAAACCTTCATGCAACGTTTTGACAAAGCATTGACTTATGAACATGTGAATGTAAGGGACTACAACCTCGTGCATGCATGCAATAGTCACATGTACACATGGGCGCAAAAACGCACGCGGCGCCCTAATGCATGCATGTCCAAGCACATGAGGAACACACACGGTCACGCTCAAGTGCTCAACCTACACGTGCATGCACACACATACTCGGCCAGGGTGAGCTAGTGACCGTATAAACACCGGAAAATGTATATATTGAGCGCAATGAGCGTATTATGAAGTCCACTGACCATATTTTTACAAATATACAGTGACAGACAGTGTATATATCTCGTTTTAAATTAAGCCATATTAACCAAAAAGGAGGCAGTATGGACTAGCATTACTTTGCTGTGTCCCGTCAACTTGCCGAACGAGGAGAAGCTTGCAGGACGGGAGAAGCTTGCGTGCAGTGGCTCGCAGGACATGGAGAAACTTTTGACTAATGCAAGCTTTCCCTCGCTCAGGCGGTGGACGTGCAACAGTTAATTCGGTGTCAGATTGCCAGAAGCATACACTATACTAGTACTAGTATTATTGTTCAACTTCGCGAAGAGGCGAACAGCCAAGCGCAAAGTTTACTAGTACTAGTACTACTACTATAGAGGTATGTACTATACTATACTAGGAACCGGATGGAGGAGCGTATGCACTCTTATTATATTTTAAAAATGTGATAAAGCAATCTTCAACACATTTAGTTCTCTTCGAGGGTTCTTGCATGTGATAATGGAAGTTGATTGCATGGAACACTCGCCACAATTCTCGCTTAATTCTGGCTCAGATCCTTTTACAAATAGGAGCGCTCGGTAATATTTCCTCTTTTTTTTGTTATTCAGCATGTAAACAGGTCAGCAAACTTTGCAGCGCATCTTTGTGCGAACCGTGCTTGCTGCACTTTGAATGTGGCCGAGAGCTGGCTTGATGAAACACCTTGCTTCCTTCTTCTTTTTTTGCGGGGTACCTCGCTTCCTAGTGACCAGTATCTTGGTTGGTTGTCCTAAGAATGCTTATATATGAATAAAGCTCTCTCATTTACCAGCAAAAAATATTAAGCCATATTAACCGGAAAGGAGGGAGTATGGACTAGCACTACTTTTTGGTGTGTCCCGTCAACTCGTAGAACGAGGAGAAGCTTGCAGGACAAGGTGAAGCTCGCTTACACCTTTTGACTAATGCAACCTACCCTCGCCCAGGCAGTGGAGATACAGCAGTTCATTCGGTGTCAGATTGCCACAGGCATACACTATAGTACCCAACATGCGGAGTACCATCATTGTTCGACTTCACGAAGAGGCGAAGAGCCAAGCGCAAGGTTTATAGTTGTACGAGTAGTACTACTACTAGAACCGCATGGTGGAGCGTCTCTACTCTTATTTTATTTTAATCTCTGATAAAGTACACATTTATTCGGGAGAAGGGCGGAAAACGGCAGCCCAATGGTAGTGTTAAATAACATCGAACATGTAATGATGATATTGATCAACCATGCTTGAATATATCTTGGCCTCCGTGCGAGCCCATCTGTGTGTTCTCGCTCCTCGTCTCTCTCAAGGAACGGCGGGTTGGCAATTTTGCCGTCAATTGAGATCGGTTTGCTCACACTCCGGTCCCACATGTCAGTGATATGCCAAGAGGAACTGCATTGACTGACTGGCCATACGCGTACTTGGTTTTGCACCTTCAGGCCATGCCTGGAATGGTTGTATTTCAATATGGAGGCGTATAACTTACACTTGTAAGTTACTGGCCGCTGTGCAAATTCCAGCCGGAACTGAAACGACGGGCGCAGGTGTTTATTTTTTACAAGTGTATTCAAAAGAGAAACGGTGATCCAAACAGGGCCTCATACTACTCCTCCCTCCGTCACAGTTTACAGGGCACGCTTCATTCTAATGCATTTCTCTCCATGCATTTTCACCACTAGAGAGACTTTAGAGCGTATTGATGGTTGCTTCTTTCGAGCAACTTACAGTGGAAAAGGTGGGGCTTATGATTTGACTGCTCATTACTACTCACTATTAGTGCGGCGCAACAACCGGGCTGAGTCTCCCATGTGGTTGTGCACTACTCCCTCCGTTCTTAAATATACTACGGAGTATTTGTCTTTCTTGAGATTTCAACGAGTGACTACATACGAAGCAAAGTGAGTGAATCTACACTCTAAAATATGTCCTTTTGAAATTTGTAAAAAGATAAATATTTAGGAACGGAGGAAGTATAATTTTGTGCATGGCACATAGACCCGGATGCTGAAGAGGCTTCTGGCAATGCCATCAAGATTCCAGCATTTGTTTACATAATTGACGTACTATACAAATAATTTTCCAGCGACATGAAATTGTACAATGCTCTGAGCTTTCAGCTTTTGTTTCGTGTGTCTTGCCATCGATGCTCTTTCGAAAACAATAAAAAACTAACTTCCTTGCTAATGCATCTCAATGATTAGCAGATCAGAGCTAATATTTACATCACAACTGAAGACAAAGTTGTGAGAAGGTGTTAAATTAAAATTGATCCATGCTTTCATTGGCAAGAATATCCCCCCAGCTCTGTCTAAATCAACAAGGCATGTTGGGGGGAAAAGCAGCTGTCTGGAGCATGCAACATTTCGACCATTTTGTGCAGTTCCACTAAAATAGAGCTGAGTGTCCCTGTTCCAAAGATATTAAGTGTGATTACAATAATAGAGGACTGTTGATGAAACAATAAACACACAAATAGAAGTCGGTCACCTTTGCAGTCTCTCTTAAGACTAACTAGTTGGAGAAGATTAAGCAAATAGTTGGAGAAGATTAGGCTCGGAGTTGGATGAGGAGGGTAGAGCAAAACCAATCTCCCTTTGTGCAGTCGCACTGAAATGTAGACGTTTCCCGTGTGACATTTTAGTACAACTGCACAAAACACTCTTAAGAAAAAAGTGATTTCTGCAGTTCACCAAAAGGTCGCAATAGCAACGAGGTGAAATGGATAGCCCTGTTTGCAAAAAAGAGGTAGAAAGGAAACAATTACTGGCCAATAACAGTTGATGACACATGCGACGACAAAAAAGAAGCATCTTCCATGTCCTAAGAGAAGATAACAACCCGGTTGTGTTTATCTAAAACGGTGTGAGGACGAGATTGCAATATGGAAAGTACGCCGGATGAGCTATGTTTTGGGCAAAGAACTATGTTAGATCCACATGCAGCGATGTGGGAAGACGGGCAGTGGAGCAAGGCCAGAGAGGATACCTGGGGGTCGTCGGGATGTAACTAGGTGAGCAGCGGCGGGCTGGATCTGCCCATACTGCGGCAGCGAGCAGTTGGCGTAGGCCCTACCGCGCCGGAGCTTGGTCAGAGAGAACGACGGGTACCGCAGATCGGGACATGCTGCCTCGGCGCCGTCGAACGAAGAAACGATGCACATCCTCCCTTTCCGCCGGCGGACGGGATGCGGCCAGATCAGTGACCAACGGTGAGAGAGAGAGAGGCCACCGCCGCCTTGTGTGAGATACTCTGAAGAGAGACAAACCCAGGCAGGCATGCTCCATTGTATATAGTGGAGCGGACTACCTTTTTCTCCATAAAAATCATTTTATATTCTGTGTACGTGCCATTGAGCGATATAACTTTATTTAAAAATAACGCGCCAACGCATCAAGTCGAACTTTGTTTCGTGCACGCGTGGTACACGACCTCCGTAGGTAAACAACCGCTACACGCGTTCAAATTAGCACGTGGGCTGCCATTTCGTACAAAAATGAGCTCCACCGTGTACCCGCGCGGGTGTGGCTGGGCACGAAGCGTGAGTACGTGCACCTATTCTCTTCGTGTACGTACACCACCTACGTGGGGTTGTGTGAGAGAGATACAAACGTAGAGAGATATAGTGTGTGGGTTCGTGAGTGTTTTTGGGGGGGTGTCAATCAAAAAATGTAACATATGCAATGTGTGTGAAAATAGAGACCTGGATATATCATATATATAGAGGGGGCGATCACGAGAAGAGAGTGGAGGTATCATCGGCTTGAGGTATCCATAGAATCGAAGAGAGGGATGATGTGTGTGTGTGCGCGCGCGCGATCGATAAAGAGTGCCGTCGAATTTGTGTGTGCCCACGTCAAAGATATAGGGTGGCTGGCCTACTGGAACGTGAGAGGGGACAGGTGCAGTTTGTCTCTGTGGCATGGATACCTACCTACAGCGCTCGACTATCGGTGTGTGGTGGGGGGAGTCCTTATTAACAATAGAGGTACAATGGCTGGTATATGTGTGGAGGAGGAGAGAGGCCTACCTTATGTATTAAGGGAGATCGATCGGCATCCATGCATATGTGTGGGAGAGGAATAAGGTTGGGAGAGAGACCGAGCTAGAGTGTTGGAGGGGGTGGTAGTGGAGTTGCTTCTAACAAATGGTGGGAGAGGCTTGCTAGACAAACGGAGGGCACGCCTGCAATATCAATAAGAGAGGGGATGGCTGCCTGTCTGTGCGCGTGCGTGTGAGAGACGGGTCAGGAGGCATGCACGAATGATGAGGGGGGACGATATGGCTGTGGTAAGCAGACATAACTACATAGGAAGATCAATCGTCCTCTGTCAGAGAAAGGAGAGACATAACTTGTGAGGTACGTCGATCGGTGGGTGGGGGTAAAATAGTTAAAGTCGACCTAGGTATATGTAGGGAGATCGATCGGTATACATGCATGTATGTGTTAGAAGCAAATAAGGCCAGGGGAGAAGGATAGAGAGAGAGAGGGATGCATCTAAGAGGTGGTGCGAGAGGCATACTATATCGAGGGGGAAGGAGTGTGCGAGTACGAGATCGATGAAAAGAGTGGTGGGAGTGAGGCATGGACGGTGAGAAGAGAAGAGGGGAAGCTTGTGTTTGTGGTAGGCACACCTGGCTAGAGAGGCATATCGATCGATGTGTGCCGTAAAGAAGGAGCTGGGGGCCTACACACACCATGGGTGAACGACCTAAAGTGAAAAGACGAATTTGCGCGATGGAGCTAGAGAATGCTGAGGGAGGGTGAGAGGGATGCGGGCGTGTGCATGCACGAGAGAAAGTTAGCGCTAGCTACAAAGATAAGAGGATTGTGTGGGTGTAAAAGACGAATAGAGATCATAATTCATTATAAAAAGCGAATTCGGATATTTGAAGAATTTATCATAGTGTTTTAAACCGACGCATGCGTGAATATATATAACGGTGATACACATGGTGTGGTTATGAACATGTTATACTACATATAATATATTTTATCTCTACTCTTATAAAAAAACAGAGTTGTTGATGATGGTGTGCCTGCCATCCTGCAATATAGGCCGTCCGATTTATATCTGACGGATAGGAAGGAAACTATGGCAATTTTGAAAAAAGATACCCACACCCCTCTCCATATTTGCAAATAAGGCCTCCCCTTGATCATGTTGATGTTCCGTGGAACGCATGGGCATCTTGCTAGTACTACATATAATATATAGAACATTGATTATAATTTGGGCTAATGTGTGGCTTTTGCAGCTCAGGGCTAAATACTTGTCATAATGTAGGGGGCGGGGCACTATACTTTGTGTGATAAACACGGTGTACGTATGGAACATGGTTTAGATTATGAATATATAGTTAGTACATCAAATGTACTATTATTTGTAATCAACATCTAGTGTATTCAAAAGATTGAATGCGAGTTCATATAGTACACATAGTTCATATATATATCTATAGTAATCATGTGGTGTGTTGTTAAGGTAATACACAAATGATGGTTGAAGTTGGCAACAATCATGATTATAGATTCTTATTGAAATAGAGAAACAAATTCAAATTCAGTTCGAATTGTAGCGGTAGTATAAACATTTGGAATGCACTAAAATGTTGGTATGAGTAGGTTACATGCATTATACAGCCAGCGAAAAAATTTAATTGGACATAACATGGATTCATACTCTCTCTTTCTGTAGCTTTGAATAGCATTTGTATAGTACAACGGGACAAGACTCTCTCTTTGTGTGGTGTGAATCGTTTTTATTTTTTCTTTTTTTCGTTGAGGGAAGTGCGAATTGATTTGGTACGTACAAGTACAATATTACACGTTAGGCTTGTCCCTAAAATTCAACCCGCGCCTTGTTATATCCCGAAAATTCTGATATCGTGCTCCCAAAGCTGGCGCCTTCACAACCCGCGCCTTGCTATCCCGAAATTACAACGTGCGCGAAAACTCCCTCCAGCTGCCAAATCCTGACACGCGAAATCCACCTTCTAACCCTGAGCCGAAAGGGCCGCTAGTTCAAATCGGTGGGGGTACTTTTGTAACAGACCCTACATTTTGGACAAGCGCGTCCCTAAGTCATGGTTCCCCCCTCCCATCGCCTCCTTTCTGCCATTCGAAATCTGGCCGCCATAACCTCTCCGCTCCAGCCGTGAAACCCCACCCTCCTTTGTCCGGCACCTCACCGCTGCCCAGCCAGAGCCTCTTCCCCGACGATGTTGTCCACCGCAACAGCTCGACATCCCTCATCCGCCTCCCCGGATGAGGATCCGTCGTCCATCCCGTCGTCCCGCCGGTTCCGCCGCCCCGTCCTCCACCTCCAAGGAGCTGCTCTGATGATCGCCTCGTCTATCACGGCTGCTCCATCCCCACAGCGCCGCCTTAACCTGCTCCACCGGAACCGCAGAATCCTCACCGACTCCTCGGACGAAGCCGAGGCCTACTCGGCGCCGCCAAAGAGGTTGTACACTCATCGCATCGCACCTTCTCCTTAACTCGACCTCCCGGTGCCGACGGTGCTCCATCCCGCACCCCCATGGAGCGGCTACCTTGAAGCTGGCACCGCGGGCGACATCTCCACGGCGGCTCTCCCCAGTGCGAGGCCCCTTCGGCGGCGGCGTCCATACCAGCCGGATCTGCTGCTGCTGCTCCGGCTGTCGCTCGCGCTGCTGCTGCTGCTCCGGCTCTCACTCGCTCGCTCGCGCTGCTGCTGCTACCCGGGCTCTCGCTCGCTTGCGCTGCTGCTCTCCCCCTCGCTCGTGCTGCTGCTCTGCTCCGATTTATCTACACTTCAGTCGACTGAATCGACTTTTGGGTCAGTTGATTTTCAGGGGGTGGTGGGTCTCGCCGGAGGTAAGGAAGAACCACCCGCAGCGGGGAGGGGCGCTCGCCGGAGAGGTACCCCACTATCTATCTTAGGGTTCTGGGTGGGGTGCTGCTCGCCGGCGGTGGGGGGCGTGGTGGTGGGGCGGTGGCGTGGGGATCGCCGGAGAAAAAGCTTGGCGTGGGGGCTAGAGGGCTGGCCGGGGCGGCGGCGGACCGACGGTGGGGAGTTGTTTTGGGGCGGCGAGGCGGCGGCGGATCGGCAGTGGCGAGTTGTTTCAGGGCGGCGAGGCGGCGGCGGGGAGTTGTTTTGGGGCGGTGAGGCGGCGGTGGGGAGTTGTTTCGGGGCGGCGAGGCGGCGCGGGGTTCGGCCGGTGGTGGCTGGCGGCTCAGGGGGGTGCAGGTTGAAGATGAACTGCAGGCCCTCCCTAAACTATCCCATGTGAAGTGCCTCTTTGCTACCATTGCATTCAGTTTCAACAGTAACATTCAGATTCCACAGTAAATTTCAGTTTCGACAGTTAAGTTCAGAGTCAACAGTTTTTACCTCATCTGTTGTAGTCATAGGTGGTTTTTGGTGATGTAAATTTTACATCTATCACTTTTTGGTAATGCATTTTACATCATCTATTGGAGATGCTATCAGAATCCCACTTGAGATTAACGATGTCTATCTTGTGCTGCTTTAGCCTTGACGTCTTACGGCTCACCAAAGTTGCTCCAACGACGGAACGATCCATCACAACAGAGCAGTGCCCTGGACGCCGTCTACAGATTCCTCAGATCTTCCTCCACACCTCCGACAGCCACCTCTGCCTCAACTTCTTCAGCGACCAACCCAATGATGCAGAGGTCGACACGGCTACGGCAAAGAGGTTGTACACTTGTCGCATCACTTATTACTCTACATTAATGTCGATCCATTAGGGCTATTATGGTTCAATGGAAAAACATAGCAATAGGAAATTTTCCTATGGCACTCTACTATTCAATTATTCATGCATTTTGTTGAAAGGAATGGAGAAAAACATCCACCTGGACCTACTTTTCAAAATCCTATGCATGAAAACAAGACCAAGTGCATTAGTGGCAGAATAACATTCTAACTGTACACGCTTTCTGTGACAGCCTGGTTTTTGCCCTTTCTTATTTGCTTGAAATTTCATTTGAAAGTTTTTGAAACTTGGAGTTTCTGAATCTTTTCATTTGGACTTAAACACTTGGGCATCCTTGGCTTTCACCCAAGTGTTCACTTCTCTCCCAAACCATCACTTCACATCTGATCCACCACAAAATAACCTTTGGAATATTTTTCTTAAATGAAAAATATTCATTTTCTCTCAAAAACCCTATGCCAGATCTGTTTGCTTCAAGGCAACCCTAATTTTTATGGCTCAGAAAATTCTAAGATAATTCACAAATATTCTAGGGACCCTAGGGCACCTCCCTGAGAAAAAATATTTCTTCACTTTTTGGAATATTTTTGCTACAGAAAATCTTTTCTGTTCTGGACAGAAATGGTAGTTTCTACAGCAACTACCATATTACTTGCTCCTTTTGACCTGAACTTTCTTGTGCATCTTTACCTTAGTAACTTATTACTAGCCTCCAAAGCACAGCCCCAAACTCCCAGCCATTTGACCACAGTAACATCACAAAGTTACTGAACAGAAACTTACCTGGCTTGTAAAATCTTCTCTACTGCACCTGGATCCAAACCAAACCGTGGTGAACTTCAAAACTACCACGAACAACATGCCAGACATGATTTTTGGACGAAGGCTGGCTTGAGGAGAGAGTTCGCGCGGTGACCACGCGGGTCCATGATGCCAGGCATGCGTGTCGACGCGCTCTGGGTGACGTCGAGCGCTCTGTTCGAGTGTGCTCGCTTCCCCCGCCTGCCCAACCATGCCAAACCCCGCCACCATCATCGTCTCGACGTCCTTAACTCCTCCCTGGCAATCGCCGACGCCGGAGCTCGCCGCAGCGAGCACGGGCAAGGTCCGGCCAGCCCAACAGTGCGGAGCGCACTGTGCTCGTCGCCATTCCCTTGATCCTGTGCTTGTCTTCGCTCGCCCACAGTGGCCGCGTGACCTCCATCGCCTTCTCCCCCTCTCACTAACGCCGCTCGTCGCCGGGCGCCGTGGACAGGTGTCCACCGGCGGAGCCCGAAGCACCCTCGCCGCTCGCCTATAAATAGAGCCACCCCCAGCCTCCTCGAGCACCATCCAGCACTCACACACACCCCACGATCGAGTAGGAAGTCGTAGCCCGGCCGGGCAGGCCTCGGGCCGCCGTCCCCGAGCTTGAGCTCGCCGGCAATCCCCTCTGGTCGCCGCGGTAGCTCCAGCCCCTCCCAGGCCTGGGCAGCCCCTCCAAGGCCTCCGCCTCTCTCCGGTGAGGCCATCTCGCCCGCTTGGAGCCTCTGGAGTGACACCTGCTCGCCGTCTTCCTCAACTCCGGCGACCTCCATGTTCTGCCTCCGCTTGCGAGCTAGTTTCCGACGCCGTCCGACCACCCCTAGCCATGCTACGGGTACGGGCAGGTGCGCCATCGTCCCCTCTATCAATCCCTCCCTTTCGTTTGGGCCAAGGAGCCCTCGTCGCCAGCGAGAGCTCCGGCGAAGCCGTGGCCCTCTCTGTTTCTCTCTCCCTCTTCCCCCACCTGACTAGCGGGGCCCGCTAATCAGCCACTCAGTACACGTGCGAAGCGGTACGAGTGGTGGCGCCCCTGGGCTTTACGCCTTCGACGTCCCCCCCCCCCCAGCTGTTTCTTTTATTCAAATTCATTTATATTCCAGAGAGCTTCAAACAATTTTAACTTTTTAACCATAAGTCCAAATGAGATGATTCTTTTTGCATTGTGTTCTTTGAAAGGAAATCTAATAGCTCACCAAAGATGAGATTTTTCTGAGCTATTTAGAATTTCTGGTGAATTTCAGAAGTGTTCTTGATATTCTCTTTTTGTGTTTAAAATTATTTTCAGAAGGTGAGGCTTGTCTTGAGGATCACCAGGAGGCTTGTGAACCTCATCTGTACTAAGGCAAGCCACAGCAACATTTTTATGATGCCATTTCAATATTTGTGATTTTCTCACTTAAATGAAATGATTAACCCATGCATTTAAATAATTATTTAATTATTTGTATTCTGTTAAGTATTGGTCAGTTGTTATGCTTGATTTACAAAATAGTTGAAACTAGTTTAAGTGGGTAAAGCAAGTTAAAATTTATTTGAGGTGATGTTAGAAATAATTTTGTTATGCATGTTAGTAATTATTTAAAGCTTTGTGTTTGCATTCTTAAATTGATAAAAATTTGTTAGAAAATATTCTGTTAAATACTTGTTTAATCATATTACTTGTCTTACAGAATGTTTGAACCCAACTTAGTGATAAAGAAATTAAGAGTTGTTGCTATTGATATCTTTTGGTCAAGCATATGAATGATTTATCGGAGTTACTTTCTTGCGTAGGAAATTAATAAAACTTGTTGCAAAATATTTTGGTTAAGTTGTGAGTATTTTTTGAGCAAGTAGAGTAATATGAGTTGTTGACGTTTATGCTTGGTGTGCATATGGACGATGTCGGTCAGTTTTATCAATATGTGATGCATGTGTTGTTTTGCATTTCATGGCATGCTATGACACCGGTCATTTTTTAAAGTTGATCCTGAATATAACTCAACTTGAATATACCGTTGACTGGGTCATGGTGCCGCTTAATCGAGTTTCTTTCCAGTGCAACCACATTTGCCTTGTGGGAAGGCCTTGATTCGGTCCATTGACACGGCCTCTGGTCGGTGCCTCCATCTAGGGAAGATTATGTCGTGTTTGCCCTGGCCCGGTAAGCACACATAATCTTGTGTGCTCGTTGATGAGTTTATGGTACCGAGTCCCCGAGTGGGAGTGTTTTGACCACGACGGTGGTCGGGGTGTCTTTGGTACACACGGGGCCACCCAGGACCAGCCCGTTGGGGATTTGGGTCGGAGTGGCCGGGAGAGTGTTGTGGCAATGGAGGGGTTTTGTCGGAATGCCGTTGGTCCACCCGAATGGGAATGCGAGGCCATGGGTTCCATGGTGTGGGTACAGTGTGCTACCTCTGCAGAGTGTATAATCTATCGATAGCCGAGTCCACGGTCACGGACACCTCGTACTAGGTCCCACCATGAGTCAATGTTTAATAAAAAATTGCACACTAAGCTATGAACTTTGCATTGTCAATGGATGGCAGAAAAGCCATCGAGGTATTTGGGACCAAATGATGGTCGTGGTTGTGATCGCCGTAAGGATCACGAGTTGTTCTTGAGAAAGACCACTATGGTGGTGTGTTTGTGGTCCAGAGATGATCACAGTTGGTAAGCTGTCCTGAGGGACGTTCGGGCTTGATCACAGCATGTTGACATAAAAAATGTTGCATTATTAATAATTGGTTAAATATCATGATATTCTTTGTCATTATGATTATTCTTGTCTTGAGCTTGCAAGTACATTCAATGTACTGACCTGGCGTGTCATGCCAGATTTCAGGAAAGTCTCGTTGGAAAGGAGCGCTCTTCGAGTCTAGATCGTTTCCACATCAGTGTCCCTGTGATATGGAGCTTCCGCTATGACGTTATTCCGCTGCCACGTAGTTGTTCGAGTCGAGGCCCCTTTATGTGCACTAAATAATGTACATATTGTTCCGCCGCACCGAGTGTGCCGCTTGGCCTCGACCACTGTTGTAATATGAACTCTGTTCCGCTAGCATCAATAAAGCAGTTGTTTTCTGTACCAATATGTTGTGTGTTGCCAGAAGACATGATCTCTGGGCTGGCAATGCAGGGTAAACCGGTCGCTCTGAGCCGGGGTGCCACAATGGTTGGTACCAGAGCCGCGCTGACTGTAGGCCACACTAGACTACGACGTGTTAACTGGACACTAGACACAAGTAATTGTGAGTGTCGGTAGCAGTTATAGCTGGTTGTTGCATTGTAGTCATTTGATTATTATTTTTATGCTAACCTGTTAATGGTTGAGAGTGTAGATGGCTCCAGTGCCGTATCCGTGCCAGTTGCAGTTGATGCCGTACACGTCACCGCACCTTCTCCGCAACGTGTGGCGTTGGCTGTACCCTCACGGAGACGAACCAGTCTACCGTGTGTACCGGGAGCGTCTAGCAGACTCAGTGTATGAGTATCACGCAGTGGTTACTCTGCGCACCAGTTTCGATTCCGGCTCTTACACTCGCACTTCTCGGAGCGGTTACGCCTCCACCGCTTCTCAGGCTGTCCAGTTTGCCGCATTTGAGGTCCTTGTCGAGCTTCGTTATACCGAGGTTCAAATGCAGCATCACCCAGGATTCTATTACTACCCATCTCTGCACGACAACGGTCGTGTCCGTTTTCCTCTCGTTAACCCGGAGTCTGATAGTGTTGCTAGCCATCTTGCTCGCTATATCACTGCTAGCTATCTGATGATCCACGAGCTGGCTCGAGAGCTGACTCGTGCCCGTACTGCTTTAGCCGCTACCTTGATCACTACTAGATCCACCATTACTCCATCCTCACTGGGATTTACCCCTTATGTCCCAGTTAGCTCTAGCTCCCCTATTTCGCCGGTTACTCCCCCGAGTAGCACAGGCGTTCCGGCCGTGAACCCTCTCAGTACTCCTGCCGAGTGGGTCTCACCTCTTGCTATTCCTGCAGTCCCGATGCTTCATCCTACCCCTGCCCCTGAGGGAGAGCCCTCGAGGCAGCGTCGTCGTGTTACCTTTAACCCGGAGGTTTCCGTTAACCACGTCAGTTCGGGATCTGAGACCGCTTCAGGGGAGGACACCGCAGCACCAGCAGAGCAGTAGTGTCTTTGAGTATTCGCAGTCATCTAGATGGTGTACGGATGTAGTTGTACGAGTCATGATGCTTCATGTATGAGAGTAGTGGAACCAGTCAGGATGTTAAATTTTCATGTATGAGTCTATGTATAATTATGATGGGACTTTAATTGTCGTATTCTCTTCGCTCTTTTTTTTTGAGAATTGTTGCTGGCTTTTCCCCAATTTTATTCTTGGATGTCCCTCATCTCGATTTCGTTGCCTTGGAAAAAAATACTCAATAGGATGACGCAGGGAGGCGGCAGTAGCAACGTTCGTGAGGGAACTCCTGTTTGTCGTTCCGCACGACAGGCAGGATATTCTCCCAAGTCGTACGTTCAGCCACCACCTCCTCCGCCTGATCCTCCCTCCACCGAGCAAGTTCTGCGTATGTTTGAAGAAAAAAGGAACAATGATTTGATTGAAATATTGAGAAGTGTGCAAGCTATAGTTGGACAAAATGCAAATCAGAATGGTCATCACTCAAAGCTGTCAGATTTTCAGAGGACCAATCCACCCAATTTCAGTCTGGTTGTTGACCCATTGGATGCAGACGATTGGTTGCGCACCATGAAGAAAAAGCTTGAGATCGCCCGTACTGAAGGAAATGATAAAGTCCCATTTGCAACCCATTACCTTGAAGGCGCAGCTGCCATATGGTGGGAAAATACAAAAGCCATGTGGCCGATTGATGAGGAAGTCACCTGGGAAAAATTCAAGGATAAGTTCCGCAAATATCACATCCCTAATGGAGTTATGAAGGCCAAGCAGCGTGAATTTCTCGCGCTTGTCCAAGGAAATCAATCTGTGGCTGAGTATCTGCAAAAATTCAATCATCTGGCCCGTTACTCTCTGTATGACGTAGCCACCGAAGAAAGGAAGATGGACAGATTTCTTGGAGGTTTAAATCCGCAACTTCGGTGTGCTCTCAGTATGTTTGATTTCACGGATTTCCAAACTCTGGTAGACAAGGCATTCATTGCTGAACGGGAACACAAGCTTATATCAGATAATAGGCCTGTTAACGACAACAAGCGCAAGTTTGAGCCAAAGAAGGATGGGCAACCTATGCAAAAGGCTCGTACCTGGCAGCAGACTCAGGTGGAATACCGGCCAAATTGGCAGCAGAATGTTAACAAGACCACCACTCAAGTCAAGAATGTTGTGGCCAATCCAATGCATGAGGAGCGGCAGCGCAATAATTCTTGTTTCACTTGCGGGCAGCCCGGACATTATGCCAAACAGTGCCCCAAGAACCACAAGGTGAATGCGCTGAGCAGGCCACAAGTCAACTTTATGGAGTCAGGGCCAACCCAGCAAAACTTCACTGGGCACGTGAATCATATCTCCGCCGATGAATCCCAAGAGAAGCCAGAAGTCGTCATTGGTATGTTTTCTGTTAATGACATACCTGCAGTAATTTTATTTGACTCTGGGGCTTCCCATTCTTTTATTTCTCGGAGTTTTGCCGCCCAAAACAATTTTCCTTGCACAATTTTGGGCAAAAATATGCTGGTACAAACCCCGGGATCTATAATCAAGAGCAATCTAGTCTGCCGTGATCTGGAGATCAATATCAACGGGGTCCACTTTCCAACATCTCTGATAATCATTGAGTCTGAACAGTTGGATATTATATTGGGAATGAATTGGCTGACCAAATATCAAGTTTGTATAAACTGCGCAACCCGAGAAGTCAATTTAACCAGTCTGAATGGGCAGCTCACCAAATTCTATGCTCGCAAGCATATACCCAAGCCAGAACTAGTGTGCACTGCTGTGGTCGAATTGGAATTTATTCCTGTGGTCAGTGAGTACCCTGATGTGTTTCCAGAAGAACTGCCAGGCATGCCACCAGATCGGGAACTGGAATTTGCCATAGATCTTGTGCCCGGAACCGCACCATTATACAAGAAGTATTACCGGATGCCCTCATCAGAATTAGTGGAACTAAAGAAACAGCTTGACGAATTACTCCGGAAAGGTTATATTCGTCCCAGCTCTTCACCGTGGGGGTCACCTGCAATCTTCGTGGGTAAAAAGGATGGCAGTCTCCGTATGTGCATAGATTATCGCCAGCTGAATGAGGTCACCATCAAAAATAAATACCCACTGCCAAGGATTGATGATCTGTTCGATCAGCTCAGTGGGGCTAAAGTATTCTCAAAAATCGATTTACGGACCGGGTATCATCAGCTCAAGATTAAAAGGGAAGATATTCCTAAGACCGCATTCACTACACGATACGGTCTTTACGAATATACTGTGATGTCCTTTGGTCTCACCAATGCCCCTGCCTTCTTCATGCATATGATGAACAAGGTGTTCATGGACTTCCTCGACAAATTTGTGGTAGTCTTTATCGACGACATCCTCATTTACTCCAAGAGTGAAGAAGAGCATAAGGATCACCTCCGGGCAGTGCTACAACGGCTCCGCAACCATCAGCTATACGCCAAGTTCAGTAAGTGCGAATTTTGGCTCAAGCAAGTTGGGTTTCTCGGGCATGTACTATCCGCCGAAGGCATAGCCGTGGACCCGAGCAAAGTAAAGGATGTGCTCGATTGGGTACCGCCCACGACTGTAACACAGATCCGGAGTTTCCTTGGATTAGCTGGATACTATCGTCGTTTCATTGAAGGGTTTTCCAAAATTGCTAAACCTATGACGGAACTGCTCAAAAAGGATACAAAGTTTGAGTGGACCAAGGACTGTGAGAAGAGTTTTTATGAGCTAAAGACGCGTCTGACAACCGCACCCGTATTGACTCTTCCAGACATTTATCGCAGCTTCGACGTGTACTGCGATGCCTCCAGACAAGGTATTGGTTGTGTATTGATGCAAGACGGCAAGGTAGTAGCCTATGCATCACGACAACTACGACCACATGAGGGAAATTATCCTACTCATGATTTGGAATTGGCTGCAGTGGTTCATGCATTAAAAATTTGGAGACACTATCTCATTGGAAAAAGGTGCCAAATTTTTACCGACCACAAAAGCCTCAAGTACATCTTCACTCAGCCAGATTTAAATCTCCGTCAGCGAAGATGGTTAGAGTTGGTCAAGGATTATGACCTTGGAATAAATTACCATCCAGGCAAGGCCAACGTCGTTGCCGATGCGCTCAGTCGAAAGCCCGTCAGCTTAAATGTCATGTTAAAATCATTGCCTACCGAACTTCAGGAGGAGATCGCTCAGCTCAACTTGGTCATCGTGGATGCTGGCCTCACTAATATTTTGGAAGTTACCCCCACACTTGAGATGGAAATCCGCAAGGCCCAGCCAGATGACGCCAAGCTACAAAAACATGCAAGGCAGCCCCCAGATTTCTTCAAGGACAACTTCGGTACCCTCCGATTCCGTGGACGAATTTGTGTACCAAATCAACCGGACTTGAAGAGGAAAATCTTGTCAGAAGCACACGAATCCTCGTATTCCATTCATCCGGGAAGTACGAAAATGTATGAAGACCTTAAACAAATATTCTGGTGGAATGGGATGAAGAAAGACATTGCCTATTTTGTAGCCTGTTGCGACATATGCAACAAGGTGAAAGCAGAGCATCAGAAGCCAGCCGGACTTCTCCAACCACTGCCAGTTTCACAATGGAAATGGGATGATGTTTGCATGGACTTCATCACCGGATTGCCTAGGACTCAGCGAGGCAAAGACGCAATCTGGGTTATAGTGGACACCCTAACCAAGGTTGCTCATTTCATCCCGGTCAGCACCAGATACAGAGCAAATGAACTGGCGCAACTGTATGTATCCAGAATCGTCAGTCTGCATGGGGTACCCCGGACTATCACTTCCGACCGAGGTTCTTTGTTTACCTCCGCTTTCTGGTCCCGCCTCCATCAAGCCTTGGGGACAGCACTAAAATATAGTACTGCTTATCACCCCCAGACGGACGGTCAGACAGAGCGAGTAAATCAAATACTCGAAGATATGTTGCGAGCCTGTGTGCTAGCCAACGGGGCGAACTGGGAAGATTGCTTGCCATACGCCGAGTTCTCGTATAACAACAGTTTCCAGACCAGTCTAAAGATGTCACCCTATGAAGCTCTATATGGTCGTAAGTGCCGCACTCCTCTAAATTGGTCTCAAGCTGGAGATAGCCATATCTTCGGAACCGATCTCATGATGGAAGCCGAGAAACAAGTCAGGGAAATCAGAGACCGACTGCAATTGGCCAAATCCCGTCAGAAGAGTTATTATGATGCAAAGCACCGGCAGGTCAGTTTTGAACCCGGAGAACATGTGTACCTCCGAGTCACTCCTATGAAAGGAGTTAAGCGATTTCAGACTCGTGGAAAGCTGGCACCCAGATTCATTGGTCCATTCTCAATTATGTCTCGAGTGGGTACGGTTGCATACCAACTGGAACTACCCCCGGAGTTGTCAGAAATACACAATGTGTTCCATGTTTCGCAATTGAGACGATGCATATCCCCGCCTGAGAAAAGGACTGCAATGGCTGAGATAGAATTGGCAAAGGATTTAACTTATGAAGAAAGACCGTCCAAAATTTTGGATCAAGTGGAAAGGGTCACTCGCAGCAAAGTCAGAAATTTTTTCAAAGTTCAGTGGGAGCATCACACCGAGTCAGAAGCAACTTGGGAGCAGGAAGAGTTCCTTAAGAGTCAGTATCCAGAGTGGTTTTCCCAAGCAACCGAATCTCGAGGACGAGATTCATTCTAAGTGGGGGAGGTTTGTGACAGCCTGGTTTTTGCCCTTTCTTATTTGCTTGAAATTTCATTTGAAAGTTTTTGAAACTTGGAGTTTCTGAATCTTTTCATTTGGACTTAAACACTTGGGCATCCTTGGCTTTCACCCAAGTGTTCACTTCTCTCCCAAACCATCACTTCACTTCTGATCCACCACAAAATAACCTTTGGAATATTTTTCTTAAATGAAAAATATTCATTTTCTCTCAAAAACCCTAAGCCAGATCTGTTTGCTTCAAGGCAACCCTAATTTTTATGGCTCAGAAAATTCTAAGATAATTCACAAATATTCTAGGGACCCTAGGGCACCTCCCTGAGCAAAAATATTTCATCACTTTTTGGAATATTTTTGCTACAGAAAATCTTTTCTGTTCTGGACAGAAATGGTGGTTTCTACAGCAACTACCATTTTACTTGCTCCATTTGACCTGAACTTTCTTGTGCATCTTTACCTTAGTAACTTATAACTAGCCTCCAAAGCACAGCCCCAAACTCCCAGCCATTTGACCACAGTAACATCACAAAGTTACTGACCAGAAACTTACCTGGCTTGTAAAATCTTCTCTACTGCACCTGGATCCAAACCAAACCGTGGTAAACTTCAAAACTACCACGAACAACATGCCAGACATGATTTTTGGACGAAGGCTGGCCTGAGGAGAGAGTTCGCGCGGTGACCACGCGTGTCCACGATGCCAGGCATGCGTGTCGACGCGCTCTGGGTGACGCCGAGCGCTCTGTTCGAGCGTGCTCGCTTCCCCCGCCTGCCCAACCATGCCAAACCCCGCCACCATCATCGTCTCGACGTCCTTAACTCCTCCCTGGCACTCGCCGACGCCGGAGCTCGCCGCAGCGAGCACGGGCAAGGTCCGGCCAGCCCAACAGTGCGGAGCGCACTGTGCTCGTCGCCATCCCCTTGATCCTGTGCTCGTCTCCGCTCGCCCACAGTGGCCGCGTGACCTCCGTCGCCTTCTCCCCCTCTCACTGACGCCGCTCGTCGCCGGGCGCCGTGGACAGGTGTCCACCGGCGGAGCCCGAAGCACCCTCGCCGCTCGCCTATAAATAGAGCCACCCCCAGCCTCCTCGAGCACCATCCAGCACTCACACACACCCCACGATCGAGTAGGAAGCCGTAGCCCGGCCGGGCAGGCCTCGGGCCGCCGTCCCCGAGCTCGAGCTCGCCGGCGATCCCCTCTGGTCGCCGCGGTAGCTCCAGCCCCTCCCAGGCCTGGGCGACCCCTCCAAGGCCTCCGCCTCTCTCCGGTGAGGCCATCTCGCCCGCTTGGAGCCTCTGGAGTGACCTCTGCTCGCCGTCTTCCTCAACTCCGGCGACCTCCACGTTCTGCCTCCGCTTGCGAGCTAGTTTCCGACGCCGTCCGACCACCCCTAGCCACGCTACGGGTACGGGCAGGTGCGCCATCGTCCCCTCTCTCAATCCCTCCCTCTCGTTTGGGCCAAGGAGCCCTCGTCGCCGGCGAGAGCTCCGGCGAAGCCGCGGCCCTCTCTGTTTCTCTCTCCCTCTTCCCCCACCTGACTAGCGGGGCCCGCTAGTCAGCCACTCAGTACACGCGCGAAGCGGTACGAGTGGTGGCGCCCCTGGGCTTTACGCCTTCGACGTCACCCCCCCAGCTGTTTCTTTTTATTCAAATTCATTTATATTCCAGAGAGCTTCAAACAATTTTAACTTTTTAACCATAAGTCCAAATGAGATGATTCTTTTTGCATTGTGTTCTTTGAAAGGAAATCTAACAGCTCACCAAAGATGAGATTTTTCTGAGCTGTTTAGAATTTCTGGTGAATTTCAGAAGTGTTCTTGATATTCTCTTTTTGTGTTTAAAATTATTTTCAGAAGGTGAGGCTTGTCTTGAGGATCACCAGGAGGCTTGTGAACCTCATCTGCACTAAGGCAAGCCACAGCAACATTTTTATGATGCCATTTCAATATTTGTGATTTTCTCACTTAAATGAAATGATTAACCCATGCATTTAAATAATTATTGAATTATTTGTATTCTGTTAAGTATTGGTCAGTTGTTATGCTTGATTTACAGAATAGTTGAAACTAGTTTAAGTGGGTAAAGCAAGTTAAAATTTATTTGAGGTGATGTTAGAAATAATTTTGTTATGCATGTTAGTAATTATTTAAAGCTTTGTGTTTGCATTCTTAAATTGATAAAAAATTTGTTAGAAAATATTCTGTTAAATACTTGTTTAATCATATTACTTGTCTTACAGAATGTTTGAACCCAACTTAGTGATAAAGAAATTAAGAGTTGTTGATAATGATATCTTTTGGTCAAGCATATGAAAATTTATCGGAGTTACTTTCTTGCGTAGGAAATTAATAAAACTTGTTGCAAAATATTTTGGTTAAGTTGTGAGTCATTTTGAGCAAGTAGAGTAATATGAGTTGTTGACGTTTATGCTTGGTGTGCATATGGATGACGTCGGTCATTTTTATCAATATGTGATGCATGTGTTGTTTTGCATTTCATGGCATGCTATGACACCGGTCATTTTTAGTTAAAGTTAATCCTGAATATAACTCAACTTGAATATACCGTTGACTGGGTCATGGTGCCGCTGAATCGAGTTTCTTTCCAGTGCAACCACATTTGCCTTGTGGGAAGGCCTTGATTCGGTCCATTGACACGGCCTCTGGTCGGTGCCTCCATCTAGGGAAGATTATGTCGTGTTTGCCCTGGCCCGGTAAGCACACATAATCTTGTGTGCTCGTTGATGAGATTATGGTACCGAGTCCCCGAGTGGGAGTGTTTTGACCACGACGGTGGTCGGGGTGTCTTTGGTAGACACGGGGCCACCCAGGACCAGCCCGTTGGGGATTTGGGTCGGAGTGGCCGGGAGAGTGCTGTGGCAATGGAGGGGTTTTGTCGGAATGCCGTTGGTCCACCCGAATGGGAATGCGAGGCCATGGGTTCCGTGGTGTGGGTACAGTGTGCTACCTCTGCAGAGTGTATAATCTATCGATAGCCGAGTCCACGGTCACGGACACCTCGTACTAGGTCCCACCATGAGTCAACGTTTAATAAAAATTGCACACTAAGCTATGAACTTTGCATTGTCAATGGATGGCAGAAAGGCCATCGAGGTATTTGGGACCAAATGATGGTCGTGGTTGTGATCGCCGTAAGGATCACGAGTTGTTCTTGAGAAAGACCACTATGGTGGTGTGTTTGTGGTCCAGAGATGATCACAGTTGGTAAGCTGTCTTGAGGGACGTTCGGGCTTGATCACAGCATGTTGACATAAAATGTTGCATTATTAATAATTGTTTAAATATCATGATATTGTTTGTCATTATGATTATGCTTGTTGTGAGCTTGCAAGTACATTCAATGTACTGACCTGGCGTGTCATGCCAGATTTCAGGAAAGTCTCGTTGGAAAGGAGCACTGTTCGAGTCTAGATCGTGTCCACATCAATGTCCCTGTGATATGGAGCTTCCGCAATGACGTTATTCCGCTGCCACGTAGTTGTTCGAGTCGAGGCCCCTTTATGTTCACTAAATAATGTACATATTGTTCCGCCGCACCGAGTGTGCCGCTTGGCCTCGACCACTGTTGTAATATGAACTCTGTTCCGCTAGCATTAATAAAGTGGTTGTTTTCTGTACCAATATGTTGTGTGTTGCCAGAAGACATGATCTCTGGGCTGGCAATGCAGGGTAAACTGGTCGCTCTGAGCCGGGGTGCCACACTTTCATATGGTTTCACTTTATTTTGGCCATGTTTCTTTGCATTCCTCTGCTCCTCCTTTTCCTGTGAACCAAACACCCAAGTTGACAGAAATCCTGTGTTCACAAATGCTCTATTTCCCATGTGCATTCCTATCCTATTCCGGTGTTTTTCCTCCTATCCCTGCGTTTTTAGAATCATGCAAGCCAAATGAGCCCTTACAAAATTACTTTGGTTACAGGTAGGTGTTGAAGAAAACTTTGTGTGGTTTGTCCTGCTCCTGCCGCGACATCGTCCACCTCACCTGAGCTGCTCCATCGACAGAAGCATCCACCAAACCAGACATCACGACTCCTGACCGTCTTTCGCCGCCTCAAATCTCCTTCCCTGCCGCCGGCACCCACCGCAACGGCATCACCATCATCGACTCAGCAAATGAACCTGAGGAGTACACTGGTCCACAAGAGAGGTCGCACTCTTTTGTTTCTACTTATGTTATGCATTGCTTAATATTACCTGCTACTTTATTGTCCTGTTCACCTCTTAGACTCCAAGTCAGGTCCAAATTGATGTTAAAACTTGAGTTCTAAATTAGTTGTGGGGCACATATCGAGGCAGCAATGAATAGTATCTCTGTCTAATATCTGGTTCACCTAGGGTATGCCTATGTTGTTCATCTTGGGTGGGAAACAAATAGTAAAGCAATCATCATTTGTTTTTATTAAATTAAAGCAATCATCACCCTGCTATCATTATTTTTGGATCCATCCACTGGTTGTTACCATTACTCTAGATTTCTGCATGCTCTCCTTACATAATCTCACTATATTTTTGTGTATGCATGTCAGATATTGTACACAGTCATGCTGAACATGTAGAGAAAAAGAGAAGAGTTTTGCGCGGCAATACAATGTCATGCGGACATCGCTCCATGGTAGGTTCAATGGCAAACCCTCCCCCCCTCTCCAGATTGTAATCCAGAGGAAGATATCTGTTCTAAGGCGAATTCAGATGCAGCTGACCACTCCTATTTACCCCCCAAGGTGTTTGCTCTAACTTGGCATGATGATGTTAGTCATATCATGCATATGTTGCCTTGCAGTGCCTACTTTCGACATCATATATGTCATTTGCTTAGTTTAGACATGTTCTGTAATGCCACCTGTTTAGTTTCAATATCATATATGGGAATTATGCAATGCCATCCTGTTTAACCAGGCATCATATATTTGAATGATATCTAGCCCATCCTTTTCTTCATTAAATTTCCATTTGTCGACAATGTTTGTACATTAAACTACTCTTCCTATGAATCAGCCATTTGAGTGGGTGATGGAAAAATCTGGAGTGAAAACAAGGCCTTCGGAGCAGACTGTGCTACCTGTCGAAGAAGATCTCCTGCTGGGTCCTGATAGCTCCTTAGAGATGGATTCAGAGACAGATGACCAGTCCTATTCCCCCATCGAGGTGTATGCTCTAACTTGGCACGGTTATATTGCTCATATCATGCATATGGTGTCTTGCATTGCATAGTTTAGACATCATATACACAATATTCAACACCATGTTCTTAGTTCAGACATCATATATGCGAATGCCCTCCGTTTAGCATATAAATCACATATGTGAATTAAATCATGTGATCCTGGTTACTTAGATAACATGTATGTGAATTATGTCATGCGATCATGTTTAGTTAGTCATCATATCTTTGAATTATGTTATGCTATGCTATCCAGTTTAGATAGACATCATATATGTGAAATTATGTCATGCTATCCGTTTTAGTTAAACAATATACATGTCAATTATTTAATGCCCTCTTTTTTCCACACTATCTATTGCATCTGTCTCTCATACAATGTCTGTACATTCAATTATGTTTCCTATTTATCAGCCATTTGAATTGGAGCGGGTGATGGCAGTATCTAGTGGAGTAAAAACACGGTCTTCAAATAAAACAGTGCTACCTCTTGGTGGAGATAGCACCCCGGTTGTACATGCACGAGAACCAGCCCTACCACACATAACCCAGACTCTCGCAGATTTTACCCCTACTGCGATGGACAGAGAACCAACTTCACCCAATCTAACCCCAACCCCAGCAGATAGTAACCCAGTTCCTGTTGACACAGCATCATCTCCACCACACAGCTCCCAAACTAGAGCAGTTAGTAAGGCAGCTCCAGTGCCCAAAGCGCCAGTACTACCACAGCGAACCCCAACTCCACCAGTTAGTACACCTATTCCTGTGGAGGAAGCGCAACCAGCCATTCATAGTTTAGCATCTATCGCATTTGATGTTGTTAAATCCTATGTGCGTATCTTCCCATCATGGAAATATTATACTGAAGATGAAGGAAAATGCTAGTTGCAGGTGTTTGTCCAGGAGTTATGTGTAAGTAATGTTATTCATGGCAATTACTTTGCTTTGTCTCATACATTCTACATCCATGATGGTTATAATACAACAAATTTTCCCATTTTTCTCTATAGAGAAGGACCGATTTGGAAACTCGGGATGAGGTAACCTGTGCTAATACCTCTACTATCTTCAACAATGCTTGGTGGCAGTATCGGAATTACCTGAAGAAAACGTACTTCACTGGCAAAGAAACTCATCAAATTCCCTTCCGTTCTCCTAAGACACATTTACTGGACAATGACTGGGAATGCCTTGTTCTTTACTGGTCCCGAACCAAGAATGTGATAAGGTCTATGAGCTCATTTTATTTTAAGTACTATATGCTTGCATCTTACTGTACTCTGTTCATGTAGAACAAGTGCTTAAACCTGAAGAACAACTGTTCTCATTTAAGATTCCATTGCTATCGTGCATACTGCTTTGCTCTTGTATCACTGTATTTACTCATACAAACTTATTTTTAAATTGAACTATCCAATGGAAACTCCAATGGCACAACAGGTATGTTTACGCATGTTTCTTTAACAGGTTTGCTCTTATAAATAGCTTTGTTGATTTCAATTTCAATTGTGTATACAGTTGACTTCTCATATCATGCACATTACTAGCATCATAACAGGGCCAATAGTGTTGTTGTACATGTAGACCCGTGGTACCCATCTGAAATCTTATTGTGCCGTTTAGTTTCCCACGCTTTGTATTCTTTCAGTGCTGCTTTCTCTTGAACTGATATGATTTGAACCGTGTCTCTATTTTGATTTGTCAAGACAATGCAGTGACCATAGGACATAGATATATGTTTGTTTGATGCTTTTATAATGTACAACTTGGCAATAGAAGACTTGGTAGTTTAATCTTGTCCACCTTACTAATGAACTGGTTCACCGAAATGAGTTTCATATACTAGTACATGCTAAACCTGTTATGTGTCTGCTTGTTTCTTCTTTTAGAATGCTGACAGAATATTGGGGAAGAGTGCCTTATTAAGAAATGATAAAGGAAGTAATGCAGATCAGGTTCAGGATCGTGAGACATCCTTGTTGGTCTCCAACAAAGCTGATAAAACAGCTAAGGAAAACTATCTTGAAGACAGTGAGGCAACCCCAAAGTCCTGTATTGGTTTACTGTTCGAGTTACTAGCCACTACCGCTTGTACAAGCTATTCAAACTCACTGTCTGAATCAGTTCGGTTTCTTGAGTCTCAACTACAAGCTGAAACACATCGATCAGCTATCCTGCGACAAGAAGCGGAAGGACTGTGGAAGTCCCTGGAGCATTCAGATGCATACTTTCTGGTGCAACAGCAAGCGTTGGAGGATTTTAGTGCCAAACAGGACAAAGCTAATAAGCTTGCTAAGCTTATTGCCAGCATGGTGGATACCCAGGATAACGTTTCTTGAGTTCTTCTGAAGTTGTTTCAGTTATGGACTTGTTTTGCTGCTGCGTTCATTTGCACTGGTGGCCAATTTTGACGGCCAGTGTATGTACTATGCTGCTTTGTTCCCTATATTTGCACTGGTGGCAAACTTTCATGCCCAGTGGATGTAATATGTGCAATAGCTGTAATAGGCTAGCATTAGTTGCTTGCTTATTTATTTCCTTATTGTCTTGTTTAGTTGTTTGCTTGTAGTCACTGCAGTTCCTTTTCCACGTTTTTTAAGTGGCCACAATAACCTAGTTTTGGTAACTAGGCCACAATAATCATGGCAACACACAGACTGTTGTAACCATGGGCCTTCTGCGGGTCGTAGGATCCGTGGGCCTTCTACGGGCCATAGGATCCATGGGCCTTTTACGGGCCGTAGGATCCATGGACTTTCTACGGGTCGTATAATCCATGGGCCTTCTATGGGTTGTAGGATCCATTGGCCTTCTACGGGCCATATAATCATTTCGCCAAACATGGGCCGTACTATTCGTGGACCATAACGGGCCGTTAAAAGGCCGTATTTGATAACGCTATGAAAATAGCCCAATGGGTTAACGGGCCACAAACGGGCCGAATGTAACCACGGGCTGTATTTGGCCCACAAACGGAACAGGCCAGTAACGGATCGTATCTAACCGAATTCTAGAAATGAGCCCAAGAATAAATGGGCCCTTAGAAGGCCGAAAGTTAACACGGGCTGGAAACAACCGACAGAATAATGGGCCGTGAATGGGTGTAAAGTGATACACTGTTCATTATGGGCCAGTTTCATCCCGGGCCTTTAATGGGCCGAGAGTTACAAAGGGCCTCATATGGGCCAAAAGACATCATGGGCCATACATGGGCCGGAAGTTACAATGGGCTGGAATCATATTGGACGGCCCAGATGAAGCTACTGGGCTTAATTCCGATAGGCCGTAACGGGCCGGTAGTAAGCGGGTCGTAAATGGGCTATATATGAACAGGCCGTTAACAGGCTTTCTGTGGGCCGGCCCATTACCTTTTGACCAAGTCAAACGGGCCAGCCCTCTCACCGGAATGGGCCTCTGTTGGGCCGTGCCATGTGTCAACATATCATAGGCGCCTCCTGTCCAATGAGTGGATGACATCTATCCGAACATTGAGCCGACACGTGTTTCCTCCGGCCAATGAGAATTTTACACGTGGAAAATTCCCATTGGTCCTAGCTGTTAACAGGTTATCGGATCCAAAACCGGACCCGATAGCTTAACGGCGTCCCGTTATGGTGGATGCCACGTGTCGGTCACCCTTGATGAAAGCACTTCTATGACGTGCGATTTATCGTCATGGAAGTGGACACTTTCGTGATGATAATTTTGGTAATGTCATCAAACACTTCTACGACAGCACAGGTATGACTATCTTGATTCTATCATAAATTTGTCATGGATGTACATGCATGACAGAAAACGTGACCTACTGTGACAAACACGTATCATCACGGAACTGTGTTTTTTTTTGTAGTGTGGTTCTACTACAAAGATACTTATCCTGCTGATGAGAACCCCTTACCAGGCTTCTGTGACCAACGGCTCAACCCAAAGCACCCTCTCCCCAACTGGCTTACCACTACTGAACGGGCCAAACTTGCACCTACCTTCTCAAAGGTTAGAGCATTATTGGGCAATGGATTAACCGGGGTTGACCTGGTTCGATGCTGGGTAGCTTGGAGGATCATACCTTTAAGCTGCCGGTCTGGTTTAATGTGTACATATACTGGCGACCCCAAAGATCCACTGCGTTATAGTTCAACGCGTTTGACTGATAAAGACATCAATGATATGGTCAAGACTCTTCTCAATGAAAGCTTGGAGAGCTGCAGCAAAGTGGGGCTGAATCCCTTCTGCACACTCAACCCGGCACCGGATGTAATTCTTTCTGGTTTATATACTTTACTTCATTGTTCATAGAATCTGGAAATCCCCAACCCTTATTATAATTTGTTACAGGCTTGATCCGCCTTTTGGGATAAGAAATATGATGAAAAAGCCGCCAAGAAGGCCAGGGCTAAGACCAAAGTCGTGAAGAAGAACAAAAAGAAATCCACTGCTTCTGATATGTTTAACTTGGACGAAGATGATGAGTCGGAGGTAGACCTTGATTCCCTTGGCTCTTTTTTCATCCATCTTATTGACACTGATTGCTATCAGGATGACACGGAAACCAGCCAGGCGGGTGATGACGAGGTAACTATTATTTCCTCCGACTCAGAGCCCTTGCAAAGACAGAAAATTCGACGAGTGATCCGGAAAGTAAGGTTTTCTAACCCTTTAGCTCACTTGGATCCCAACTTTATTTTGAAGCAACAACTGCATGAGAACCGGCGCAGAACCCGGACAAGTGGAGGTAGAGAACTTTCCTCCGGTTTACCTAACACACCAGCCCCACGCAAGCGCCGGAATGAGGTATTTCAAAATTCCAACTTTATTTATTCCAAGGCAGGTCTTATTCATCAAACACTAAAACCTTCTGACACAAATTACTAGGGTACCTCTCACTCTTCGTCTGGTGATTCATCTCAGACTCAGCTTCCGGCTCTTAAGACTGCCCCTGGGTACCAACTTTATCTGTGTTTTCCAACATCTCTAAACTCATACTGACTTTTGGAATCCTCTTGCAGTGGGAAAGCAAACCCTAGCAAAAAGGCTAAAATGAACAAGCCAATGGAAGATCCCAAGATTCACCAGAAAAACAAGCACCAATATCTGAGGCCTCCGTGCAACAACCGGAAGAACCTGCTGATGACCCGCCACCAAAAAATCCGGGTACCTCTGTTGAGCATATAGTTCTCGATCCCTTGGGTGCTGAACCGCCAAGCCCAATCAAGCCTTCGGAACCAAACACTGAGGAAGTCCTGATCACTGGCACTGGTTTCCAAGAACCGGGGAATCCTATTGCTCTAGCAAAACATTCTGCCAAGGAAGAATTGATCGAGAGACGCAAGGTCAAATTTGACATGGCCAATTATTCTCATCTGAATATTAGCGAAATCCTCTCCGGCTATCTCAACCAAGTACACAACAGCCATGACCTGGAGATTGATATGGTCAAGCACATGCATCAGAAACATGAGGTATCAACTTTCGCTAAGATATATTCCTTCAGCCCCCAAGTCTACTGAATATGATTAGAATAGAATATACTGTAGACTTTGTTAGATAGGCTTTTAGCTATGCATCTGAATCAAAACTTGTAGCCCCCAAGGGCCGGCTTAAACTTATCAAGATAAACCGGGACTTTCAAGAATAAACTTTGCACCTATAGCCCCCGAGGGCCGGCTTAAACTATCAAGTTGAGCCGGGTCTTTAGTTAATAGTGATCAATTGCGCCTGTAGCCCCTGAGGGCCGGTTGAATCCATATGAATAAACCGGGGCTTATCACTGTCACAAAAATCCCATCTAGTCACCCTTGCAAACCGGGCTAACTTTGAAAAATGATGAACCGGGGTCATCTGCCATTGCATCATAAAACAAACTTTGCATCCATTAGCCCCCAAGTGCCAAGTGCTATGCTTGCAAAGGGCTTGGGACTTATCAGTATGTACTGCTCCATAGAGAAACTTTCTGCACCCATTAGCCCCCAAGTGCCAAATGCTATTGCTTGCAAAGGGCTTGGAACTTATCAATATATACTGCGTCATAACTGTGCATATTTGTTTCGCCCTTCTCTTTTCAGGAAGCACCCAGTCAATTTCAATCTCAGTTGACTGATATAAAGCCCCGGCTTGAAGCACCAGAAGCTGACACCCGGAAGGCTGACTCCAAGTTCAAGTTTAGCTTGGATGAAAATGAAAAACTCAAAACTGAGTTTAATACTGAGAAGGCCGCCTGGGCTGAAGAGAAGGCTGCCCTGATCCAAAAGGGCTGAAAAAGTTGAGGCCTCATTAGAGGGGGTCACCACAGAACTTACTGGCCTGAAGCATCATATCAATCAGATGACCTTTGCTATTGTTGGTAAGATCTTTTATATTGTAATGATATTCCACTCTCCATGTTATAAACCGTCAGGTGACTTCATCATAATATGCCATGCAGGTCCCAGAAGCAGCAATCTTGGGAAGGAAATGTTGATAAAGCTCAAGGCGGTTTACACATTAGTAGAACAACTATACACTGGAGCGCAGCGCATGATAGCCACCATCTCCCCAAGCAATCAAGCACCATCTCTTCTCAGCAATGTCTTAAGCCAACTTTCTGTCCTTCCTGCCAGAATTGAAGAGAACAAACAGTCAGCTGCTAGAGCCGGTGCCATTACGGCTTTAAGCTGGGCGAAGGCATGGCAGTCAAAATTAGACCCGGCCGAGCTAGCCACTGGCTGCCCTAGTTTCAAAGAGGACGGGTCTCCTTTTGACAAGAAAGATTTTGCTGTGTGTGTGAAGGAGATGCGTCCCTTGGTGAGCCTGCTTGTTGAAGAAACAGATCTGTCCAAATATCAGGCGGCTTATACCGCAGAGAACCAGAAAATGCCCACGCTGACTTACAAGATTGCAGACCTTATCCCTCCAATTTGTAAGCACACTTTTGCCCCTGAAATCGATTCGTCTGAGCTTATCGGTGATGAAGCAGAATTCCAACCCTTGACTATTGGTCATCGCCTGACTTCCAGGCGGTGGAGGGAGAAGAAGAACCGGCACGGGATGACCCGGAAGCTTCAAACCGCCAAGACCAAGAGAACTGATCCATTGGACGGTTCTCAATTTTCATCATCAAGCATTGCTTGAAAAAACACTTAGTCATTTGGTCTCACGGAGCCATGTAATAGGCTAGTTAAACTCTGATCTGCCATGCCATCATGCTCGTTGTGTTTGCATAACACTGCTGATCCGTCATTTGAAGATCTGCCACCTATGCTCATGATATCATCAATTATGCAGGTCAGATTTATCATTTTTCCTGCACACAAACAGATCACAAGTGCCCTGGCGGTTTACCCCAGGGCAGGTCACAATACCCCGTATAGAACCACTGATGACTAAATAGTCCATAACCAGGGCCGGTTTGTCAAAACCTCAGATAATCATAACAACAATAAATATCATACCTGTGACATTTATGCACATTGCCGGCTTAGCATGCCAGTAAGGTTAACAGCCTTAAAAAGAGCACAACGCCCTATTCAATTTATTCATGCTGCCAGCTTATCACGCCATATGCAGCAAGGGGCAATATCCCAAAGCTGAGAGCCAGAGCTTAAAGCACAAAAAATCATCATATACTAGCGACTTAAAGTCCAAAGCCAGACCGGGTTAATAAACTCTGGATAGATTCATATATGAACCATAAGGCAAACATAGCCTTTATCAGTTGTAGCCATGTATTAATACGGCGGAAAAGATCAATCTCAAAAAAATCAAATACAACCAGAACAAACAGAAAACAAGGCATTCATAGGCTGCCAGGCCTGCATGTCAAGCGTTATTCAAGGGCCATGCAGCCGCTGAGTTAATCCTTCATTCAAACCCGTAAGCCGGACCTCGCATGACCAATCACCGTTTTAACTTTGACAAACTCAGGGTCTTCTGAGAAGATTGATTGACAAGAGTACAACGAGTCATTCCAGGATTACCTGGTCGGAGTGGCAGGCAAACAAAGGCAGGATAACCCGGATTTTTTTGGTTAATACACCTGGCGTCCAAGCCTATTACAAGGGTCAACAAAGCTCTGTTCATTAACAAAAAGCCCCCGAGTAATATTTCATTCCAGGCATATAAGCCGGATTAGTAGGGTAGTCATAGCTATGCTCGATGAGCAGGAAGCCCCCAAGTATGTTTTAACCATGGCGTACAAGCCGGATCAAGAGGGTAGTCATAACTATGCTCAATGAGCAGGAAGCCCCCAAGTGATCATATGAAGTAACAATAAAGACTCATTATTCTCAAAAATGAAACGAAAGAGGCCTTGATTTATCAGGGATGTCGGCTTTATTATATTCATCATAATATATACATTGAAAAAATATGTACATCACAAGAGCCGGTGGCTCAGGTGTAATAAGGCCGAAGATGAGCAATATTCCACGGCCGGCGGATCTCCTCCTCTGACGTGTGTGAGTCCTTGTGGTCTCGAACATCGATAAGGTAGTATGACCCGTTGTTCAAATTTTTGCTGACCACAAAGGGTCCTTCCCAAGGTGGGGATAGCTTGTGCATGTCGGTTTCATCCTGGATGAGCCGGAGCACCAAATCCCCTTCTTGAAAGGTCCTGGTTTTAACCTGGCGGCTATGATAACAATGCAAGTCTTGCTGGTAAATCGCCGAACGAGCCATCGCACGGTCACGCTCCTCATCCAACAGGTCAAGAGCATCCTAACATCCTTTTTCATTATCAGTTTCCACATAAGCCGCCACATGGGGAGAATCATGACGGATGTCACTAGGGAGAAGCGCCTCTGCTCCGTAAACCATGAAGAAAGGCGTGTAATCCGTAGATCTGTTGGGGGTAGTATTGATACTCCATAGCACTGAGGGCAATTCCTCCACCCAACAACCCGGCGTCCTCTGCAAAGGGACCATAAGCCGGGGCTTGATGCCTCTCAAAATTTCTTGATTGGCTCTCTCATCTTGACCATTAGACTGGGGTGAGCCACTGATGATACATCAAGTCGAATATGCTCGTTGACAAAACTCTTTCATAGCACCCTTGGACAGATTAGTGCCATTATCAGTTATAATGTTGTGGGGAAAACCAAAACGGAAAATCACCTTTTTGATGAATTGAACCGCTATCGCCGCATCACACTTACTAACCGGCTCTGCTTCAACCCACTTTGTAAATTTGTCAACTGCCACCAAAAGGTGGGTCTTTTTATCCTTGGACCTTTTGAAAGGTCCAACCATATCAAGCCCCCAGACTACAAACGGCTAAGCAATTGGAATCATCCTCAATTCTTGAGACGACACATGAGCTCGTCTTGAGAATTTCTAACAACCATCACATTTACTGACCAAATCCTCTACATCAGCATGAGCCGTCAGCCAATAAAATCCATGACGAAAAGCCTTGGCCACGAGAGACTTAGAGCCGGCATGATGACCACAGTCCCCTTCATGAATCTCTCCTAGAATCTCACGGCCCTCATCAGGAGAAACACAACGTTGAAACACTCCTGTGACACTGCAACGGTGCAACTAGCCATTGACAATAGTCATTGACTTAGACCGCCGGGTTATCTGCCTGGCCAAAGTTTCATCTTCAAGTAACTCGCCCCTGGTCATATAAGCCAAATATGGAACTATCCAATCAGGAATAGCATGAAGAGCCGCCACCAGTTGTGTCTCCGGGTCAGGAATAGCAAGATCTTCCTCTGTAGGCAATTTGACTGAAGGATTATGCAGAATATCAAGGAAAACATTGGGTGGCACCGGCTTACGCTGGGACCCCAACCGGCTTAAAGCATCAGCCGCCTCATTTTTCCTTCAATCAACATGCTCTACTTGATAGCCCTTGAAGTGAGCAGCAATAGCATCAACCTCTCGGTGATAAGCCGCCATGAGTGGGTCCTTAGAATCCTAAGTGCCTGAAACTTGCTGAGCCACCAAATCTGAGTCACCAAAGCACCTCACCCGGCTTAAGTTCATCTCCTTAGCCATCCGAAGACCATGGAGCAAGGCCTCATACTCAGCCGCATTGTTAGTAGAAGGGAACATCAACCTTAAAACATAACAAAATTTATCACCTCGTGGGGAAGTCAAAATAACTCCAGCCCCCGAGCCTTCCAACTGCCTAGATCCATCGAAGTGAATAGTCCAATATGTGCCATCCGGCTTCTCCTCAGGCATTTGCAGCTCTGTCCAATCATTGATGAAATCCACAAGTGCTTGAGACTTGATGGCTGTGCGAGGCATATACTTCAAACCATGGGGTCCAAGCTCAATGGCCCACTTGGCTACTCGACCTGTGGCTTCTCTATTTTGAATAATATCCCCTAAAGGAGCAGAACTAACCACAGTGATGGGATGACCCAGAAAATATTGTTTGAGCTTTCGACTAGCCATGAACACCCTGATACGTCCATTTTGCATCATGCTTTTATATTGATATTTATTGCATTATGGGCTGTTATTACACATTATGTCACAATACTTATGCCTATTCTCTCTTATTTTACAAGGTTTACATGAAGAGGGAGAATGCCGGCAGCTGGAATTCTGAGGAGAAAATATTAGAGACCTATTCTGCACAACTCCAAAAGTCCTGAAACTTCACGGAGGCACATTTTGGAATATATAAAAAATACTGGAGAAAGAATCAACCAGAGGGGGCCACACCCTGGCCACGAGGGTGGGGGCGCGCCCTACCCCCCTGGGCGCGCCCCCTGCCTCGTGGGCCCCTGGCAGGCCTCCGGTGCCCATCTTCTGCTATATGAAGTCTTTCACCCTGGAAAAAATCAGAAGGAAGCTTTCGGGACGAAACGCCGCCACCACGAGGTGGAACCTTGGCGGAACCAATCTAGGGCTCCAGCGGAGCTGTTCTGCCGGGGAAACATCCCTCTGGGAGGGGGAAATCGTCACCATCATCATCACCATCGATCCTCTCAGCGGGAGGGGGTCAATCTCCATCAACATCTTCACCAGCACCATCTCCTCTCAAACCCTATTTCATCTCTTGTATCCAATCTTTGTCTCAAAACCTCAGACTGGTACCTGTGGGTTGCTAGTAGTGTTGATTACTCCTTGTAGTTGATGCTAGTTGGTTTATTTGGTGGAAGATCATATGTTCAGATCCTTTATGCATATTAATACCTCTCTGATTGTGAACATGAATATGATTTGTGAGTAGTTACGTTTGTTCCTGAGGACATGGGAGAAGTCTTGCTATAAGTAGTCATGTGAATTTGGTATTCGTTCGATATTTTGATGAGATGTATGTTGTCTCTCCTCTAGTGGTGTTATGTGAACGTCTACTACATGACACTTCACCATTATTTGGGCCTAGAGGATGGCATTGGGAAGTAATAAGTAGATGATGGGTTGCTAGAGTGACAGAATCTTAAACCCTAGTTTATGCGTTGCTTCGTAAGGGGCTGATTTGGACCCACATGTTTCATGCTATGGTTAGGTTTACCTTAATACTTCTTTTGTAGTTGTGGATGCTTGCAATAGGGGTTAATCATAAGTGGGATGCTTGTCCAAGGAAGGGCAGTACCCAAGCACCGGTCCACCCACATATCAAATTATCAAAGTAACGAACGCAAATCATATGAGCGTGATGAAAACTAGCTTGACGATAATTCCCATGTGTCCTCGGGAGCTGTCGGATCATTGGTTCCGGCAAAACCCTCAAGGTTCGAACACTGGGGTGCGCACAAAGATCTCCCCCCTACCAATCCACGTCCTAGTTTTGCTAAGATCTCGCGGACTAACTCGACGAACTCATAACACAAGGGACACAAGATTTATACTAGTTCGGGCCACCGTTGTGGTGTAATACCCTACTCCAGTGTGGTGGTGGTGGATTGCCTCTTGGGCTGATGATGAACAGTACAAGGGGAAGAACAGCCTCGTGAGGTTGAGGTGTTCTTGTGCGTGGTGAACTTGTGTGTGTGAGGATTCGATCAGCTCAGGCTTGCTTCAGTTTAGTTTTTTTCAGTTGCCTTCTACTATGGTGGCTAGTCCTATTTATAGAGGCCCTGATCCTCTCCCCAAATATTGAGCGGGAAGGGAGCCAACAACGGCCAATTTGAAAGGGGAGAACTAGTACAGCTTATCCTGACAAAAGCGGTCTTCGCCTGCAAAAGGCTCTGGTGGTGACGCCGCCTTGGGCTCCATGGTGACCTCCGAATTGCCGTCCTGCTGGTCTCGGTCTCGTTGCACCGATATGGAAACCTTTGCTTGATGCCTTGGTACTCCGCGCCTGCGCTTGCCTCCTTAGCACCAAAGAGGAAACAAGAATGATGCGCGCGCTGGCGCCCGCCTGGTCTCGATCGTCATGGCTCACGTCACGAGAACCTCGCGAGGTTTGCCTTGCCTTGATCTCTCTGCCCCTCGCGAGCCTGCCTAGCGAGGCTGCTCCTGAGGAGGTCTTGCGTCGTCCGCCTCGTGAGGCTTGGCCCCTCGCGAGGGTCTTGAATGCCTTGTTGATGAAGATGGGCCGTACAGGCCTACTAGCATAGCCACGCAATGGGCCGCAGGCAGGCAAGTCTGGGGACCCCTGTTCCCAGAACACCGACAGTAGCCCCCGGGCCCAAGGCGCGCTCGGGCTTGGCTTCGAGGCGAAGCCAAAGGTCAAGTGCGGAGCGCCGCGGGCCCCAATAGCCTGCGGCCTTGGTCGACGTGTGGCGGTTGATTGGACGTGGGTGTCTCCGCTTCCCCATGCTGCCTCGGCAACTGCCCGACTTGACAAAAGGCAGGCGCGGACAGTGCTTGCCTTCATTGCTTCTCTTCGCCCTGCTCAGATCCCCTTTCTTGGGCCCTGCTTCCGAAATCCTCAGATCTGCTTTCATCCTCCACCGCATCAGCGACCGATGGCGTCGCACAAGGTCAAGCCCTCCTCGTCGCCGGCTTGGTATGAACCTGCTCTCGACGTGCCCAACGTCTCGGAGAAGAGCCTCGCCGCCACGCGCTTGCTGACGGCAGGGGAGAGCAACGAGAGGGGGAAGACGGAGCTTCGGGCCGCCTCCGACGTGCCGGAGCTCGAGGGGAGCACGTTCTTCCCCTTCTTCACAAGCAGTATCGCCGCTGGGTTGGTTCCTCCCTTCTCCGATTTCTTCTATGAGGTCCTCGACCACTACGGGCTGCAGGCGCTGCATCTCCATCCCAATTCCATCCTTCTCTTGTCCATCTTCGCCTACTATTGTGAGGCATATCTGGGCGTGATGCCGTCCGTGGCTCTTCTGCGCCACTTCTTCTTTCTCCGCACCAGTGAGGGTCATATCTCTGGGTGCGCCAATTTCATCGCGGCCGGCAAGGCCAACTCGATCTCGAACACCGGGAAGAAGGCCGAAAACCTCCGGGCCAAATGGCTCATGATGGGCGCCAAGTGCGTCCACCCGCGCTTGGCGCTGCCGACGGAGATGCCCCAGTCCGACAAGGGGTGGTCTTGTGCAGAGCTTACTGATGAGCGGGCGTCGTCGGTGTTGGAGCAGATGAAGACCGACCTGAAGCTGGGAAATGCGAGGGCGGCCAAGGTGACGGGGGCCATGCTCCTAAGGGAATTCTTGACGCTGCGTGTTGCTCCTCTTCAGGCGCGGGCGCGCCCCTTGTGGAAGCTTGGGGATGAAGAAGACAAGATTCGCCTGAGCCCGGAGGCCTTGCCCGATGACGAGCTGTCCGCAATTCTGCGCCTCTTGGTCGGGGACAACCAAGAGTACCCACCGAGCGCCTTCGTTCCTCTGTTCTGCCGCACGGACTGGGAGCAGGTCGTGGCCGCCCGGCCGACTTTTGACACACGCGGGCTGGTGCCGCCGCCACCTACCAGGGCCCCTGCAGCGCTGTAGCCGGTGGAGCTGTCCTCTGATGAGTCCCACGGGGAGGAAGAGGGGGGAGAGGAGACCCGAGGTGACCCCCGAAGAGATGGGGGAGACCTTCCCCTTGAGCAAAGCTGACATCCTCCGCGCCCTTCCTGACGACGCCGAGGTCGACGCCCGCCAGGAGGAGGGAGAGCTGCCCATTATCCCAACGAGGGGCAGGTCGTCGCTGATTTCTCGAGGTGCTGCCTCCGCGGGCTTCAGGCTCCCCAAGTGGAGGGTGGACTATGCCGCGGTGGATCAGTAAGTGCTTCGAGCTTCGTCTTGCTCCTGCTCGTACTTGCTATTTTTTGACGTTCATCCTTGGTTGATCAGGCCGATGCCTTCGGCGAAGAAAAGGAAGGAGGATACAGCGGCCGCGCCCCCTCTGCGGAGAAAGGAGGCGACAACACTCGCACCTCCCCAGCCCAGTCGCCCTCGCGAGGCCAAGAG
Source organism: Triticum aestivum (assembly GCF_018294505.1). Taxonomy (NCBI): domain Eukaryota; kingdom Viridiplantae; phylum Streptophyta; class Magnoliopsida; order Poales; family Poaceae; genus Triticum; species Triticum aestivum. Next base: position 201,183,618 of record NC_057814.1, on the reverse strand, counting down.
GAGCATCGTCAGGAGGAGTCAGCCCCTGTGGCCCCGCTGGCTCCAGAAGTGCCGGTGCGTGGCTCGGCTGATGAGGTTCCAAAGGCTCTGGAGCCCTTGATCTCCCAAGCTCTGGTGACAACGCCGCCCCCTCCTCCTGCTGTGCTTCTGGCCCCAGGTTCTTCTGCCTCCTCTGCTGTATTAGAGCGCGTCCTTTAGGAGATGACCCAGCTATGGGAAGATATCCTGGGCGCGGACCCACGCCTGGTAGCCGGGCGCCTAGAGCTGGCCTCTGGCTGGCTTCATTCTGACTCGGCGGTTCGAGCATCGCTGAGCCAGGCTGCGGCGGCCTTCGAGAAGGAGAAGCAGGCCGCCGCCAAAGCTGCGGCCAATCGCGAGGTGGCGCTGAAGGACGCCGAGGCCGCTGCCGAGAGCTGGAGGACGAGCTGAAGAGCCTGCGCAACTAGTGCGCAGAAGAAGCACGTGGCCGTCAGGCAAAGGAGGAGGAGATGAGGGCCCGGGGGGACGCCATCAAGGGCCGCGACGCCGAGCTGGGAGAGTTGGCAAAGGCGCAGGCCGCGGAGCGCAGCCGGCTGGAGGAGTTGGAGCGGAAGGCGAAGGCGAAGGAGGCCGATCTTGACGCCAAGGCAAAGGTCCTGGCTGAAGATCGCGTGGCCTTCTCGCTTCTCGAGGAGAGGTCGCGCATGGCGCTGAAGTCACTGTACGAGAAGGGCTTGGAGAGGCCGCTGACCACCGACGAGGATGGCCCTGCTCAGCTGCTTCCCCACTTGGTGAAGGCGCTTGAAGAAGTCGTGGAGGGTATCGGTCCCATGGCAGAGGCAGAGGCTCGTGTCCTTTCTTCAGCGGCACTGACGCGTGTCTTCAGCCATCTGCACCTTCGTGACCCCAGTGCTCGTCTTGACGAGCTGCTGGAGCCTGTAGCTGATGAACACTGCATGGCTGCCGCCGCAGCCGTGAAAGGTCAAGTGGAAGCCCTACTGAAGAAGTTCTGTGGCTTCGTCCTCATGCCTTCGACCAGCGATGCCACCGATCCTGCGGCCCCGGCTGACGGTGCAGGCGAAGGCGACGCGACCAAGGGAGGAGCACCTTCTGCGGGTGATGGCGGTGTCCAGGGGTGACTTGCTTGCGGTTGCTTCCCTATTTTATTCCTGCAACATGCATCATGCCTCATGGAGGCGTTTAAACTCGTGCTTGGTATTTGGGAGAACGATATGGCTTGTAATATTTGGTTTGGGATTTGCGATTTTCTTCCTATTTGCTTTATGTTCTGCGTCGGCAGAGCCCGGCCCCGCACATACCTCAACCGCCGTTGGGCCGACCGGAGACCAGGACGGACCAAGAGTGAGGGGCTACATGACCAGTTAGGCTCCCGAGTCGCGATGCTCAGGAGTCCCCCTTAACGCGCAAACAGCTTATGGGAAGGAGACGCGAGGATAGGTTAATGTTCTACGTCAGCAGGGCCCGGCCCTACGCCTACCTCAACCGCCATTGGGCCGACCAAAGACCAGGACGGACCAAGGAGTGAGGGGCTACGTGACCAGTTAGGCTCCTGAGTCGCGATGCTCAGGAGTCCCCCTTGACGTGCAAACAGTTCTATACCTTTGCCCTCGCCGAGGCTCGGCTCGGGAGGGGCGTGCGACGACCAGGTCCGAGGGACCTGGCTTGGGTGGCGTACGCTTGGGCGTGATCCGAGCGCAGCCCCCGTGCCCAGCCCCCTCGTGCGACTCTCCCGAGGGGAGGCATTGCGGTGAGGCCGGACACTGAGCTCTGGGCTCCCTGAGGTTGGTACGGCCGTGAGGCCGCCCTTAGTTGTTTATCACCAGCGCGGAGCATAGTGCTTCCGCTTGTGCACGGGCATAGCCGCTCCTCGGCAGTGTCGATGGCCAGCATGGAGCATGGTGCTTCCACTGGAGCGTGGGAGGGGGACTCCCTATTGCGGAGAGCCCCCGGGGCGTGTACAGCCCCGCCCTGACACGTGGCTTGCACGGCAGGGCTAGACGAGGTGTATCTGGGCACTCGTGAGCCAGCGCGGGACTCACGAGGCCCTACCTCAAGGCGGGTTGCGCCTGGTCTTGGTTCTTGTTCGCTGTGTTAGTCCTGGGAGGTGGTCAGACAACCTGCGCCGAATGAATCTCCTAAGGTTATCGCGTGAGAAAGCCAAGCACCAACGGCCCCAGGAGGTGACGTGAACGGGGCTGGCCCGCCAGACAGAGCTCAACCGTTGGATTTATTGATGCTGCAAGGACGGGCCCGAGCACAGACACCGTGCCTAGCTTACTCACGCGAAGGGTCCTGAAGAAAGACGGCCGGCGCGTGGCTCCCATGATGGGTGACGATCGAGCAGGTAACAGCCATAGATAGGTTAAGCATGGATGCAGCAGGCTTAAGTAAATGCAAGGGAGATACATGCCACTGGGTCAGGCCCGAGCGGCTTGGGGATGATGCAGCCCGAGGGGCGCCCCCAACAAGGTAAGCTAAAGAGATAAAAGGGGATACATGCCACAGGGACGGACCCACGCGGCCTGGGAATGATGCAGCCATGGGGGCGCTCCCAGCTAAATAAACTTGGAAAATGTCACCTGGTTCTGTTGATGAAGGAGAGTTGGGGCAGCTGAAGGTGCGCGGCGAAGGGGTTGCTCGTCATGAGCCACCGGGGCCCTGAGCCTCGGGAGGCTCTAGGGGTCCAGGTGGTTCCTTGAGGACCGTCTCCATCTCCATCAGCACAGCGTGGTGCCTGGCCTCCTGAGCCGCCAGGATGCTCTGCAGGTTGCGCTGATAGGCGGTCGCCACACTCGGCAGGCCAAAAGGCATGCAAACGTAGTTGTGAGGTGGGCCCTCACAGCGTCCCACGCGCGAAGGCCAGAAAAGCTCCTGAGAGGCGGCCCTGTTGAGCCCTGGGACGTCGATGCAGACGCACAGCCCGGCATCCTCGCCTGGATGGGGAGCTGCGCCTGGTGAGCGGCGGCCACCGCGCATGGCCCTTGCATCTTGCAGTTCTTGAGTGGTCTTGGTGATGAACTCCTGAGCGGTGGGCGCTCCTTGTCCTGTGTCCTCCTGAGGGAAACATGCCGTGAAGCACGCCTCCAAGTGGTTCCCAAGCGCCTCCCTCGTGATGTTGGCAAAGTCTGAGGCCCTCCAGAAGAGAGCCCCCGAGCCCTGCCCGAGAGGGGCGCCGGGCGAGCTTTCCTATGCGATCGAGGGGGGCGCCCCAGGTGCTGGCGCCGATCCTGACGAGGCGCCACTCGCCTGAGGCCCTGCATGGTGCAGCTGCTTCTTCTTCTTGGGGGTGGCCTCAGGAGGGCGCTCGCCCTTGCTGTCGGGGTCGTCGATTGCTGCAGCTTGGAAGGCATGCTCGAGGGAGCACACCGCATCTCTTTCTTCGCACGGGACCGTGATGATCCCGCCACTTCCCAGCATCTTGAGGACATTATAGCCGTGATGGGTCACCGCCATGAACTTGGCCAGGGCTGGGTACCCAAGGATCGCATTGTATGGCGGGCGGATGTAGGCGACGTCGAAGTCGATGAGCTCGGTGCGGTAGTTGTTGCATTCTCCGAAGGTGACAGGGAGGCGGACCTGCCCTATCGGTGTGGTGGAACCGTCGGTCACTCCTGAGAAAGGCTTGGTAGGCTGAAGCTGGTCATATGGCACTTGGAGGTTGTCGAATGTGTCGACGGACAGGACGTTGAGCCCTGCGCCACCGTTGATGAGGGTCTTGGTAACTTGCACATTGCTGATGACTGGTGAACAAAGCATTGGGAGGGCGCCAGCGGTAGCCGCGCACTTGAGTCGATCTGCCGAACTGAACGTGATGGGGCACTTGGACCACCTGAGCGGGCCCGTGGCCTCGAGCTTGGGGAGGACTGCATTCACTTCGCGTGCAAACTACTTGAAGATACGCTGTGAGGCTGGGGCTTGAGCTCCGCCCAAGACGCAGGCGATAGCGCGCGGTTCCTGGAAGCCCTCAGCCCCCTCGTCTTGATGGTGGTCGTCATTCCTTCTTGGCGGTGGCGGTGGCGGAGGGAGTCCGGCGTTTCCTAGAGGATGATCCTCACGAGGCTGATCCCTCCAGGCGCCCTCGCGAGGCTGATCCTGCCAGCGGTCCTCACGAGGCCGGTCGCGCCACTCCTGGCACGGGCCGCGGTCGTCCCAGCATCCACCACCACGTCCTCCTCCTCGGCCGTAGCCCCGGTCATTGCGCTCGGGGCGTCGACCGAAGCGCCCTTCACGGATGGCTCCGAGCTCTTGACAATCGCTGGTGTTGTGGCTGTGCAGGTTGTGGAAGGCGCAGAACGGTCGGCTGCTCTTGGATGACTCAGGCAGGTCCCTGCCGCGCTTGGTGTCCGGCTCCGCCGCAAGCACGGTTGCTCCCTTACGCTTCACGTCCTTGGCCTTGGCTTTCTTCTCTTCTGGGTCCGCAGCCGGGAGCTCGAGGAGGGAGAGGCGCCCCTCCTCAGCTCTGGCGCACTTGGTCGCCAGGTTGAACAACTCCAGAGACGTGTACAACTCCTCGTGGATAGCGAGCCCTCCTTCATCTTGACGTCGCGGACGCCATCAGAGAACGCGGAGATGATGGCCTCGTCCGTCACATTGGGGATCTTGAGGCGGACGTTGCTGAAGCGTTGGATGTACTTCTGGAGGGTCTCTCCTGGTTGTTGCTTGACGCGGCGCAGGTCACCCGCGGCCGGCGGGCGGTCGCGAGTGCCCTGGAAGTTGGCAACGATACGGTTACACATCTCGTCCCAGGAGGAGATCGAGCCTGGGGGCAGGTTCAGGAGCCAGGAGCGGGCACCATCCTTGAGAGCCATGGGGAACCAGTTCGCCATGACTTTCTCGTCGCCGTTGGCTGCCTCGATGCTCAGCTCATAGAGCTGCAGGAACTCCGCGGGGTCGGGGGTGCCGTCATAGCGAGGAGGCAGGTCAGGCTTGAACTTGCCAGGCCAGGCGACGCTACGCAGCTCAGGGGTGAAGGCGTGGCAGCCTGCCGTGGTTACAGGGACTCGATGCTGGTGGAGGGCTTGCTCTTGATGGGGTCCACGCACCGCTACTGCAGGCGGCGCGCGGTCTGGCCGTGGCGGTGCAGGGAGCGCGGGGGCGTTTTCTCGTGGCCAAGGGACTTCCTGGCAGCTTCTTTCTTCTTGCGCGGGCGCCGGACGCGGTAGGTCGCGCCGTGGGGCCGCTCGCTTTGGCGCCAAGACTCCATCTTGGGGCAGAGATGGTGGAGGCGCTCCATGGGCCACGCCGCCCGTGGCTGACGGGGGGCGAGGCAGCGAGAGGGACAGTGCTGGGGAGCCCCCTGCGGCGCTGACGAGCTCGGCGATGCGGTCGAGCCAGTCGTTGTAGAGGTCGTCGATGGGGCGGTAGCGCAGGAGCTCGCGTGCCATGCATAGAGCAGCATGCGCATCCACGGGAGCGCGACGAGCGTGGGACGACGAACCGGCCGGGGTCAGCGATGGAGTGGCGGTGCGGCCATCCCACCGCACCGAGGGGTGCAGCGAAGACGCTTGCTGCTCGTTCCCCACCAGGCCGGTGGCGGCGTTGGCGGCAGGCGACGGGGAACGACGAGGTGGCCCGCCGACAGGAGCCGTCTAAGCGACGCGGGCGGCGAGGGCAGCCCGGCGCTCAGCACGTGCGCGGCGAGCGTCCGCCATGGAGACGACGGAGCAAAGAGACGCGGAGCGATGGAAAGGAAGCTTCGGCGCACCCCTACCTGGCGCGCCAAATGTCGGATCATGGGTTCCGGCAAAACCCTCAAGGTTCGAACACTGGGGTGCGCACAAAGATTTCCCCCCTACCGATCCACGTCCTAGTTTTGCTAAGATCTCGCGGACTAACTCGACGAACTCATAACACAAGGGACATAAGATTTATACTAGTTCGGGCCACCGTTGTGGTGTAATACCCTACTCCAGTGTGGTGGTGGTGGATTGCCTCTTGGGCTGATGATGAACAATACAAGGGGAAGAACAGCCTCCTGAGGTTGAGGTGTTCTTGTGCGTGGTGAACTTGTGTGTGTGAGGATTCGATCAGCTCAGGCTTGCTTCAGTTTAGTTTTTTTCAGTTGTCTTCTGCTGTGGTGGCTAGTCCTATTTATAGAGGCCCTGGTCCTCTCCCCAAATATTGAGAGGGAAGGGAGCCAACAACGGCCAATTTGAAAGGGGACAGCTAGTACAGCTTATCCTGACAAAAGCGGTCTTCGCCTGCAAAAGGCTCTGGTGGTGACGCCGCCTTGGGCTCCATGGTGACCTCCGTCTTGCCGTCCTGCTGGTCTTGGTCTCGTTGCACCGATATGGAAACCTTTGCTTGATGCCTCGGTACTCCGCGCCTGCGCTTGCCTCCTTAGCACCAAAGAGGAAACAAGGACGCTGCGCGCGCTGGCGCCCGCCTGGTCTCGATCGTCATGGCTCACGTCACGAGAACCTCGCGAGGTTTGCCTTGCCTTGATCTATCCGCCCCTCGCGAGCCTGCCTGGCGAGGCCGCTCCTGAGGAGGTCTTGCGTCGTCCGCCTCGTGAGGCTTGGCCCCTCGCGAGGGTCTTGAATGCCTTGTTGATGAAGATGGGCCGTACGGGCCTACTAGCACAGCCACGCCGTGGGCCGCAGGCAGGCAAATCTGGGGACCCCCGTTCCCAGAACGCCGACAGGAGTGTTTTCCTTCATATAAGAGTTTGTCCAGGCTTGTCCTTTGCTACAAAAAGGATTGGGCCATCTTGCTGCACTTTATTTACTTTCATTACTTGTTACCTGTTACAAATTACCTTATCACAAAACTATCTGTTACCGATGATTTCAGTGCTTGTAGAGAATACCTTACTGAAAACCGCTTGTCACTTCCTTCTGCTCCTCGTTGGGTTCGACACTCTTACTTGTCGAAAGGACTACGATAGATCCCCTACACTTGTGGGTCATGAAGACTCTTTTCTGGCGCCGTTGCCGGGGAGTGAAGCGCCTTTGGTAAGTGGAATTTGGTAAGGAAAAATTGATATAGTGTGCTGAAATTCACTGTCACTTGTTACTATGGAAAGTAATCCTTTGAGGGGCTTGTTCAGGGTATCTTCACCCCGACCAGTAGAGCAAATAGTTGCTCCTCAACCTACTGAACCTACTGAAAATGTTTACTTTGAAATTCCTTCGGGTATGATAGAGAAACAGCTAGCTAACCCTTTCACATGTGATGGAACATTACATCCTGATTTGCACCTAATCTATGTGGATGAAGTTTGTGGATTATTTAAGCTTGCAGGTATGCCCGAGGATGTTATCAAGAAGAAGGTCTTCCCTTTATCTTTGAAGGGAAAGGCATTGACATGGTTTAGGCTATGTGATGATATGGGATCATGGAACTACAATCGATTGAATTGGAATTTCATCAGAAGTTTTATCCTATGCATCTTGTTCATCGTGATCGTAATTATATATATATATATATATATATATATATATATATTTTGGCCTCGCGAAGGAGAAAGCATCGCTCAAGCTTGGGGGAGGCTTAAGTCAATGTTATATTCATGCCCCAATCATGAGCTCTCAAGAGAAATTATTATTCAAAAATTTTATGCTCGGCTTTCTCTCAACAATCGCTCCATGCTCGATACTTCTTGTACTGGATCTTTTATGATGAAGACTATTGAATTCAAATGGGATTTATTGGAAAGAATTAAACGCAACTCTGAAGATTGGGATCTCGACGAAGGTAAGGAGTTAGGTATAACACCTAAGTTTGATTGTGTTGAATCTTTTATGGATACCGATGTTTTCCGTGAATTTAGCACTAAATATGGACTTGACTCTGAGATAGTATCTTCTTTCTGTGAATCCTTTGCTACTCATGTTGATCTCCCTAAGGAGAAGTGGTTTAAATATAAACCTCCCATTGAAGTAAAAGTAGTTGCACCTATTAAAGTTGAAGAAAAGACTATCACTTATAATGTTGATCCTGTTGTTCCTACTGCTTATATTGAAAAACCACCTTTCCCTGTTAGAATAAAGGATCATACTAAAGCTTCAACTATAGTTCGTAAGAGTAATACTAGAACACTTACACCCCTGAGCAAATTAAAGTTGAACCTAGTATTGCTATGATTAAAGATCTCTTGGCCGATAATATTGATGAGCATGTTATTTACTTCTGTGATGAAGCTGCTATAATTGCTAGACCTGATACTAAAAATAAACATAGACCTGTTGTAGGCATGCCTGTTATTTCTGTTAAAATAGGAGATCATTACTATCATGGCTTATGTGATATAGGTGCTAGTGCAAGTGCAATACCTCATTCCTTATACAAAGAAATTATGCATGATATTGCACCTGCTGAGATAGAGGAAATTGATGTTACGATTAAGCTTGCCAATAGAGACACTATTTCACTAGTTGGGATTGTTAGAGATGTTGAAGTCTTGTGTGGGAAAGTTAAATATCCTGCCGATTTTCTTGTTCTTGGCTCCCCACAAGATAACTTTTGTCCCATTATATTTGGTAGACCCTTCTTGAATACTGTTAATGCTAGGATAGACTGCAAAAAGGATGTTGTTACTATTGGTTTGGGGGATATGTCTCATGAGTTTAATTTTGCTAAATTTCGTAGACAACCCCATGATAAAGAATTGCCTAGTAAAGATGAAATTATTGGTCTTGCTTCTATTGTCGTGCCTCCTAATGATCCTTTAGAACAATATTTGCTCGACCATGAAAATGATATGTTTATGAATGAAAGAAGGGAAATAGATGAAGTATTCTTTAAACAGGGACCTATTTTGAAACACAACTTGCCTGTTGAAATCCTAGGGGATCCTCCTCCACCCATGGGTGATCCCGTGTTTGAGCTTAAACCATTACCTGATACTCTTAAATATGCTTATCTTGATGAGAAAAAGATATATCCTGTTATTATTAGTGCTAACCTTTCAGAGCATGAAGAAAAGAAATTATTGAAAACTCTGAAGAAGCACCGTGCTGCTATTGGATATATTCTTGATGATCTTAAGGGCATTAGTCCCACTCTATGCCAGCACAAAATAAAATTGGAGAAAGACGCTAAACCGGTTGTTGATCACCAAGGACGGTTAAATCCTAAGATGAAAGAAGTGGTAAGAAACGAAATACTAAAGCTTCTGGAGGCAGGTATAATTTATCCCGTTGCTGATAGTCAGTGGGTAAGTCCTTTCCATTGTGTCCCTAAGAAGGGAGGCATTACTGTTGTCCCTAATGATAAAGATGAATTGATTCCACAAAGAATCATTACAGGTTATAGAATGGCAATTGATTTCCGCAAACTAAATAAAGCTACTAAAAAGGATCATTACCCTCTACCTTTTATTGATCAAATGCTAGAAAGATTATCCAAACATACGCATTTTTGTTTTTTAGATGGCTACTCTGGTTTCTCCCAAATACTTGTGTCAAAAGAGGATCAAGAAAAGACCACTTTTACTTGCCCTTTCGGTACCTTTGCTTATAGACGTATGCCTTTTGGTCTATGCAATGCACCCGCTACCTTTCAAAGATGCATGATGGCTATATTCTCTGATTTTTGTGAAGAGATTGTTGAGGTTTTCATGGATGATTTCTCCGTATATGGAACTTCTTTTGATGATTGCTTGAGCAACCTTGATCGAGTTTTGCAGAGATGTGAAGAAACTAATCCTGTCTTGAATTGGGAAAAGTGCCACTATATGGTTAACGAAGGTATTGTCCTGGGGCACAAAATTTCTGGAAGAGGTATTGAAGTTGATAAAGCTAAAGTTGATGCTATTGAAAAGATGTCGTGTCCTAAGGACATTAAAGGTATAAGAAGTTTCCTTGGTCATGCCGGTTTTTATAGGAGGTTCATTAAAGACTTCTCAAATATTTCTAGGCCTTTTGTATTTGATGATGATTGTGTAGAAGCATTTGAAATAATTAAGAAAGCCTTGATTTCTACACCTATTGTTCAGCCACCTGATTGGAATTTACCCTTTGAAATTATGTGTGATGCTAGTGATTATGCTGTAGGTGTTGTTCTATGACAAGGAGTTGATAAGAAATTAAATGTTATCCAATATGCCAGTAAAACTCTAGACAGTGCCCAGAGAAATTATGCTACTACTGAAAAAGAATTTTTAGTAGTTGTATTTGCCTGTGATAAGTTCCGACCTTATATTGTTGATTCTAAAGTAACTGTTCACACCGATCATGCTGCTATTAAATATCCTATGGAAAAGAAATATGCTAAACCTAGACTTATTAGGTGGGTTCTCTTGCTGCAAGAATTTGATTTGCATATTATTGATAGAAAGGGAGCTGAGAACCCCGTTGCAGACAATTTGTCTAGGTTAGAGAACGTTCTTGATGACCCAATAACTATTGATGATAGCATTCCTGATGAACAATTAGCTATCATAAATGCTTCTCATACTGCTCCTTGGTATGCGGATTATGCTAATTACATTGTTGCTAAATTTATACCACCTAGCTTCACATACCAGGAAAAGAAAAAGTTTTTCTATGATTTGAGACAGTACTTTTGGGATGACCCACACCTTTATAAAGGAGTAGATGGTGTTATTAGACGTTGTGTACCTGAGCATGAACATGAACAGATCCTACGCAAGTGTCACTCCGAGGCTTCTGGAGGACATGTAACAGCCCCAAAATTGGGTTATCAATTTTTGTGCTGTTATTCTCTCCTGGCACTCATTTTCAAAATTTTCTCCTGAGTTTGCTGGATGACCCTGAGAAAATTTTGTCATTTCCAACCTTTCAAAATCCTGCTCATGTCTTTTTCAGTGGGCAAGACCTCATTTGCATCAGCTCCATTCCTCTTAAACCCTAATTCCAAATTTTTGGAATTTGGATATGCCCTTGTGATTACAAAGGAGCCACCATTTTCCTTGTTCTGTTGATCCTCCCAATTGATCCCAGAGATCATCCTATCTTTCTTAACCTTGGATATGCAAAAATATAGCTAAGTCCAATGCAATATTTTTGAATTATGATTTATTCCTTTTCTTGCCTTTCTGAGGAATAAAATCCAAAGGCATATCTAGCCATCTCCTAAATTCATGAGAATTGGTGGAGTTGATGCTTATGCCTAATCCAAGCTCTGGCAAGTATACTGGCCATAATTAAATAAGGAAAATTGCCTTTTCCTATTTAATGCCAATATTGCATTTCTGCCAATTTCCAAAGGAACTACTATTTTTATAGCAGAGAAAATTCCCACATAAATTTTGGAGCTTGTCCTTGCTATGTAATCACTAGTTCCATCCTAATCTCATGTTCCACAGTTCAAAAATTTGGCACATGATCCAATGCAAGTTTCTGCCTTCTCTGAAATTTTGCAAAGGAAGTGCTTTATTGCTAAGTCCAATTGAGCTGCAATTTGGCAGGGTGTTTAACATTGTTAAATAACCCATGGATACCAAAGATGAGCTCAATCCATTCACCCTAGCTCCCTGTGCAATTTTTCAAGGGATAATTAGTTTTGTGCCCCTAGTTGTGTCCCACTCGTCTGTTTTACCCCTAGTTTCAGAAACTCACCTGTTCTGTCCAAGCCACTTTGGGATTCTTTCATTTTTGCCCTTCCGTGACGGTTCCGCTTGGTCAGCGCCGTTTGACCGTATACGGCGCTCCGTTTTGGACACCAGATGCCCCTGGGGCCAGCTCACTCTCATCCCCACTCTCCCGTTCCCCACTCTCTCATTCCCACTCTCTCTCACAAACCCTAGGCGGCGGCGACGGCGACCAAATCAGCGCCCACCAGATCCACTCCTGCTGGCGACCTAGGCGGCGGCGACGGCGACCGAATCAACGCCCAGCAGATCCACTCGTGCTGGCGATGGGGGACGACCTGGACGGCAGCGCTGCCACAGGCGGCGCTTGCGAGCGAAGAACACGGTCATCTCAGAGAACATCACAGTAAGTTGCCCCATCCCCTCTAGATCTGCTGTCTCTTGCCTCTGTCCCCTAGATCTACTGTTTCTTGGTGGATTTAGGTTAGGATATACATGTTTGCATCTTATTTAGGCTAGTCTCTTGCTTTATTATAATATTGTGACATGTTTGCATAGGATGGATCTGGCTAGAGCATTTAATCTCAGTGTTAGAATGGAGACATGCATTTTATCTGGTGCTGGTACAAAAGGAAAAGAACAAGGCTTCACATTTCCATTAGTTGTGGACAACAGTAGCACATTTGATCAGTTAAGGGCAACAATTGGTGCCAAATATCCTTGGGGATTATATGATGCTGTGGAGATAAGGTATTGGGATGCATCCAAAGTTGCTTGGGTTCCTATTCAGTCTGATAGTGAGTTAGGTGTCATGTTTGCTACCAATGCACAAACCATGTCATGCAATATGGAAATCAATGTTATTCAGAGGCCTAGATCACAGAAAAATTCCAATCCCACTAGTTCAAGGCCCTCTAGTACTAAAGCATCTGGAAAACTGACTAAAACAAGGGCAACAAGCAGCAGCTGCAAGCCACCTACAACTCCTAGTGCAAATGTTCAGTCAGAGCATTCTTGCAGTAAAACCCAAGCTAAACCTATCATAGTTGTTGATCCTGTTGTGGAGGAAGCAGAGCCTGATGCAGTACCTTTGTCTGATGAAGAGGATGAGAAACTTTACCCAGGATATACTGAGCACAACATGGAGGAAGATAAAGCAAATGAGTCCTACATTCCTGCTGAATTTTCAGATACAGATGAAGATGAGAAGCTAGAGGAAAAGGACAATGCAGAATTTGGAACTGAAGATGAGGACATACCTGTAATGATGTATGACAGAGGAAATCCCTCTATTGAGGAGGGGGTAGTTTTTCCTTCTGCAGTTGAGTGTAGAAATGCAGTTGCAACTTTCTCAATTAAGAGTGAAACAGAGTTCATTATTTTGAAAAGTGACCCAACAAGGTTTACTGTCAAATGTGCCTCTGAGAGATGTAAGTGGAGGCTACATGCCTCTTTAATGAGGAGAAGCACATTATTTCAGGTACTTATGCATTTTCTTCTTTCTATAGTTTCTATAGTAATTGTGAAACAATTCTGTTGCATTTACTAACTGTTTCTTCTTCTTCTTTTTAGATTAAGGTCAACCCTTACCCTCACAATTGTCCAAGTGTTAATAGATCTCAGAGATTGAGGGCTGCAAAGAGAAGATGGATAGCAGATGCTTGTATGCAGTGGCTTAGAAATAATCCAGGCATGGGCCCAAAGGAAATTCAGCAGAGGTTGAATGAGAAATATGGAGTGGAGGTGCCATACAGTAGGTGTTATTTTGGTAAAGAGCTGGCAGTAGACAAGATGTTTGGGAAGTACAGTGAGAGTTTCAGTCTTATTTATTCATTCAAAGCTGAAGTTGAGAGAACATCACCAGGCAGTGTAGTTGAAATCGACAAGCACACTGTGGAGTACACAGTGAGAGGAAAGAAAATGTACAAGGAGTGCTTCAGAAGAGTTTTTGTGTGTTTCAAGGCATGTCAAAAAGGTTTCTTGGAGGGGTGCAGGCCTTATCTTGCTGTGGATGCAACTGCACTGAATGGTAGGTATAGGGGTCAGCTTGTTTCTGCTTGTGCCCTTGATGCTCACAACTGGTTATTCCCTGTTGCCTATGGTGTCATAGAAGCAGAGTCAACTGAGAGCTGGACTTGGTTTTTCCAACAACTGAAGAAACTCATAGGGCATCCAGTTGGTTTAGTCATACATACTGATGCTTGCAAAGGATTGGAGACAGACGTTGATGATGTATTTGCTGGAGTAGAGCACAGGGAGTGCATGAGACATTTGGCTCAGAACTTCGGCAAGAAGTTCAAAGGCAAGTTCTATGATGACAATTTGTGGCCATGCTCACTTACATACAGCATAAAGAAGCACAACTACCATCTAAATCAGTTGCACAGCAGGCCCAAAGTTAAAGAATATTTAGAGGAGCACCACACAAAAATATGGGCTAGGGCACTCTTCAATGATACTTGCAAAGTGGACTATGTGAACAACAACCTAGCTGAAGCTTTCAACTCAAGGATCAAGAAATACAACGGGCTTCACATAGTAGATTTGTGTGACAAGATCAGGCAGTATATTATGCAGAAATTTGATATCAGGAACAGGATTGCCATTGACCATTTTGAAGGCCACTTGATTGTTCCATCTGTAATGAAGGCCTTAATGGCAAAAACTAAAGGTTTAGAGATGACTTTGATTAGGAGAAGCCCAAAAGAGGCTGAAGTTACTGCTACTGACAAAGAAAAAAGAGAATGGAGGTACCCAGTTGACTTGGAGAACTGGACTTGTAGTTGCAGACAGTGGCAAATAACTGGTAAGCCATGCATCCATGCTCTCTTCTTTATCACTGCTCTAAGAGGTGAAGCTAGTGCAATAGATCAGTATGTGCACAACTTTTACTCTGTTGAGAAATTCAGAGCTACATATGCTGATAACCTTCCAGCTTTGGAAGGAAAACAACAGTGGGAAATTGTGAATCCAGGATTTATACTCTGTGCTCCAGTTCAAAACAGAGCACCAGGCAGGCCTAGGAAAACTAGGATAAGGTCTAGCAGTGAAGGAAAGGGACTTGGTCCCAGGAAGTACAAGTGTGGCAGGTGTGGAAGGCTAGGACACCATGCAAACAACTGCAAAAATTCAGTTGATGCAGCATTTGGTGAAGATGAACATTGGGGAGCAGAGAATGCAGAAGAGCCAGCAGTGAAAGAGCTAGCAGATCCACTAGAAGTAGTTGATGGAACAGATGGAGAGGAAGGATATCCACCAGCAGATCCACTAGAAGTAGTTGATGGAACGGATGGAGAGGAAGTACATCCACCAGCAGATCCACTACAAGAGCCAGCTAGAGAGCCAACACCATCATCTACAAATGCTAGTGTAGTCAGGTACATCTATGTTTGTGTGTATGTTTGTTTATGTTTGTTATCATGCACAAAAGATGAAATGTAATATGTTTGCACTTGTGACAGCCCCAGGAAGAATTACAAGAGGGCAGCAGCTAGAGGAGCTTCTCCAGTTAAGAAGCAGACAACAACACCTCAAGTTCCTGCTGTACTAGCCCCCAACCCAGCAAAGAACACCAGAAGCAGAAGTAGGCTAGCCCCAAATCCAGCTGAGAACACCAGGAGCAAGAAACTAAAGTTCTAGTTCTTGTTGTGCCCCAATATCATTCTGTGTGTCCTGTTGAACTGCTTGGTGATGAAGTATTGTGTGTCCTGTTGAACTACTAGGTGATGACCTTGTTTGAAGTTGTTGAACTACTGTGTGTTTTAAGTTGTTGAACTACTGTGTGTTTGAAGCTGATGAAGTTGTTTCAAGTTGTGGAAATTGATGCTTGTTCCCTTAATGATATGTGATGCTTGCTTTAATTTGATGCTTGTTCCCTTAATGATAAGTCATGTAACAATATGAACCAAATTGTCGTTGTCGACGACAATTTGGTCATGTACACAAGTAATGCAACAAAATGAACCAAATTGTCGTCATCGACGACAATTTGGTCATGTACCTAAGTCATCTAACAGAATGAACCAAATTGTCATCATCGACAAACATACAAGGGATCCCTTACAACAAACATACTTGATTCACTCACTGCCTTGAAAATGCAACAAGTACAACACATACAATAATTCCAGCAAACAACACTACCCAAACATTGAGCATCTCATCTCTCTCCTTCAGTTTCTTCTTCAAAGCACGGTTCTTCTTTGTCAGCTCCATATTTTCCCTCTGCAATTTGTGAGACTTGATCCAGCTGCGTTCAACCTCTGCATGTAGATCTTCAAATGCAAGTGCCACACGTAGTGGAGGAGGAGGGTCAACCCAAACCACCCACTTGCACTCATCTGGTAACTAGTTACATCAGAAAAGAACAATAGATTTAGAAATTTCACATCAGCAGCAACCAAATTGGAAACAAATTGACAATATTAGTTGATTACATCAAGTGGGCATCCTAAAAACGCCGGCCAGTGCTAGCCCCTCCCCAAGCCACCCGACGAGCAGGAACTAGCCCATGACCAGGGCATCGATGCTTCGACCTCGATTCCAAGCCGCAAAATGATTCGTCTGGGTGATGGTACTCTGAGACAAACTCCACAATCCCAATCCCATCGATCTAAATTGAAAAAGAGCAAAAAAACCAAATCAGAGAAACCCTAGAATGATATTGGGGTCGAATCCTAATGGAGTGCTTCACTTACCTCTGCTTCGAAACCAACCGCGGTCGATGAGCTCGAGGACCCGAAGCTCGTCGTCCGCATCTTCTCCTCCCTTCAGTCCTCTCCCGCACCTCTGGATCTGTTCTTCACCAACGCCTCTGTCTGATTCCCCAAGTGAGCTCGAGGAGGACGAAGCGGTAAGGGGGCAATGGCCACAAGGGCAAAATTGTCCAAAACGGAGCGCCGTATACGGTCAAACGGCGCTGACCAGGCGGAACCGTCACGGAAGGGCAAAAACGTAAGAATCCCAAAGTGGCTTGGACAGAACAGGTGAGTTTCTGAAACTAGGGGTAAAACAGACGAGTGGGACACAACTAGGGGCACAAAATTAATTATCCCATTTTTCAAAGTTTCTGACCAGAATACAACTTTGTGAAGGAAGTACCTTCATAGGGTTTCCCAATGGGATGAAACTTTTCCATCCTCTCAAGTATCTCAAATCATTAGCCTCCACCCAAATTCAATTCATTTCATTGAACTATGTGAGCACAGGAGCAATTCTTGTTTTCTGTCCAAATTTTCAGTTTTGTGAAGCAAGTGTATTTTATCTTGCTCCATTATGGCTGATAATGTTTCCAGGCCTTCTCCTACTCATATAACCGATATCCCCAAGATTGTGGATCATTTCACTTGACCAATTGCCCTGAGGATTTTTCTGAAGTTTTTGGACAGAAATGATAGTTGTGAAGGAAGTACCATTTTGGTGATTCCATTTGGTATGAACTCTTTACAGCATCATGGTATGTTCAAATAATCAGGCTTTGCCAAGTTATAGCCCAATCCATCACTCCTAGTGAATGTTTCATCATGATTGAGTTTCTGGGTCAGTTTTGGTGGTTGTACAGCAACTATGGTAAATAGTTGTCCATTTTACCTCAAAACTCCCAGGACCGTAGTCCTTTCTACCCTAAGCCTCCCAGACAACCAGTTTACCATTTACCCTCTCTGGTTTAATCTCTAGGATGTTGCCAAGTTTGCAACAACAAACTTGTGGAGCTTGTTTCACTCATCTCCATTTGTCTCTGCCCGATATTTCACCATGGTAACACTCCACGCTGGAAGGACTACGCGGTAGACATGAATTTACATCAGTTAAAACCCCAGAGCGTGCCATGCCAGTGGTGACCACGCGTGTAACCAGCCAAAACGGTGGTCTAGCCACTGTGGTCGTCGGCATCGCTGCCCCGACCGTCTCTGGCCTCGCCATTAATGCTCAACAGTTCCCCCTTGCCGTCCTCTTCCCTTTGGACCTCTGGCCCCCTTCGTTTTCTTCTCCGGCGAGCCGTGCCAACGACCGGAACAGTGCGCTCCTGTGCATCGTTGCCTTCCTCCCCGATGTCCTCTTCCTCAGTTCGTCCGCAAGCTTTGCTCGATTTCGTGAGCCTCTGGCGCTCGTCCTCACCCTCCTCGTTGCCTTCCCGCCGCTTCCCGTGAGTATTGGCCGCGTCTGCCGACACTGCGCCCCTCGCCGGCGCACGGACACGTCGCCCCTCGCCGGCGCGTGCCACCTCCTCGAGCCCTCCTGCGGCTATATAAGCAAGCCCCCGGGCTCCCTCGCAGTCCACAACCCTCCCCAACCACTCGCAGCTCTCCCCTCGCCTCGGAGCTCCCCATCCCCTCCAATGGCCGAGCCATCGCCGTCGTCCCCTCGGCCATTTCCGGCCGTCCCCTGCCCCGTCCAAGCCTTCCACGGGACGCGCCACTCCCCGGCGATCCTCCCTGGCTCGCCGCCCCTCCATTTCTCTCACCGTAGCCCCATGTCCGCCGACGACCGAAGCCCCTCTCCGCTGCGGGCGTTGCTGATCTCCCTGCAGCGCCTCACGCCGGCAACGGAGACCTCCATCTGATGCGCCTCTCCGCCCTGAGCGTCTGGGTAGGTCGCGCGCCCCGTGTGGTGGCCGGACGCGCCGACGACCGCCGTCGAGGCGACCCCTCCCTCGGCCTCGCTCGATCCCGAGCGGGAGGTTGAAGAAGCCAGGCCAGGCGGGCCCCTCCTCACGCGGCCCCACCTGTTGGCGACCCAAGGGCCTGGCCCAGTGCCAGCGTGGATAAGTGGCGGCGCCCCGCCAAAAAGCCGTTTTCCCCACGCGAAAGCGTATTTCTGGATAGTACGCTTTCAATCACCGAAAGCATATTCTTCCCCTTCTTCGGGCCAGAATACGTTTTCCTTTCTGGAAAGCGTATTTCTGAGAAAGACGCGATCTGTTTTTCTGCTAGGGCCCCGTTTGTAATGATTTTCTTTACAGATTGGTCCCTGATAGTTAAACGGTCATATCTTTTTACCCACAACTCCAAATGAGGTGAATCCAAAGCCCACGTCTTTGTTTCGTCGAGCCCGTTCCGTTGATGTCATTTTCATAATATTTTCACATAGTGAAAATGACCTTTTTGCCCTTGCCCGTAAACAGGCCCCTCCGAGAAGGAACTGTTTCCGGCAAATCTTTTCGTGATCATTTCGCACTTCTTCCCGAAGTATTTGCCGACCCCCAGGCAAGCCAACCTCTTATCATGAGCCCCGAACTTGCATGTTGACTTTGCTTGCACCTTGTGTGTGTGTAGTTGCAGTTGTTTTATATCGTTTTCATCGGCAGTTATTTCTTTATGCCTATCTTGCATGCTTGTTATTCATGATACCTTTGCCATGTTAATTAGAATGTTATTATTAATAATGCCATGCCACTACTCTACTTTATTTGCATGTCATCGTTATAAACTGTTATGAGGATTGTAATGCACCGTTGATATACTATTGTCGTGTCCTTTATGTTATAGTTGTGCACTTGAGGAGTTCAATATTTTGTTCGTGCATTTGTATGCGGCATGTTGCACTCATGTTAAATATGTTCATGATGATGGAGAAGGAAATAAAATGACTTAATAATAACAAACCTCCTCCATCATCGATGGGATCGAGTCATAGTGCCGCCAAACCGAACTTTTTCAGTGCAGCCACATTTGCCTTCTGGGAGGCCTTAATGCGAGCTATTGTCGTGACCTCTCGCCGGTGCCTCCCACTAGGGAAGGTTATGGGCGTGCTTACCCTGATCAGGTAAGCGGACATAACCTTGTGTGCTCGTTTTTGAGATTTTTGGTACCAGTCCCCGAGTGGGAGTGTCCCCGAGTGGGAGCTGACCACGACGGTGGTCGGGGTGTCTTTGGTAGACACGGGGCCACCCAGGACCAGCCCGCTGGGGATTGGGTCGGAGTGGCCGGGAGAGCGTCATGGCAGTAGGTTGGTTTCGTCGGAATGCCGTTGGTCCACCCGAATGGGATGACGAGGCCATGGGTTCCGTGGTGTGGGTACAGTGTGCTACCTCTGCAGAGTGTATAAAGTCTATCGATAGAAACAGTTCGTAGTAGGTCCCACTATCAGGTCTTGGTCGAAATGGAGGACAAACCGAAATAATTAAGTTGGTAAATAAATATGTGATAACAAGAATATGGTAACTTGAACTATGAGATAGTCGTGAGGAGTCACGACGATATTTTGATGATGAGATAAGTGGTTGTGATCGCCGTAAGGATCACGGGCCAAATATTGGTCGTGGTTGTGATCGCCGTAAGGATCACGGTTGGAGACCAAGTGTTGGCCGTGGTTGTGATCGCTGTAAGGATCACGAGTTGTTCTTGAGAAAGACCACTTTGGTGGTGTGTTTGTGATCCAGAGATTATCACAGTTGATAAGAGAGTCCGAGGGACTCGGTGCACAAGTTTGGTTGCATTGCTGGAATAATATATCATTATTTGCACTTAAAGAACCATGATAGAACAGAAGATGATTGCAGAATGTTAACATGCTATGTCTGCATTGGATATTATTGGTAGTTTATTTTCCGCATAGTTTCTTGATGCCATGCTATGCTTTGATTGACATGTTAATTATGCCATGATTGAGATAAAATTCTATGTTTTGCTATTACAATGTTATAATCATGTTCTGATATGCCATGTCATTGCCATGTTAGTAGATGTTATGGTTTTGTTCATGCTTAGTTGATTTTTATCATGCCATGTTTAGTAATTGATATGAGATAGGGTGTTGCATGCGCTCGGTTCTTGCTTTGTCTGCAGCTTGTTTGGATGCTACGTATTTGGTTGTCTTGCAAGTACATTCAATGTACTGACCTGGCGTGTCATGCCAGTTTTGTAGGTCGTACTCGTATTGCTCGCTTGATCCGTCGTGCTAGGCCGTAATCTTGCCAGTCCTGTGAGTTGTGGAACCCAGCCAGAGTTGTTATGCTGCCAAACCAAGACTTCCGCCGCCATTTTTATCAGACTTCCGCTGTCATTCAAATAGCCGTAGGGCTATGCCAGATGATTGTATTCATCAATGATGTAAGCTTATGCACATGTACTTGATGAATATTATTGTACCTGGAATGCTGTATTATGGACCTTCGTGCGTCAGGTGTTATCCTGGGCTGACGTGCGAAGGCCCCCTGCTCCATGCGGATCGGGGTGCCACAGGACACCACGCTGGAGATAGAACTGCACATAAGGTATTGCAATCCGGTTTTTATTGGCCTACTCTCTTCAAGGATGCCCGTAAGTTTGTCTTGTCTTGTGATGAATGCCAAAGAATTGGTAATATTAGCAGACGTCAAGAAATGGCTATGAACTATTCACTTGTTATTGAACCATTTGATGTTTGGGGCTTTGATTATATGGGATCGTTTCCTTCCTCTAATGGGTATACACATATCTTAGTTGCTGTTGATTACGTCACTAAGTGGGTAGAAGCTATTCCAACTAGTAGTGCTGATCATAACACCTCTATTAAGATGCTTAAAGAAGTTATTTTTCCGAGGTTTGGAGTCCCTAGATATTTAATGACTGATGGTGGTTCACATTTTATTCATGGTGCTTTTCGTAAAATGCTTGCTAAGTATGATGTTAATCATAGAATTGCATCCCCATATCACCCGCAGTCTAGTGGTCAAGTAGAACTGAGTAATAGAGAGCTTAAATTAATTTTGCAAAAGACTATTAATAGATCTAGAATGAATTGGTCCAAGAAACTTGATGATGCTTTATGGGCCTATAGAACTGCATATAAAAATCCTATGGGCATGTCTCCGTATAAAATGGTTTATAGAAAAGCATGTCACTTACCTCTCGAACTAGAACATAAGGCATATTGGGCCATTAAAGAGCTCAATTACGATTTCAAACTTGCCGGTGAGAAGAGGCTATTTGACATTAGCTCACTTGATGAATGGAGAACTCAAGCCTATGAGAATGCCAAACTGTTTAAAGAAAAAGTTAAAAGACGGCATGACAAAAGGATACAAAAGTGTGAGTTTAATGTAGGTGATTATGTGTTGCTATTCAACTCTCGTTTAAGATTTTTTGCATGAAAACTTCTCTCTAAATGGGAAGGGCCTTACGTTATCGAGGAGGTCTATCGTTCCGATGCCATAAAAATCAACAACTTCGAAGGCACAAATCCGAAGGTGGCGAACGGTCAAAGAATCAAACATTATATCTCAGGTAATCCTATAAATGTTGAAACTAATGTTATTGACACCGTAACCCCGGAGGAATACATAAGGGACACCTTCCAGAACGTTTCTGACTCCGAAAAGGAATAGGTATGTGGTACGGTAAGTAAACCGACTCCAAAACAGTTCTAATAGCAATTTTTCTCCGTTTTGGAATATTTAAGAAAATAGGAAAATAAGAAGTAGTCCGGGAAGGACACGAGGCGTCCACGAGGGTGGAGGGCGCGCCCTACCCCCTGGGCGCGCCCCCTGCCTCGTGGGCACCTCGCATGCCCTCCGGACTCCGTTTTCTTGCACAATACTTCTTTTGGTCGGTAAAAATTCATTATATAATCTCCCGAAGATTTTGACCACCGTATCACGCAAATATCCTCTGTTTTTGTTTCGAGCTGTTTTTTGACAGATCTAGATCACCATGACGTCTCCAAGTGCCCCCAAGGACAAGTTCTTCGAGAAGGTCATCAACCCCTACCTCGCGGAAGTGCTGCAACATCCTCAAACCATTGAGATGCGTGAGGGGTTGTTGCACATCCGCGATGCTGAGGGACCAAGGAGGACTGGAAGCGCGGAGACAAGGCTCGAAGCAATGGAGCAACAAGTTTTCAAGTGCCAGGAGATGGCGGAACGTGGACTCGACGCCAATCACATAATGATCATGGAGTTCACCAACAACCACAAGCTGGATGCCAAGAACATTGCGGAGGCCATCTTCAAGCTTCACGAGAAAATTGAGCGCCTCCAAGCCCAGATCTATGACCTGCAAAACCAAAACTGTGAGTATGAATATAGATTCAAGAGGATGAGTTTGGCTGCAGATTTGAGGATCCCGGAGACTCGATTATCCTTTTACGATGGTGAGCCTATGCCTTGGAAGATGGACGACAAGCCTACATCATCAACAACTCCATCATCGCCACCCTCGAGGAAAGAGATATAATCACATGGGTATGGGCACTCCCCTTGGCAGCTGCCAAGCTTGGGGGAGGTGCCCCGGTATCGTATCACCATCACACTCCTATCTTTACCGTTTTTCTTAGTTCGATCCTTTTAGTAATATCTTGATCTAGTAGAATAAAATTTTAGTATGATCTAGTTTTGAGCTTTGCTTTATGATCCTTCTATGTAATCGAGTCCGTGAGCTATATATAATAAAGATTAGTTTTGAGTCAAGGGCTTGATTATCTTGCTATGATCTTGAGGGAATAAAAGAAAAGGAAAGAACAAAAAGAAATAAAGAGATCATATTAACCTTATGTAGAGTAATGACTTCACATATAAACAGTATGATGAATAAAAGTTGTTGAGAGTTGACAAACATAGTTTTGGTCATCGTTGCAATTAATAGGAAGTAATAAAGAAAGAGAGGTTTTCACATATAAATATACTATCTTGGACATCTTTTATGATTGTGAGCACTCATTAAAATATGACATGCTAAAGAGTTGATGTTGGACAAGGAAGAAAACGTAATGGGTTATGTTTTCTTATATCCGAAATAAAGTATATTGTCATGGATCATCCAACATGTTGAGCTTGCCTTTCCCTCTCATGCTAGCCAAATTATTTGCACCAAGTAGAGATACTACTTGTGCTTCCGAATATCCTTAAACCTAGTTTTGCCATGAGTGTCCACCATACCTACCTATGGATTGAGTAAGATCCTTCAAGTAAGTTGTCATCGTTGCATGCAATAAAAATTGCTTTCTAAATATGTATGATTTATTAGTGTGGAGAAAATAAGCTTTATACGATCTTGTGATGTGGAAGCAATAAAAGCAACGGACTACATAATAAATGTCCATATCACAAGTGGCAATATAAAGTAACGTTCTTTTGCATTAAGATTTCGTGCATCCAACCATAAAAGCACATGACAACCTCTGCTTCCCTCTGCGAAGGGCCTATCTTTTAGTTTTGTCTTATACCTTGTACAAGAGTCATGGTGATTTTCACCTTTCCTTTTTATCTTTTATCCTTTGGCAAGCATGTTGTGTTGGAAAGATCCTGATATATATATATATATATATATATATATATATATATATATATATATCCAATTGGATGTAAGTTAGCATGAACTATTATTGTTGACATTACCCTCGAGGTAAAAGGTTGGGAGGCAACACTATAAGCCCCTATCTTTCTCTGTGTCCGATTAAAACTCCATAACCATAAGTATTGCATGAGTGTTAGCAATTGTGAAAGACTAAATGATAGTTGAGTATGTGGACTTGCTGAAAAGCTCTTATATTTACTCTTTCCTATGTTATGATAAATTGCAATTGCTTCAATGACTGAGATCATAGTTTGTTAGTTCTCAATGAAATTTTCGATTCATACTTGACATTGTGAATAGATTATTACTTGAGCATAAGAAATTATATGATAATATTTATATTTGTTGTTGTTATAAGAATGATCATGATTCCCTCATGTCCGTATTTTATTTTATCGACACCTCTATCTCTAAACATGTGGACATATTTTTCGTTATCGGCTTCCGCTTGAGGACAAGCGAGGTCTAAGCTTGGGGGAGTTGATACGTCCATTTTGCATCATGCTTTAATATTGATATTTATTGCATTATGGGCTATTATTACACATTATGTCACAATACTTATTCCTATTCTCTCTTATTTTACAAGGTTTACATGAAGAGGGAGAATGCCGGCAGCTGGAATTCTGGGCTGGAAAAGGAGCAAATATTAGAGACCTATTCTGCACAACTCCAAAAGTCCTGAAACTTCATGGAGGCACGTTTTGGAATATATAAAAAATACTGGAGAAAGAATCAACCAGAGGGGACCCACACCCTGGCCACGAGGGTGGGGGCGCGCCCTACACCCCTAGGTGCGCTCCCCTGCCTCGTGGGCCCCCTGGCAGGCCTCCGGTGCCCACCTTCTGCTATATGAAGTTTTTCACCCTGGAAAAAATCAGAAGGAAGCTTTCGGGACGAAACACCGCCGCCACGAGGTGGAACCAATCTAGGGCTCCGGCGGAGCTGTTCTGCCGGAGAAACATCCCTCCGGGAGGGGGAAATCATCACCATCGATCCTCTCAGCAGGAGGGGGTCAATCTCCATCAACATCTTCACCAGCACCATCTCCTCTCAAACCCTATTTCATCTCTTGTATCCAATCTTTGTCTCAAAACCTCAGATTGGTACCTGTGGGTTGCTAGTAGTGTTGATTACTCCTTGTAGTTGATGCTAGTTGGTTTATTTGGTGGAAGATCATATGTTCAGATCTTTTATGCATATTAATACCTCTCTGATTATGAACATGAATATGATTTGTGAGTAGTTACGTCTGTTCCTGAGGACATGGGAGAAGTCTTGCTATAAGTAGTCATGTGAATTTGGTATTCGTTCGATATTTTGATGAGATGTATGTTGTCTCTCCTCTAGTGGTGTTATGTGAACGTCGACTACATGACACTTCACCATTATTTGGGCCTAGAGGAAGGCATTGGGAAGTAATAAGTAGATGATGGGTTGCTAGAGTGACAGAAGCTTAAAACCTAGTTTATGCGTTGCTTCATAAGGGGCTGATTTGGACCCACATGTTTCATGCTATGGTTAGGTTTACCTTAATACTTCTTTTGTAGTTGCGGATGCTTGCAATAGGGGTTAATCATAAGTGGGATGCTTGTCCAAGGAAGGGCAGTACCCAAGCACCGGTCCACCCACATATCAAATTATCAAGTAACGAACGCGAATCATATGAGCGTGATGAAAACTAGCTTGACGATAATTCCCATGTGTCCTCGGGAGTGTTTTCCTTCATATAAGAGTTTGTCCAGGCTTGTCCTTTGCTACAAAAAGGATTGGTCCATATTGCTGCACTTTATTTACTTTCATTACTTGTTACCCGTTACAAATTACCTTATCACAAAACTATTTGTTACCGATAATTTCAGTGCTTGCAGAGAATACCTTACTGAAAACCGCTTGTCATTTCCTTCTGCTCCTCGTTGGGTTCGACACTCTTACTTATCGAAAGGACTACGATAGATCCCCTACACTTGTGGGTCATCACACCCAATATACCAGTTTCTGCCAATGCGGATACCTCTGCTTGGACTCAATGAGCACCTCACTGATGTAATAAAGCCGCTGAACTGGATACTCCTTGCCTGATTCCTTCCTTTCCACCACAATTGCCACGCTAACAGCTCGGCTATTGGCAGCCACATATAACAATAAGGGATCTTTATCAATGGGAGCAGCAAGAACCAGCAGTTCAGCCAACTGTTTGTTCAAGGCTTCAAACGCCTGATTAGCAACATCACTCCAAACAAAGTGATCTGTTTTCTTCATCATCTGGTATAGAGGGATAGCTTTTTCTCCCAACCGGCTTATAAACCGGCTCAAGGCCGCAATACGACCCGCCAGACGCTGAACATCATTGATACACGCCGGTTTAGCCAAGGAAGTAAGAGCCTTGATCTTTTCCGGGTTAGCTTCAATGCCTCTTTCAGAAACCAGAAAACCCAAGAGCTTGCCTGCTGGCACACCGAAGACACATTTGGCCGGGTTAAGCATCATCTTGTAGACCCGGAGATTGTCAAAGGTCTCTTTCAGATCATCTATCAAAGTCTCTTTCTTCCTTGATTTCACCACAATATCATCCACATAAGCATGAACATTGCGCCCAATCTGATCATGAAGGTAATTTTGCACACACCGCTGGTAAGTCGCCTGGGCACTCTTGAGCCCAAACGACATAGACACATAACAGAAGGCTCCAAAAGGAGTAATAAAGGCTAGCTTCTCCTGGTCCTTAACTGCCATCTTGATCTGATGATACCTAGAATAAGCATCCAAAAAACTCAAACGCTCACAACCCGCCGTAGCATCAATAATTTGATCAATACGAGGAAGAGCAAAAGGATCAGTCGGACATGCCTTATTAAGGTCTGTATAATCCACGCACATGCGCCAAGTACCATTTTTCTTAAGTACCAGCACCGGGTTAGCTAACCACTCAGGATGAAAAACTTCAACAATGAACCCAGCTGCCAAGAACCGGGCCACTTCTTCACAAATGGCCTTACGCCTCTCTTCATTAAAGCGACGAAGGAATTGCTTGACCGGCTTAAACTTTGGATCAATATTGAGAGTGTGCTCGACGAGTTCCCCCGGTATACCTGGCATGTCTGAAGGTTTCTATGCAAAGATGTCCCGATTCTCACGGATGAACTCGATAAGCGCTTTCCAATTTCTAATCCAGATT
Organism: Triticum aestivum; assembly: GCF_018294505.1. Classification (NCBI taxonomy): domain Eukaryota; kingdom Viridiplantae; phylum Streptophyta; class Magnoliopsida; order Poales; family Poaceae; genus Triticum; species Triticum aestivum. The sequence goes on along the minus strand of NC_057814.1, from coordinate 201,156,674 downwards.
AGCACTGACACTGAACTGCTTGGATGAATCACCAGGAACAAAGTCAACTAGCTTGGTGTCATCAGCTGATTTAAATTTCAATAAGGGATCATGCTCTGTGGTCGGTTTCTTCAAAGATGTCATATCCGCTGGGTCAACATTATCCTTGTAAAATTTCAACTCTTTTGTTGCACAGACAGACTCAACATAAGCAGCATCGCCTTCTTCACACTCCAAGGCTATCTTCTGGCTTCCATGCACTGCGATGGTACCCTTGTGACCCGGTGAAAGGATCGAGATGGACCTAGAGGGGGGGGTGAATAGGTACAATTACAAATTTTAATTATTACTTAGCAATTTTAGGCAATAATGCGGAATATCAAAGTGAGCCTAACAATTGCAAGTGTAATGCTAAGGGCTAAGCAAGATAAACAAGTAACACAAGTATGTAAGTAAGCAAGTACAATATGATATAAGTACGAGCTAAGAGACAAGTAACCACAAGTAGAGAGTTAGGGTTAGGGATAACCGCAACTCCGGGAGACGAGGATGTATGCTGATGTTCACTTCCTTGGAGGGAAGCTACGTCACCGTTAGAGAGGTGGATGTTACCACGAAGGCACACCAACGCCACGAAGGTTCACCCTATTCTCCCTTTGAGACAACACCACGGAGGCGTTTCTCAACCACTAGTGGTAGACCTTGGGGTGGTCTCCAAACCCTCACAAACTTTTCTGAGGGTAATCACAAAGGTCGATTCCTCTCCGAAAGACTCCTACCGCCTAGGAGTCTCCAACCTCCAAGAGTAACAAGAACAATGGGGGAAAAGGTCAAGACTTTCTCAAATCATGAATTCTTTTGGTGTAAAAAAGGGGAAGGAGTGGATCTATCACTTGATCGGACAACTTCTCTCAAAAGCTCTCAAATCCCTTGGGGATCTAAGATTTGGTGTGGAGAAGTGAGAGAGAGAGAGAGTGAAATGTGTTCTAGGGTTTGTTCAAAGTGAATGGTCAGCCCTCTCCCGTGGGGAAGAAGGGCTATATATAGTGTGAGCACAAATATGGCCGTTGTAGTGTAAGTGAATGGGCAGGCCGGACATCCGGGCTAGGGGCCGGATATCCGGCCTGGCAAGGTACGAGGAACAAAGCAGAAGCAGAACAGAGGGGCCGGACATCCGGGGGCCAAGCCCGGACATCCGGCGTATCAGGAAGGCCCGGACATCCAGTAGATGGCCGGACATCCGGCGCGATCACTAAAGAGTTACAGAACCTCAGCTATTCCGCGGGTAGTAGAGGCCAGACATCCGGGCTAGGGCCCGGACATCCGGCGTATCAGGAATGCCCGGACATCCGGCGTGGAACCAGAAACCTTCTGGATATGAAGAGGGCTAAGGCCGGACATCCGGGGCACGAGCCGGACATCCGGGGAGCAACCCGGACATCCGGCATGAGGCCCGGACATCCGGCACTCCCAGGGGCAGAATAAGCCAGAGAGTAGTGATAGATCAAAAGAGTTATGGAAAGGAGATATCATGGCAAGAGCAAGTATTTTACTAACCCTATCGATCCCCTCTTAATTGTGCGGGATCCTATACTCAAGGAAACAAAATATGAAAACATTTTAATACTTCATCCTTGAGAGAAACCACTTCGTATGCTCTTGATCCACACACTTTGATGAACCGGGGACCAACACCTGAGATTTACTTGACAACCATTGTTAGTCCCCTACATGTATATTGTCATCAACATCAAAACATGATGTAAGGGCATGATTGCTCTTTCAATCTCCCCCTTTTTGTTTGTTGATGACAATCACACATGTAGTATCATAGGTGCAATAAATAATCTTAGCATTGATAAACATGAGAGCAAAAGTACAAAATATGTTGATGTTTCTATTTGCTTTTAGCTCCCTCATTGTGAGCATGAGATGAATATGTTAGGATGCACAACACAAATTTCGTATGGTAGAATATGTAGCTCCAGGAGATATACATGTGAGAGACATGCACATATGAAACCACCATAACACATAGACTAAAAACATTTCATAGCCACAAGATAATAACATAGTCTCACATGATCAAGATAATAACATCGGTAGCAACATACCAAGTTTGAATAATAGTAGCTAACACAAACAGCCAACACATCATAGCATGACCATACTAAGATACTAATTCTCCTCCTTTGACAGCAACAAGTAAAAAGGGGTGAAGAACTAAACGGGCTCGGTCACTCCTGGCGGATGTCATCATCATCAACAAAGAACTCGGGGTACTCATCATGAGACAGGAAACCGAAAGTGGAAGTGGACGGAGCCGCGGGAATAGGATCATCATCACTCACGGGACTCCCACGGTCACGGAGGCGCTACTTGAGCTGATTCTTGGAGATGACGAGGCGCTTCTGAACATCATGATTCTGCTGACAGCTGAAAGTGATTGCCTTCATGATAGCAGACTGAGCCTTGCCTAAGAACGAGGCAAGGCGTCCATGAGGAGCAGACGAGGAAGATGGAACAGAGGAACCAGTGGGCTGAGTCCCACTAGCAGACCTCCTAGGCTGAGTAGGAGCAGCAGTCGGAGCACTAGCCACCACGCGCATATGGGGAGGAGGCGTCCAAATGGAGTGCACATCAGTCTTAACCACCTCAAAGGGAGCAGTGTGATCAATCAGAGCCTGAATAAATGGAGCATGAGGGAACTGGCGCGACTGAATGAAGCTGCAAAGACGGATATCATGCCAAATGAAATGGGCTGTGTCCAGAGGCAGAGTGGGTTTGTCATGCATACGAACCATCAAGTCAATACAGTAGTTGCGAGCCCTTGAGCGATCTCCCTTCTTAGGATAGAGGGTGCGAAGCACACACTGAGAGAGGATGTAGTAAGGAGCACGGAAGATGGATACCTCATTGAGTGGATATCCATGTTCCTCTTCAGTGAGATGAGAGGTAGGCTTCACAAGAGGCAAGCAAGCATCAATCCCTTTAGGCTTATACTTTGGATCCATACTGTGAATGCAATGTCCAACTCCAGAGAGGCCCAAAATCTGAACAAACCGATCATAGGTGATACTCAGTGTAGTGTCATCGGTCATCCATGTGAGAGTGTTGTCCGGACCAAAGAAATAGGTGGCATAGAACTGAAGAATGGCAGCTTCATTCCAATCACACCTGAAGGTCATTGTAGGACCTAGAGTCATATCATCAATGATCTTGACCGGGTTGTTAGGGAACATGGCAGGATGAAAACGCAAGAATTTGAGATCCAAGTATTTGTGAGGAGCAAGTCCTCGCCCATGGATGAAACTAGAATAGAGATCCTACTGCATACGAGTCCGAAAACGAGGATCCTCGGCATCAGCCAGCATCTCATATTGATTGACATCCCGACAGAACACAGGATATTGACCCGCCCCCACAGTTGTGAAGTCGTGAGTGGGGTGATCCCTGCTGTCAGGAAGCTCCATGGAGATGTGACGACCATGGACAACGGGCATGGCAGAACCACGTACTTGAGGCACCGGCGCCCTCCTAGTATGAGGCTTGGACTGCCCAACAAAAGGTCTTGGCGCAATGTCATCCTCTTCCTCCCCAACATAATCCGCATCATCTGGATCCGAGGCTGACGGACTTGTGTATGGTGCCTGCTTCTTCTTCTTGGTGGTGGTCTTCTTCTTCTTAGGCCGAGCATGCGCATCGGAGTCGGTTGAGCCTTGCCGGCGACCGACTGAAATGGATAGTGATAGGTCCCGATGAGAAGGAGCCAACAAGTATGAACAAGGATGAAACAAATTAAACAATGGGATGAACATTTTCGATCATGACCATAGAACAAGTCCAAGTGGGAGATCAAAAATTGCGGCATGCCCATGATTTAAGTTGATTAGCCGAGTACATAGAGAGATTTTTAGGCTTAGGCAAGAGACACCAAAACTCTTAGAGAGATATAGACGTCAAGATATACATGAGAGATAATGAAGCCCTAAGATCATTCGGTCACCAAAAAAGTAGAATGCAAGACAGATAGCATCCATACCCCGGGAAGAAGGCTCGGGGCGATTGGGACCGCAGTTCTTGGTACGCGCCATGAGGAACTCCGGCAGTGAGCCCCACAAAACACCGGTCCCTCCCGAGAGATTCACACCACAAACCACTAAATGGATTGGATAGAACCGTAGATCGGGAGGAGGAGGGGCCGTGAGCAGGAGATCGGGGCCTGAGGACGGAGGAGAGGGCTGGGGCAGCGCCGGAGCACGGCCCGGCGGCGACGGCTGTGGCGAGATGGGGATAGGAACGGGAGGAACTGCCTCCAAATCCCAAGCCCCGCCCCTGTTATATGTGGCTGTGGGCTACGGGCCGGACATCCGGGGCCTGGCCTGAATATCCGGCGAGCGGAGGTTAGAGAGCAGAGAAACATGGGCCAACGGGCCGGACATCCGGGGATAAGCCCGGATATCCGGCGTGTGGGGGTCAAGGAGCAATAGGTTCAGGGCCCGGATGCCCGGCTAGAGCCCGGATGTCCGGCCACTGAAAGTGCACGATTGCAGTTTGAACAACAGAAGAACTTGCTCCAGGGCCCGGATGTCCGGCTGAGGAGCCGGATGTCCGGCCACTGGACAACAAGACCATACAGGGAAGAGATTTGGAAGGGGCCAACAAATATGATTTGATATAGACTCCGCCAAGGAGTTTTGAGAGAATTATAGGGGTGAAAACCTGAGTATTCTAAGGCCATACTAAGATGTAATAACAAGCCAACCAAAATAAGTAACGAAAGGTCCACACAAGCGGTGACCGAGGTCACCATGTTTGAGCATATGGAACATAGTACCGCAAAGATGTAGACTTTGGGCACATAGTCATGACTCCATCATGTTAAAGCACCATATAGTTCGAGAACCATGATAACTTTGAGAGTGTTTGTTCTATTTATGCATTATGTAGGGTGAGAATACTCATGAATTGAATGTCTCCCCCTAAATATATGCCTACATCAAGACAAGACATTAAGTTCATGCATGAATGGGTACTAGATTTCACATAATATTGTCAAGCTCCAAGATACCAAGTTCACGCCTAAGTTGACAAAACCTTGCTTCGTCCAATGGCTTGGTGAAAATATCTGCAGGTTGCATATGTGTGCCAACATGAGCAATGTCAATATCACCCTTCTCCACATGATCTCTCAAGAAGTGATACCTAATATCAATATGCTTGGTGCGGGTATGATCTTTGGGGTTCTCAGCAATATTGATGGCACTTTCATTATCACATAGAAGAGGCACATGTCTATAGGTGATACCGTAATCCTTCAAAGTTTGCCTCATCCATAGTAATTGAGTTGCACAACTGGCGGTTGCAATGTATTCAGCTTCTGCGGTGGAGAGGGCAACACAATTTTGTTTCTTCGAGGACCAACTTACCAAGGAGCGTCCAAGAAACTGACATGCGCCGGAGGTGGACTTACGATCCACTTTGTCTCCAGCCCAACCTGCATCCGTGTACCCAATGAGATCAAACTTAGCATCCTTGGGGTACCATAGATCCAACTTTGGGGTGTGAACAAGGTATCTAAGAATATGCTTAACCGCCTTATGATGACTTTCCCTAGGGGAAGCTTGAAATCTAGCACACATGCATACACTAAACATGATATCTGGTCTAGATGCACAAAGATAAAGCAATGAACCAATCATAGAGCGGTAAATAGATGGGTCGAAAGGAATACCATTTGTGTCTTCAGTGAGTACAATTTTGGTTGGCATGGGTGTCTTACATGGACTAGCATCAGACATGCCAAACTTCTCTAGGATATCCTTGAGGTATTTGGCTTGAGACAATAAAATTCCTTCTTGAAATTGTTGAATTTGAAATCCGAGGAAGAACTTCAAATCCGCATTGATTGACATTTCAAAATTCTTGGTCATAGAAGCCGCAAACTTCTTGCACAAATGAATGTTAGGAGAACCAAAAATGATATCATCTACATAGATTTGGCATAAGATCAAATCACCCTTGTCCCTCTTAGTAAAAAGAGTGGGATCGATCACCCCTCTCACAAAACCATCATCGTGTAAAAACTTCTTAAGATGATCATACCAAGCACGAGGTGCTTGTTTGAGGCCATACAAAGCCTTATGAAGTTTATACACATAGTTTTTGTGATCGGGATCAACGAACCCAGGTGGTTGTGATACATATACTTCTTCTTGTAGAGGACCGTTAAGGGAAGCACTCTTCACATCCATTTGATGTAATGTAAAACCATTGAAAGCAGCATAAGCAAGTAAGATGCGAATGGATTCAAGACGGGCAACGGGGGCAAAGGTCTCACCAAAGTCCAAACCTTCAACTTGTGAGTACCCTTGTGCCACTAACCTTGCCTTGTTACGGATGATTACACCATTCTCATCTTGCTTGTTCTTGAAAATCCACTTTGTTCCAATGACGTTGTGCTCGGTAGTTGGCCTCTTGACTAATGACCACACTTGGTTGCGTTCAAAACTGTTCAACTCTTCTTGCATAGCAACGAGCCAATCGTTGTCCATCAATGCATCTTGTACCTTGAGAGGCTCAACACTAGACACAAACGAGAAGTGAGCACAAAAGTTTGTCAAATGTTTACGAGTGACTCTACCTTCCGATATGCCGGTGAGAATTTTGTCAACATCAACACGACCGGCCACTCGAGGCATGATGGAGGTAAGAGTTTCACGAGGTTCAACTTCATGTCCATCATCCACGTCCTCAACATATGGATCATTAATGTGTGGTGGAAGATCTTCTTCTTCATCTTGCATTTGTTGAGGTTCATTGTCAATGATTGCACTTTCTTGTTCTTGCCCTTGAGGACGATCTTGTTCTTGATGATTATCATGAAGAGGAACTTGATCATCATCTTGTACTTGGTCTACGGGCATTGGTTGAGCAATAGGAGCTTGTGGTGGTATGGGTGTTGAAGTAGTTTGATGATGCGTGAAGCTTCCATCTTCTTCTTCATCATCATGAGGTTCTTGTTCCATTGGAAGAAGTGCACCAACACCCATGGTCAAGATATCTTGAGAAGAATCTTCTTCACCTACATCACTTAGATCAACTTGCTCCCCATGGGAGCCATTAAATTCATCAAACACCACGTCACAAGTTTCTACAACACATCCATTGGATTTGTTGTAGACTCTATAGGCGTGAGAGTTTGATCCATAGCCAACAAATATGCCCTCAATGGTTTTGGATTGAAATTTTCCTAACCGTTCTCTTTTGTTGAGGATGAAACATTTGCACCCAAATACACGAAAGTACTTGACATTCGGCTTGTTCCCAGTTAGGAGCTCATATGGAGTCTTTTCCAATATAGTGCGGAGGAAGAGCCGGTTTGATGCATGGCATGCGGTGTTGACAGCCTCGGCCCAAAAACTATGTGGCGACTTGTATTCATCCAACATGGACCTTGCCATCTCCACAAGTGTGCGGTTCTTCCTTTCTGCTACACCATTTTGTTGGGGAGTGTATGGAGCTGAATATTGATGCTCAATCCCTTCATCACTAAGAAACTCTTCCAAGGTGTAGTTCTTGAACTCAGAGCCATTATCACTTCTTATTGCCAAGATTTCTTTGTCAAACTTGCGTTGTGCTTGCTTGGCAAAATCAATGAAGGTGATCTTCGTCTCGTCCTTGGATTTGAGGAAGAAGACCCATGTATATCTTGAGTAATCATCAACAATGACAAGCCCATACTTTTTCCCACCAAGACTATCCCATGAAGGAGGCCCAAAAAGATCCACATGAAGGAGCTCCAAAGGCCTTGAAGTAGACACAATATTCTTGGGTGGGTGCTTTGATTGATGTTGCTTCCCGGCTATGCATGCACTACACACGATCTTTCTCAAAAGAGACATTGGTTAGTCCAAGGATGTGATTACCCTTTAAGAGATCTTGAAGATTTCTCATGCTGACATGGGCTAGCCGGCAATGCCATAGCCACCCCTTGTCGGCCTTGGCCATTAGACAAGTTGCATGGAATGTGCTCTCTTTCGAGAAATCAACCGTGTAAAGGTTGCCATCCAACTCTCCAACAAAGGCCACTTCGAGAGTATCTCTCTTAAAGACTTTCACATCCCTTAGTCCAAAGAGTGTATCATAACCAACAGAAGCCAATTGGCGAACAGAAAGCAAATGGTATTTAAGGGATTGGACAAGCATGACATTTGCAAGAGACATGCCATTTGTGATAGCCACCTTGCCCAGCCCGAGTACCTGTCCTTTTGATCCTCCACCAAACATAATGCTCATAAATGGTTGAATAGCTTCCATGAAATCGTAGAGCAATTTGCTATCTCCGGTCATATGATTGGTACATCCACTATCAATCACCCATTTTACTCCACCGGAGAAGGCAACCTACACACAATTATTACTTGGTTAGAGGCACCCATTTTGCAATGGGACCTCTCAAGTTAGTCACAAGGGTCTTAGGGACCCAAATAGCATAAAACCGAAATGCATTTCGAGGACCAACAAACTTTGCATAAACTTCTCCATCCTTAGTCTTACGAAGTACATAGGATGGAGGCATGAACTCTTTTGGCTTGTTGAGAGTGGGCATGCCCCTTGTGGCCTTCCCACTAACAACCTTACCTTTCTCCTTGTGCCCTTCTCGTACAAAAGTTTCTTTTAGAGGGGTGGTGCACTTTTGAGAGGACGTCTTCTTCTTGCTTGTGCTTGGGTCAAACCCGAGCCCCTCTTTGGCAAACACCTCATTGTGTTGGCTCAATACCTCATTAAGGTTCTTTTGCCCTTGAGCACATGTCATGAGACCTTTCTCGATTTGAGCCTTGAGAAAGCGATTCTCCTCAAGAATAGATGCTAGATCACTACTAGAGTTAGTAGTACAAGCATCAACATTGATAATAGGAGAAGAGTAAGCCTTGGCTAGAGTTTCAAGATAAGTAAGCTTGAGCGTCTCAAAACTCTTTTAAGAAGGGTGAGCTCTTCTTCCTTAGTCTTGAGGGACACGGATAGGAGCTCACAATCCTTAGAGAGAGAAGCATTAGACTTCACAAGCTTACTTTTATCATTCATCAACTCTTCGCAAGAGTCAATAGCCTTTTTCAAGGAGGCAAGATCTTTAGTATGAACATCAATGTTTGCACCAATTTTCAAGCATAGTTCATCATTTCGTGCTTCCTCATATTGGACTTTCCGCTCAAGGATTTCATATTTTTCCTTTTCCTCGGTGACGAGGGTTTTGAGTTCCTTAATGGTGATGGTGTGCTTACTCACCATCTCCATAAGCATACGAAACATAGTGAGCTTATTTCCTTTGAGGGAGCACATGAACTTATTTAGTTTAGCAAGCATAGGATCATCTATATCATCATCCTCATAACTATCCTCCGCATCAAGATACTCATCACTAGGAGTAGGAGGAGTGAAAAGAGGAGGGTTTGATCGTGGGGTTACCTTGACCTTGTCAGGAGAGCTTTGGTCCTCTCCATCTTCTATCATGGCCTTAGGCACTTGTGAGCGTTGCCCTTGTAGTCCTTCATGTAGTTGTAGGTGACAACATCACCACTCTTGTTGACTAGCCTCAACGTGTTTTGAGAATCTTGAGCAACTCCGGCAACACCACTAACATCATCTGGATCGGATTCTTCTTGAGCAACCATTGCTTTCCCATCTCTCGTCTTGAGCTTGGAGTTCAAAGGATTTGGCAACTTCTTGTTGGGAAAGGTCTTGGGAAACCTTGGTTTATCTCCTCTCTTCTCGTAAGGACACTCGTTGGAGAAGTGGTTGGTTTCTTCACAGTTGTAGCATTTTCTCACTTTGTTCTTCTGGAATCTTCCTTTGAATTTTCCTGCGCTAAACTTCTTGACAAAGAGAGCCATGTCTTCATATGAAGGGCCCTCATCAGATTCAATCTCATCACCATCTTCATCATCTTCTTCTTCTTCACTTTGCTCTTCTTCACATACATGCTTGGCCTTCAATGCAAGATTAATTTTTGATGTTGAGGTGCCATGCATGGCAAGATGTTTTGTAGCATTTGCCTTTGACTCTTCAAATAGTTGGAAGGTGGATATGATGTCATCCGGAGTCATTTTCTTGAATCCATGGTGTTGTCTTATGTCCCACACCATTTGATGATGATACAGAGCAAGAGTGTGAAGCAACTTATCCACGAGAAATCTCTTAGTCAAGTTGAATCCATCTTGTGTCTTGTCACATTCACATGACTCGATGTCGGCGGTGAGAGTCATGAGACGCTCAAGAAGTTGCTTGGGAGATTCACCTTTCTCCATACAAAAGTTTTGCAATTTCCCATTGGCAATTTCATATTGAGCAAGCCGGAGAGTGGAGGTACCGGTCTTGGTTCTCACAATGGTATCCCATAATTCCTTGGCACTTGTGATATGTATGTATGGTCTCCTTTGCTTGTCGGTCATACCTCTTTTTATGCACATGGTTGCTGTGTCGTTGAGATTCTTGTCATATATCTCTCTTGGTGTAAGATTCTTTGGGTCAACAGCTTGGTAGCCATACTCCAAGATCTCCAACATCTCATCATTTCCATATCGAAGATGATCCTGCATAGCAACTCTCCACAAAGCAAAATCGGTAGTTTCATCAAGTAAAGGAGGTTTGCCTTGAGGGTTATACTTAGGTTTCTCTATTTGAGGTCTTGCATAAAGCCAAGCAACACTGGAGTGTTCATTGCTAGGAGGTTGTTGGCCAATTGAAGGAGTAGGCACAGCTGGCCTCGAGGCCGCACCACCAAAAAGTGGTGCAAGCATCGTGGTTAGTGTGGCTAGCCTCATTTGGACCAAGGCCTCAAGAGATGCATCATGCTCCTCCTTTTGCTTAGCAAGAGCTCGTTCCAGATCCTCTGAAGTGAAGGACTTGGCTTCCATGGAAGCCGCGCCCGTATTCTTCGGATTTGCAACAAGGGGAGTCCCATCGGGGTTCATCTCGCTCTAGGGCGGTTAAGCGACAAGAATAGAGCATGAGGCTCTGATACCAATTGAAAGGATCGATATGGACCTAGAGGGGGTGAATAGGTACAATTACAAATTTTAATTATTACTTAGCAATTTTAGGCAATAATGCGGAATATGAAAGTGAGCCTAACAATTGCAAGTGTGATGCTAAGGGCTAAGCAAGATAAACAAGTAACACAAGTATGTAAGTAAGTAAGTACAATATGATATAAGTAAGAGCTAAGAGACAAGTAACCACAAGTAGAGAGTTAGGGTTAGGGATAACCGCAACTCTGGGAGACGAGGATGTATGCCGATGTTCACTTCCTTGGAGGGAAGCTACATCACCGTTAGAGAGGTGGATGTTACCACGAAGGCACACCAATGCCACGAAGGCTCACCCTATTCTCCCTTTGAGACAACACCACGGAGGCATTTCTCAACCACTAGTGGTAGACCTTGGGGTGGTCTCCAAACCCTCACAAACTTTTCCGAGGGTAATCACAAAGGTCGATTCCTCTCTGAAAGACTCCTACCGCCTAGGAGTCTCCAACCTCCAAGAGTAACAAGAACGATGGGGAAAAGCTCAAGACTTGCTCAAATCACGAATTCCTTTGGTGCAAAGAAGGGGAAGGAGTGGATCTATCACTTGATCGGACAACTTCTCTCAAATGCTCTCAAATCCCTTGGGGATCTAAGATTTGGTGTGGAGGAGTGAGAGAGAGAGTGAAATGTGTTCTAGGGTTTGTTCAAAGTGAATGGTCAGCCCTCTCCCGTGGGGAAGAAGGGCTATATATAGTGTGAGCACAAATATGGCCGTTGTAGTGTAAGTGAATGGGTAGGCCGGACATCCGGGCTAGGGGCCGGACATCCGGCGTGGCAAGGTATGAGGAACAAAGCAGAAGCAGAACAGAAAACAGAGTGGCCGGACATCCGAGGGCCAAGCCCGGACATCCGGCGTATCACGAAGGCCCGGACATCCGGCGCGATCACTAAAGAGTTACAGAACCTCAGCTATTTCACGGGTAGTAGAGGCCGGACATCTGGGATAGGGCCCGGACATCCGGCGTATCAGGAAGGCTCGGACATCCGGGGAAAACCCGGACATCCGGTGTGGAACCAGAAACCTTCTGGATATGAAGAGGGCTAAGGCCGGACATCCGGGGCACGAGCCGGATATCTGGGGAGCAGCCCGGACATCCGGCATGAGGCCCGGACATCCGGCACTCCCAGGGGCAGAATAAGCCAGAGAGTAGTGATAGATCAAAAGAGTTATGGAAAGGAGATATCATGGCAAGAGCAAGTCTTTTACTAACCCTATCGATCCCCTCTTAATAGTGCGGGATCCTATACTCAAGGAAACAAAATATGAAATCATTTTTAATACTTCATCCTTGAGAGAAACCACTTCGTATGCTCTTGATCCACACACTTTGATGAACCGGGGACCAACACCTGATATTTACTTGACATCCATTGTTAGTCCCCTACATGTATATTGTCATCAACATCAAAACATGATGTAAGGGCATGATTGCTCTTTCACCAGGCATCTTAAGCTGCAAATAAACATAACAAGGCCTTGCCATGAACTTAGCATAAGCCGGCCACCCAAACAGAGCATGATAAGGGCTCTTGATTTTAACCACCTCAGAAGTCAATATCTTGGACCTGGAATCATGATCATCACCAAAATCCACTTCCATAGATATTTTTCCCACTGGATATGCCGACTTACCAGGCACCACACCATGAAAAATAGTGTTCGACGGCTTAAGATCTTTGTCAGTCAAGCTCATGCGACGAAAAGTTTCATAGTAAAGAATATTGATGCTGTTGCCCCCATCCATGAGTACTTTAGTAAATCTGTACCCTCCAACCTGAGGCGCCACCACCAGAGCCAAGTGGCCCGGATTATCAACCCGGGGCGGGTGATCCTCACGGCTCGAGAGAATAGGGTGTTCAGACCATCGCAAGTAACGGGGAATCACCGGCTCAACGGTGTTCACTGCCCTTTTATGGAGCTTCTGATCCCGCTTACATAAACTCGTGGTGAAGACGTGGTACTGTCCACTATTCAACTGCTTCAGGTTACTCTGATAACCAGACTGCTCCTGCTGATTCCCTTGACCAGACTGTTGAGTAAAACCACCTTGATTGCCTTGGCCCTGGAAACCGGAATTTGAACCGCCACCACCAAAACCAGGACCGTGAGAGCCGGATCCTGAGCTACCGTTCGGTCCATGATTGTTCTGAAAAAATTGGAATTTTTATACTCCCTCATAATGAAGCAATCCTTCGAGAGGTGATTGGCCGGCTTTTCATGCGTACCATGCTTTGGGCAGGGCTGATTCATCATCGCCTCAAGGTTGAATTTTGATCCTCCAAACTGAGGGGACGGTTTTCCCTTGCGACGCTGATTACTATTCTGCGTATTGGTGCTAGCCACAAAATCTAAGTTGCCATCAGCCTTGCATTTACCATTGCCACCTTGACCTGCCGGGTTATGCTGTTGCCCTTTCATATTGCTGCTCTTCTTTCCCTTGCCCGGCTTCTCATCATCAGACTCGGGGTCCTTGGTACTATCAGAGTCGGCATACTTGACGAGAGCCACCATTAACTCCCCCATGTCGTTGAAGTGACGTTCAAGCCGCCCCAGTTTCTATTTCAAAGGGACGAAGCGGCAATTCTTCACCAACATCAGAACTGCTGAGCCGACATTGATACTATCCGAAGAATGTATAACAGCTGAGATCCGGTGCACCCAATTGGTTGTTGACTCGCCCTCACCTTGAACGCAAGAATCCAAATCCAAGATCGACAAAGGCTGCTTGCACGTGTCTCTAAATTTTTGGATGAAACGGGCTTTCAACTCCGCCCATGACCTAATGGAATTGGCGGGAAGCCCCTTCAACCAAGTACGAGTCGGTCCATCCAACATCATGGTAAAATACTTGGCACATGCAGCATCACTAACGTCCAGCATCTCCATGGCCATCTCATAACTCTCGATCCAAGCCTCAGGGGGATGATCCGCCGTGTAATTAGGCACCTTGCGAGGACCCTTGAAATCCTTTGGCAAACACTCATTGCGCAGAGCCGACACTAAACATGGCACACCCAATGTATGGGAGGTCACTCCTGCTTCCACTGATGCTGATGGATAAACCGGAGACTGTTGTTGAGCCGCCAGCTGAGCCGCCTACTCAGCCTCTTGACGCGCTCTGCCCTGATCCACCAAGGTCTGAGCATCAACACCACCGCGCGCCGGGTCATGCCCACGAGGTTGGTTACGGCGCTGTTCACTGCTTGAAATTGCTGGTGAGTCAATATGCCGGCTATAACTCCAGCTTGGCCGAGGGGTTGAGTGAATCCTTTCGCGACTGTACGAATAAGCCGCCTGCTGATCCAGTGCCGTTTGAAGAAGTTCTCTAGCCCTCCGTGTCTCTATCGCAACTGGAGACTCGCCTTCAACTGGTAGAGCCACCAATCGCATTGTCGCAGCAATCATGTTATCCAAAGGGTTAGAATAATGGCCCGGAGGTGTCGGAACATGCTGAGGCGGAGTATTATTCAAGGGAGGCAGATCCATCGCATGTGGCTGAATCGACGCTCCAGCCACGGGTGCTTCGACCACCCGGTTCATCGCTGGCGGGTCACTGGTTCCTGCTCCAGGCATGTTGAAGAGATTCCTCGCCTCATAAATCGGGGGTAGACGACTTTGGTGCCTCCTCCTCATGATCTTGTTTGAAGAGTTCTGATCCAATGTGAGCCGGAAGGAATCTGCCTGAATCCGTTGTGCCTGGGCCTCCAAAGCAGCCTGCTCCATAGCCATCCTAGCGTTATCAGCCGCCAGTCCTTCCTTGGATTGAGCGATCTCATCTCGCAATCTTGCCACATCAACTTTATGTTGTTCTTGAGTGTCCGGGGTTACCTCCACCCCCATTAAAGTCGCCAAAGCTTCCAACAATTCTATGAGAACTTGAGCTGGCGGGCGCGCAGAGCCGCTAGCACTAGCCGCCGCCCCAGCCGTTGAACTGGAGGTCATAGCCGCGGCGGTTGTTGAACCAAGCACCGGCTGTGTACCGGCCATGAAGATCGCGACCCTGTTCGGCGGCTCATAGGGGTCTGGAATATTGTCACCATCGGAATAGCCCCCAAGCCGCCCGTCTTGCAGTTGATACATTGAGTTGGTCTCGCCGGTTGACGACTCACCATCAGAGTAGATGGCCGCCTCACCACAGACACAGATCCTTCCTCACCTTCCGCCCCATGGATGAAACCAACAAAGGCATGCTTCATGGCGGGTTGAACCCGGGCGGGTCGTGCACGCTGAGCCATCTCGATGATGTCGGTGCAGGTGTCCGACTCAGGGCCCGGTTCGCTGATCTTGCCGATGAAGACGTGGATTCCGCCGAAGGGGACCCGATACCCATACTCAATTGAGCCGGCCTCGGGGCCCCAGCCTGCATCGTCGACGTAGAGCTTGCCGCGATGACTCTTGGTCATCCGGCCCACAACGTATCCCTTGATCCCTTCAAAGCTGCCCTTTAAGAACTCGAAACCACAATGTGCCAGCCCCACGGTGTGCGCCAACTGTCGTGGAATTGTCACGGTAGATGTCCTAGCGGAAGGACTTAGTCGTGGAGCCATCACAACTAGGTTAGCTTAAAGGGGCCAGGACAAAGGACACAGAGAGTTTATACTGGTTCGGCCCCTTGCGGTGAAGGTAAAGGCCTAATCCAGTTTGAGGTGGTATTGCTTGGGTTTCAATTACCAGGGAGCGAAATACGGTTGACCTAGTTCTCGATCTCTTGTTTCTTGCCCTAAACCGCTGCCGGGTCGTCCCTTTATATACACTGGTTGGCGCCCGGCGGCTCACGGCGTCCCGGTCGGCTCATACACAACGTGTCCGGCTCGGTGACTAACTACGCTTGCCTTACAAAACAAGTCATACATATGACGGTTCATCCTCTTGGGCCTCAAGTCGCCTCTGGGCCTTGGGCCGTCAACGGGCTTGTATGATCCGCCATCTTCATTGATAAGTCACCGGTGGTATGACCCGGCCCCTCCTGGGCGGTTCGTACCCAGTAGTTATGTCCCCAACAGACGAGGCTGAGCCACCGCTCCAGTCACAGGTGCTTCAGCAGCCCGGATCACACCAGGCGGGTTACTCGTTCCTGCTCCGGGCGTGTTAAAAAGATTCGGCCCCTCAAACTGCGAGGGTAGACGGCTCTGGTGCCTTCTTCGAAGAACAACATTTGACGCATTCTGATCCAGATTTAGACAAAAAGCTTCAGCCCTTATCCGTTGTGACTCGGCCTCCAACGCGACTCGCTCCGTCGCCATCCTGGCATTCTCCGCATCGAGATCCTCTCGGGCCTTAGCCACCTCTTCTCGTACCATCGCAACTTCTGTATTATGTTGTGCTTGATTCGCCGGAGTGACTTCTGCGGCTAACAGAGTTGCCAAAGCGTCCAAGAGCTCAGATAAAACTTGAGTCGGCAGCCGTATAGAGCTGCTCGCCCCGGCGTTCGTAGCGGCAGTTGAGCCGGATGTCATAGCCGCGGCCGTTGGCGAATTTTTCATTGACCGCGTACCAGCCATGAAAATAGCAGCCCTTGGTGGCTCATAGGGATCCAGAATACTGTCACCATCGGAATAGCCCCCAAGCCCACCATCTTGAAGCTGATAGATTGATTCGGTTTCGCCAGTTGAGGACTCATCACTTGAGTAGATGGCCGTCCCTCCACCAGATACAAATCCTTCCTCAAGATCCGCCCCATGAACCAAGCCAACAAAAACATGCTTCCGGCCGGTCTGACCCCTGGCGGGTTGCGCGCGCTGGGCCGTCTCAATAAGGTCGGTGCAGGCGTCCGGCTCAGGCTCTGACTCGTCGATCTTGCCGATGAAGATGTGGATTCCGCCAAAGGGGACCCGGTACCCGTACTCGATTGAGTCGGCGTCGGGGCCCCAGCCAGCGTCGTCGATGTAGATCTTGCCGCGGCAACTCTTGGTCATCCGGCCCATGGCGTACCCTTCGATCCCTGAGAAATTGCCCTTCAAGAACTCGAAACCCCTGTGCTTTGGCCCCACGGTGGGCGCCAACTGTCGTGGTTTTGTCACGGCAGATGCCCTTGTGAAAGGACTTAGGTGTGGAGCCATCGAAACGTAGGTTAGCTCGAAGGAGTTGAACGGGACAAAGGACACAAAGGATTTACCTAGGTTCGGCCCCTCTCAGCGAGGTAAAAGCCTACTCCTGCTTTGCTGACTATTGATTGAGTATCGATTACAAGGGAGCAATTATGCCTGACCTAACTCTCGATCAACTCTTTCCTTGCCTTAACCCGCCGCCGGGTCTCGTCTTTATATACATAGGTCGAGGCCCGAGGCTTACAAGGGTCCGAGCCGGATCACACAACATGACCGACCTGGTATCTAAATTGTCTTGCCTTAACAGGCAAGCCACCATATGGCGGTTTACACATCCGGGTCTTGGGCCACCATCAGGCCCGCCTCATTTGCCGCCCTGCACACACTTGTCTTCTTGGGCTTACTTGGGCCTTCTTTGTTAGTCGCCAACGGTGTAACCCGGCTCCTCCGGGATATATCCCCAACACTCTTTTAGAACCCTTGGATAGGTGAGGTGCATCCAATCTTGACAAATCTTAACAAAAATAGAGGATGAACTCTAGTTTGGAAAAGGAAACAGAGAGGAGAAAAAGCCTGAACTCGGATTGGATATCAACCGGGACTAAAAGAGCTCGCGGGGGCCACTTTAGTCCCGGTGGTATCACCAACCGAGATTAGAGCCATTTGAACCGGGACTAATTCTGATCGTGCCCCGTCCGCTTCTAGCCATCGGAACCGGGACATTGGTCAGAGCATCTCCAGCCGTTCGGCCCCCAGGGCGCCGAAAAACTGCGCCCTGGGGGTGAGCCGACGCTAGTTCGGCCCCAGGGGCGGCCTAGCTCCCAGCCACGGCCCCAGGCGCCCCCCAGCCTTGGCAAATTCAAACGTAGTTCATTCCCGCGCCCAAAAATAAACGCCATAATCCGGCGATCAAGCGGTGATCGGCGATCGATGAAAAGTTCGGCGTACAAAAATCAGAACAGAAACGCGCATCAGACGGCGAGGTCGGCCTTCGGCGTCGGCGGAGTCGGCGTGCGCGGGCTTGACGGGGTCTCTGTGCTTGGCGGCGTGGCTTCTGCGTTGCGGGCAGTCTCGGCGGCATCATCGGTCGGGCTTGTTGGCGGCGTCGGCGTGCACGTGGGCGTGGGCGGCGTCGTCGTGGGCGTGGGCGTCGTCGTCGAGGGAAGCTGGTCCAGGATGAGGCCGACATGCGCCCTGTACCATGCCTTGACCGCTTCGTCGGTGCTCTGGAGCATGTCCGCCCCGCCCAGCAGGAAAGCCAGGTTGGTGTTCCTCTTCTTCGCGGCGACGTTGGTCCGGAGTAGGTCGAGCTTGACGGCGCTTGTCGACATCAACGCCGACCACCGCGCATCGGTCTTCTCTTCACGAAGGACGGCCCGGGCCTGTGCGTCGGCGAGGCAGTGCTGGATGGATTCCTGCACGCGAGCGGTGGCCGCGTCGGCGTGTTTCCCCTTCTTGGCACCTTTGTTGCCGTCCGGCCGCCCTTCTGACGCGCCCGGAGCTGGCGCGTCCGGCTTGAATGTCTCCTTGGCCTTCTCGAGGTTGCACCGGACTTCCGCCCACTTGTCGCACTTGTCAATGCGCTTGTAAACGTGGAGGTACTTGAACTCGGCGTCGTTGTTGCTCTGCCTATACAGGCCGAACATGCGCAGCAACTGCGCGGGGACGAACAAACAGTTGGCGGGCGCAGACGGTGAAGAGAGACGGGAGACCGGCGTGGCATACTTGATCCTCAATGATAGCGCCGCTCTCTAGGCGAGCGGCCACCTCCTCGACGACACCATGCCATTTGTTGCACGCCCCTGGATGTGCCCCCATTGGTTCGCCATCGCCTTCGACCCGCGCTGCATGTAGACGCCTTTGAAGTAGGGGTCGACGAGCTTGCGCTCGTCGAACTCGGCCTTGATGCGCGCCCAGTACGTGTCGATGCTCTGGTTCGCGCCGGTGGTCGGGTCGAGGCAGACGACTTTCCATGCCTCGGCGAGGCATTCCTCCTCCTTGGACGCCCACTTGATGCGCGGCTCGGCTGACCTGGCCGTCCGCTTCTTCTTCTTGCGCCTCCTCGCCGGCTCCTCCTCGTCCTCGTCCTCCTCCTCGTCCTCTTCCTCCTGCTCCTCGTCGCCGTAGACGTAGCCGAGCTCGCCGTCCATGCCGCCGCTGAGATCCACCGCCTCATCTGCGGTGAACCCGGGAGACGCGGCGGCCGCGACCGATCCTTCCGCGATGATGTCGTCCATGTCGGTCTCGGTCTCGTCGGCATCGCCGAGGTGCGAGAAGGGCAGTGCGCAACGGCGGAGAGGGGGCGTCGGGGAGGACGCGTACGCGGACGGCGAGTAGTTGTATGGAGGGTACTGCACGCCGGTGAAGGCGGGCGAGGGCGTGTGCTGGGCCGGGTGTCCATGGGGGAACGTGACATTTGGGTTGAACCCACCGTGCACGTCCCCGTCGGCGTAGCCCGGCGATCCCCATGGCTGCGGCGTCGGAGACCCGACACCTTGCTGGCCCCAGGGCGCGTACGGCGCGTGGTTGCCGGGGGGATTCATCATCCCCGCGCGTGCCGCCTCAGCCTCGGCCTGGTCCGCGGAAGCGGCACCCGCAGCCGCGCGTGCCGCGTTGTCACGGGCCTTCTTGGCGAGGGCCCTGTTCCGCCGGTCGGCGGTGACGGCCTCCCGTCGCTGTACTTCTACCCTCCAATCGGCGTTTGTCATGCCCGGCGGCTTGGACGGCGGCGCCCTCGGCTTCCTTTGCTTCGGCTAGGCGACGGAGGCGGTCGCAGTTGCCGCGACGCGGGGGACGACGTACTTCTTCGGTGCCATGGCGGCCGGCTGGGAGGCGAGCGGGAGAGAGAATGGCGGGAGGAAAGGAGAAAATGGGAGGGAACTGGGGGAAAAGCGGGGAGAAATGGCGGGAAGAGGCGCTCAACTCGCCGACAGGGCGGGCCCACGCGCGCCTTTTCGCTTGTGCCGGCGCCCCAGGCGCCCCCGAGCGCCAGGTTCTGCCTGGGTCCACCGGCACCAGATTCGGCCCGAGCCGGCGAAAAACGGGCTTCTGGGATGACTGAGCCGTTTTTTCGACGCCGGCGCGGTAAAAACGCTTGGCGAGGGCGTGTTGGGGGCGCGGCTGGAGATGCTCTCAGTTTTCTTTTCAGCGCCCGCGCTCGCCCACCCGAGCTCCCGCGCTCCCACCCCGCACTCTTTCCCCAGGTGGCGGCGACCGCGACACCGTCCACCTCCGCCGGAGCTCGCCGACGCCCTCCTCCCCGTCCCCATCTCTCCCTCTGTCGGTGCGTCTATCCCTACCGCCTCGCACAGCCGCCGGCCGCCGCACCACCTCCACCAGCCGTCACTCCTCCGCGGTTCGCAGCCTGCCTCCCGAACCCCATCTCTCCCCGCCACGCCTCCCCCGTCCGCCATCTCTTCCCTGTCGCCTCCCCAGACAGTTGCAGAACCCTCCCGAGGTAAGGCTTTCCCTTTTCTTTTTCAAGTTCATGGTGGATTGATTCTATATGATGCAATTTTCCTGTGTACCGTATACTGTATATGCATATACGGTTGAATTTTTGCGCATGTGAATTTGATTATAAATCTGTTGGTGAATATGTGATGGAATTTTTATGCACACATTATGGAATTTGTGAGGGCATATATGTTCAAATTGATGATGTGCATACGCGATGCAATATTTCTGCGTATACGATGGGATTTCTGAATATAGAGATAAAAAAAGAAGTAGGGGCTGAGAAATATGGGCAATTGCTGGAGTTGGGGGATTTTTTTGGGGCTCAAAAGTAGGGGTAGCCCTACTAGGCCTTTAGGGCCTCCTGCTGGAGATGCTCTTACTTTCTCGTTGCCTCCAAGTGGTGTGTTCCCATTCTTTTGTTGGACTTCAGCCACTGCCATAAGCAGGAGAGAGGGGGGGGGGGGGGGGGGGTGGAGTTTCGGCGGCGACAGTAGAGTAGAGGAGGGAGGTGGAGGTCAGGCGCGCATTGGTTGGGAAGTTGCTGTCCCTACGGCGCGACACGTGGGGGACGTGTGGCGGAGCGAGTGGAAGCATCGACGACTCTGGTAAGATGAACTGCACTGGAAACTTTCAGTCCATACTGGTAACCGACTAGGAGAATGACTGGTTTATAGACTTTTGCCCATCCAGGATTGTCTCCCAGTAGAGTCGGTAAAGAGTAGAGACTAGAGAGTGTATATGGTAGAGGACTAAAGTATAGTTGTGTATAGGGTGTAGGGTACTTGAGTATGAAGTACCGCCTGCACCTTCCTCAAATTGTTTCCTTCTAACCAGATTAATTATAAATAAACTAAGAGTTTAAGTGATTGAATTTCATTGAAAAGAACTTCAATCATTAAAGAAGTGGACAGACATTTTGAGTAAAGAACGCATACCAACTTAGGGAAATATGTCTACTTTTGGAACAATCATCAATTATCCCATTAGTTTGTTTATATCAGTTCTGGTGCTGAAAATTCAGTCAAAATAGGCAATTATTTGATGTACTCATAGGTTCACTCAATTCGGTTTATCTTTTATGAACATTTACTTGGTGTTTCCCTGTTTTACTTTGAAAGTATTGTGGATATGTGGCTCTCAACGCTGTAGCTTATATCTGTTTCAAATATGCAACGGTTGCGGCTCTCAATTTTAAATTATGCATTGGTGGCTTGTTAGGTAGATCATGATTAGACATTTCTTCTTGCAGCTTGTCCAGGCTTTAATATTTTCCTGGCTCCGGTACTGTACGTGAAGGATGTTTGTTCTGAGCCAGATCGAGCACAACCTGCCGATGCCTCCGCACTTGCTGAATCGCCCTCTCGTCGACGCCATCAAGGCCGAACTCGAGAGGCTCTTCCTGGATAAGGTGGTGTGAACTTGGTCACAATATCACCAGTGCATGGCAAGATTTTGTTTACATTACTGGAATTCTGTTCCACTCGATTGTTCTTAATTGTATTTCGCAATCTGTGTTTGGACTTGTACTGCAGGTGGTTGTAAATCTCGGGCTCTGCGTGTCCGTCTATGACATCCTTGCCGTTGAAGGTGGATTCATCTTTCCAGGAGAGGGCTGCTCGACGTATAAAGTAATTTGTGCTATCATTTTGCCATTCATTATCTGTTAAGGGATGTGAGATATTGTATGTTGTTTAGTGTATGCTCTGTATTTTGTACAAGGTCAAGGCCTAAGGGTGACTACATTGTTGTTTGTTCAATTGAGTTGAATACCTAAAATTCCAGTATGTTTTTAGTTCTTTCCTGTGCAGTTTATCACTGGTGTTCATGTAGTTACCCCGGGGCCTTTTTTAGTAGTGCTTAGCATTTGATTGTTGTGCTTACATAGAACTGGAACTTTTGGGATTAATACAATATGTTGATCACTAAGATAGTTTGTCTCTTGAGATTAAACTGTTCAATAGCAGTTTAAAAAAACTAGAGTTTTGAACAGGAGTAGTTCCCCCAATCTGTACTTATTTAACCGACTATTCCAGTTTGCCTTGCTGTAAGTTAATGCTGATTATTTCTCTGCCTCAAGTGCGTAGTCTTGTCTTTTCCTAGGTAGTGTGCTACTCGTTGTGAATGACTCATTATAGATAGCATGCCAAACTTGTACCATGGATGCACTATCTTCCAGCATTGCTGTTAGTACAACTTTTGCGACCTTGTAATTCGAGGCTTTACACATTTTGCAGTTCATGTTTATGTTCCCTTCATTTTCCCCATCCTGGACAGGTTTCCTTTAGGTTATTGATGTTCAGGCCCTTTATTGGGGAGGTTCTTGTTGGGAAGATCAGCGGATATGATGAGAAGGGTTTACAAGGTGACTTAGTTATTTTCTCATTGGCCTTTTGTTTGCTAATTGGTTTACAACCAGCTGTAACCCCTTTCTGAATTCATGTCTATTTTTGTTGAAATATACGCAGTTTCAGCAAATTATTCAGAATATTAAATCCTAGTTCAAAAGCAATGATAATATGTTCATAAAATTACATACGGGTTACTGTTAAAAAATTCAGAGCAACTACCAAAATTATATACATGAATTACTTGATTAACCAAACCTGTGCTCACTGTCATCTTGCGGATGTCACTAATCAGAGATAAATTCAGTTCTAGTGCCTTTAAAATTTCTACCAACAAGTAGATTGTTATTCCTTACAAAGGATAAATAGCAGTGATGAGATGAACACTACTAAGCAAGTCAAGTGCAGATATTAAGCAAGAACAGAGGCACGCACCAGGTTCTGAAGTTCTGTTCTATATAGTACTAGCAGTTGCAACTATCCACTTGCTCTCAAATAAATTCTAGTTGCAGGTCAAACTCAACAAACTAGTTAAATCATTGAGATAGCAAGTAGAATAAACAAGAATAATCACTTCCGTCGACAACACTCGAAGCTGTTGTGTCGATGAGGCAAGCCACGTCAGGTTGACACTGTCCCAGAAAACCTTTACGCCGCTGTATTGCGGAGTTGTTGGCGAACCCTCGGAGATACAATGCTGCTCCACGAACCGGGGCACACCGAATTGAGGAATCGAGGAGCTGTCGCTGCTCAAAGCCAACACTCGCGTACAGGCCAAGCATGCGAGCACAAGATCGGACACCAACTTGTTGCTGCACACTGAGTTGAACTGGAAGGAACTTGATGATCCAATTCTGTGTTCCTCAAGGAGAGAAGGTGGCTGACTTAGATGGAGCATGCCACCGCTGCACAGCGGCCGCCGCACGACTCGCACCAAGCCTGGAGTGGGGATTGGATCGATCCCCCTTTACTAGGTCTCCATGGTTGCCTGACAACCTTATCTTTTCTCTCCTCTCTCTATGACACTTGGCCCCACTAGTTCTCCTTTGTCTACAGAATTTCGAATTTCTTTACATCAATAAAATTGGGAAATTCTTAGAAAACGCTCAAAGTATACAACATTCTGCAGGGGAACTTTTCGCAATTTTCTTAGAAAAATAAACTAAGCTTAGTATTTCATTGTAGACTCCCGGATTTCATTTTCTTGTAAGCATGTACATTTAATTGACTCCTGCTGACATGTTTCTTCCTCTTTTCAACTATGTTGGAGTATTGGTACTTTGTATGCCCACAAGATTTAAATGATCCATGCTCCCATCCTGTTCCGGGAACTATTAAAAATGCTATTAGTATGTAATTCTTTGACATTTGTGAAGCTGTACCCGCAAAATGGTGGGCTTTAACTGCTATACTGTTTTCCTTGTTCAGTTTCACTTGATTTTTTCACCGATATATGCATCCCGGGACACTTGATGCAGTTTGGCACAGTGAGGTAACACATTGATCTGTTTGGATTTTATTTTGCAGTACACAGGCCTCTAGTATTATTTGCAAATTGAGGTGTGGTTTATTTACCATTTTATCTCCAGGTCATATTGTGTCTCATTTCTTTGTTCATATGTATCCAGGGGGGAAGATGGTAGGTGGGCGTTGAAGACTGAAGATGGTGATGAACTTCATCTTGACATTGATGATGAGGTTAATCCCAAGCAATTACCATTTCATAGTCACTAACCACAAAAAGGCTTACGACCATCCTAATCTCTATGCAGATACGATTCTTGGCGTCTAGCATAAAATACCCACCTATACCAGTTGAGCAAAAGGAGGATGACAAGCCATTTGCTCCAATGCAGATCAATGTATGTCTTCTTCCTTGTGTGTATTATCATATAGAGATACAGCGTGCACTGCACCGGCAGCACAGCAAACTTGAATGCATCTGCCGATGGCTGCATAGCTGATTAATTGGAGTAAATTAACCCTTTTACAGGGAAGTATTAAAGGAGATGGTCTTGGCCTTCTTGCTTGGTGGGTGGCAGAAGAGGGCGAGGAAGAGGAAGAGGGTGAGGGCGATGGTGACGGTGAGGAAGAGCAAGAGCAATAGCAGCAAAGTTGTTTCTGGTAACTCTTTGT
This sequence comes from Triticum aestivum, assembly GCF_018294505.1. Classification (NCBI taxonomy): domain Eukaryota; kingdom Viridiplantae; phylum Streptophyta; class Magnoliopsida; order Poales; family Poaceae; genus Triticum; species Triticum aestivum. The sequence goes on along the minus strand of NC_057814.1, from coordinate 201,131,620 downwards.
GTAACTAGAAATTTAGACCATAAGCTAGGTGGCATGCTAGAAACTTGTAATGGCTGTTAGGAATTGATGATCTGCTGCTGCACAGTTTGTGGTAACACTAACAAGCAAGCAAGCAAAGAAGAATGGTCAGATTTTGAAGTGGAAAACATAGGGCACTATGAGACATCTCATCCTAGTTGAACTTGCAACAATCGCTGGCTATTTCCTACTCCCTCCGTCCCATAATATAAGAACGTTTTTGACACTAGTGTCAAAAACGTTCTTATATTATGGGACGGAGGGAGTAGTTGATAATAATGACCACCAAGATCTATTTTTACAACCTCCATTTTCACGAGAGGGGCAGAGAGCAATCAGAGGAGACAGTCATCATGGCGGCAGTCAACTGGACAGGTTCCTTCCAGTTCACAACTGATAAAAATCCGAATTATGTTTTGACTGGAGACAGGGTGCAAACAAATAGTAGTACGTCGGAAACAGAGGGGTACATGCTCATATGGATAACTTCTACTCCTCGCATTCCATATTAGTTGTTGCTAAAACGGATATATCTAGATACATCTGCATCAGCGATGACTAATATGAAATCGAGGGAGTACATCAGAACTGCCTCATTTTGACATCGGCAAGAGTAGAGAGAGCACCACACGGCTCCCCTTCTTATGAAACATGATAACCAGCAAATAGACGTCTAAAGAAAAGCATATAAAAAAAAGTTGTGCAAGTAGAAAACGCAAAAGAAAAAACTTATGATTTTATACAGAAGAAAAGCAAACGAGAGGGAACCATGATTTTCTAAAAAGTATAGTGCTTTCATTGAGAGTTGAACTCAAGACCTCCCGCTTACTAAACGGGTGCTCTAACCAACTGAGCTATGAAAGCTGTGATGAAATTGCTTCGGGTTTATACATAATATTAGTCTACACTGATCCAACGGATCCTGGCAAGCATCACTGTAGCAACATCATTGTCCTGTCCAAAACCACTTGTCATTTTGGTGACAATGTATTGTACTGCTAAAAAATTAAACTGGCTATTGTTGTTATTTGGATCGGTCAGTACTTCCTGTTCTGGAATTCATTTCAGAGAGGGCCGCTTTAGCCAATTCAAAAGTGCAAAAAGATCTTGAAATTATAGATGTGGATGAACTGCGTGTGCCTCTCTAATATAACCATTACATACTTACATCCAGCTTAATTAACTACCCTCGAAACACACGGAATAGCCAGACAATAAAGCCAGATACGCTTCGTGGTGATCTGCATGGTGGAACACCACGGGCAGAAGCTGCCAAACTGCAAAAGAAATTTGCCGTGTCGTCCTTCTCGCCGGCAACCGGCGACCTGGCGCCAGGAGCGTTGTCCTTTTCTTTTATAAGCAAGGCAAGAGACTTCCATTTCATTAATTAAGATTAAGAAGAAGGTTTAGACATAAGCCGCAAAACGGCAAAAACAAAGGAAAAAGACTACTCTCGCGACATAAGAGTACTCACATGACTGACTCCAGCCAGCATCCAAAGATGGACCTCCTCTTTGATTTTTGCAGCGACGACGATGGTCGGGGTGGCCATGTTGCGGATCACTCTCCCATTTCGCTCCTTCCAAATTTTTAACGAGACAAGCATTATAATCAAGATAATCGCCTTCTTGATGTGGCCTCTAGAGATGATCGTTTTGAGCCACCAATCATGAATGGAGACCTCGTGCCGCCAAGCCGCCGTAGATTGGTCGTGAATGCCAAGCCAAGCGATAATTTCATTCCAAACTTGGGCGGTGGATCTACACTGGAAGAGAAGGTGAGCAGCTGACTCCTGAATCTACTTGCAAAAGGGGGTATAGGCCGCAATTCGGTCATCCCTGCAGTTTCAACTGATCGGCCGTCCAAACGCGATTTTGAATGATCAACCAAGCAAAAAAAATTGCACTTTGGCGGAGCCCAAGTCTTCTAGATCGTGGTAGAGGTCGGACTGAGAACTTGTCCCACAAACTACGCCATGTAAGCGGTGGCCACAGAATATTCATCACTAGAAGTGAATTTCCAATGTATCATGTCCTTCCTGTCCAGGCTGACAGTAACATCTTGTAGCATCCACCAAAGAGTGGCGAACTCCTGGATATGGGTCAAAGAGAGGCCCTGACTAGTGTCGATCTGCCTTTATCCAGAAGTTGTGGTCAAGAGCCTTGCTGACCAAACACGCCTTCCTTTTAGATATCTCAAAGATTTTGGGCGCGACATCTTTGGGTCGGAGACCATTAAGCCATGACGATTCCCAGAATTTTGCCTTTTTGCAATCACCAATGGTCACAGTTGTGAATGACGCGAATAGATCTCTGTCAGCATCACTACAGGGTGTCTCCATTCCGGCCCAAGTATTAGGGGGTCGGCCCACTCGAACCAAAGCCAGTGAAGTCAAAGAGTGGTCGCAAATTTCTTGAGGTTTAGCACACCCAGGCCGCCATAAATCTTGGGCTTGCAGACTAGATTCCAGTTAACCTTACATTTGCCGCCTGACACCTTGTCGTAGCCTGCCCAAATATAGGCATGTCTCAGGCTATCGATTTTCTTCCGAACTTCAACTGGGATATCTAGAGGTGTTAGATGATAGATTGCTATGGCCGTGAGGACCACTTTGACCAAAATGATGTGTCCAAGGGCAGCCACATGCATAGCCGACCAAGGTGGGAGCTTGCCCGCAATCTTGTCCTCAAGGTACTGAAAATGGATGCACTTTAGCCTCGTGACTGAAAGAGGAAGTGCTACCTCTTGAGCATGCGTTGGTTTTTCCTTGAAGAGGAAAGGGTGATGCAGCAAAGTAGCGTAAGTATTTCCCTCAGTTTTTGAGAACCAAGGTATCAATCCAGTAGGAGACAACACGCAAGTCCCTCGTACATGCACAAACAATCAAGAACCTTGCAACCAACGCGATAAAGGGGTTGTCAATCCCTTCACGGCCACTTGCAAAAGTGAGATCTGATAAAGATAATAAGATAAATATTTTTGGTATTTTTGTTGTATAGATTGGAAAGTAAAGATTGCAAAATAAACGGCGGCAGAAATAGCACGTTGGCGGGAGATTAATATGATGGAAGATAGACCCGGGGGCCATAGGTTTAACTAGTGGCTTCTCTCAAGATAGCATAATTTACGGTGGGTGAACAAATTACTGTCGAGCAATTGATAGAAAAGTGCATAGTTATGAGAATATCTAGGCATGATCATGTATATAGGCATCATGTCCGTAACAAGTAGACCGGAACGATTCTGCATCTACTACTATTACTCCACACATCGACCGCTATCCAGCATGCATCTAGAGTATTAAGTTCATAAGAACATAGTAACGCATTAGGCAAGATGACATGATGTAGAGGGATAAACTCAAGCAATATGATATAAACCCCATCTTTTTATCCTCGATGGCAACAATACAATACGTGCCTTGGTGCCCCTACTGTCACTGGGAAAGGACACCGCAAGATTGAACCCAAAGCTAAGCACTTCTCCCATTGCAAGAAAGATCACTCTAGTAGGCCAAACCAAACTGATAATCCGAAGAGACTTGCAAAGATATTTAAATCATGCATAAAAGAATTCAGAGCAGAATCAAATATTGTTCATAGATAATCTTGATCATAAACCCACAATTCATCGGATCTCGACAAACACACCGCAAAAAGAATTACGTCGAATAGATCTCCAAGAAGATCGAGGAGAACTTTGTATTGAGATCCAAAGAGAGAGAAGAAGCCATCTAGCTAATAACTATGGACCCGAAGGTCTATGGTAAACTACTCACACATCATCAGAGAGGCTATGGTGTTGATGTAGAAGCCCTCCGTGATCGATTCCCCTCCGGCGGAGCGCCGGAAAAGGCCCCAAGATGGGATCTCACGGGCACAGAAGGTTGCGGCGGTGGAAATAGGGTTTCGTGGTGCTCCTGGATGCTTTCAGGGTATATGAGTATATATAGGTGAAAGAAGTAGGTCGGTGGAGCCATGAGGGGCCCACGAGGGTGGGGGGCGTGCCCTCCTGCCTTGTGGCTTCCTCGTTGCTTCCTTGACGTCCACTCCAAGTCTCTTGGATTGCGTTTGTTCCAAAAACGATCCTCGCGAAGGTTTCATTCCGTTTGATATTCCTTTTCTGCGAAACACTGAAATAGGCAAAAAACAGCAATTTGCACTGGGCCTTCGGTTAATAGGTTAGTCCCAAAAATAATATACAAGTGCATAATAAAGCCCATTAAACATCCAAAACAGATAATATAATAGCATGGAACAATAAAAAATTATAGATACGTTGGAGACGTATCAGGAAGGCCAAGGTACCACAAAGGAAAAGAGGTCCAGACAGCAGGGAAGGTCTATTAATCTTCTGCAAAAATAATCAACTCAAAAGCACTCTTCTGTAAAAAATGGTAGCTAATCTCGTGAGCGCAAAGGTTCTGTTTTTTTTACAGCAAGATCACATTAACTTTCACCCAAGTGTTCCCAAAGGTCTTACTTCTCACTTTATTGAAACAAAAGCTATAAAACATGATTACTACAGTAGCTTAATTATGTACACACACAAAAACAGTAAGGGTAAATATTGGGTTGTCTCCCAACAAGCGCTTTTCTTTAATGCCTATTAGCTAGGCATGATGATTTCAATGATGCTCACATAAAAGATAAGAATTGAAACATAAAGAGAGCATCATGAAGAATATGGCTAGCACATTTAAATCTAACTCACTTCCTATGCCTAGGGATTTTGTGAACACATAATTTATAAGAGCAAGAATCAACTAGCATAGGAAGGCAAAACAAGTATAACTTCAAAACTTTAAGCACATAGAGAGGAAACTTGATATCCTACAAGCATATATTCCTCCCTCATAATAATTTTCAGTAGCATCATGAATGAATTCAACAATGTAACCATCACATAAAGCATTTTTTTCATGATCTACAAGCATAGAATTTTTTTTACTCTCCACATAAGCAAAATTCTTCTCATTCGGAATAGCGGGATCACTAGTTACTAAAGTTGACACTCTTCCAAACCCGCTTTAGATGATAGTATTATTCATACTCCAAAAGATATAAGTGAAGTTCACGGAGCATTCTACAATTAATATAGACTAACCAATATCCAAGCTCAATATATATAAGTGAAGCACACGAAGCATTCTATAAAACCATACTAAAAAGATTTAAGTGAAGCACAAAGAGCAATTCTATAAGATCGTACTTAAAAGATATAAGTGAAGCACATGAAGTATTCTATAAATCAATGAAAGGCTATCTTATACTAGCATGGTTCTTAAAGAAAAAGAAAAACACAAAGGACACAAATCATGTGAACAAAACAAAAACCGAGGTATACTGATAATTGTTGAAGAAGAAAGATGGGATGCCAACCGGGGCATCCCCAAGCTTAGATGCTTGAGTATCCTGTTAAATATTTACTTGGGGTGCCTTGGGAATCCCCAAGCTTGAACTCTTGCCTCTCTTTGTTCTTCTCATATTGATAGCTCCTCGATCTTCGAACACTTCATCCACATAGAACTTTAACAAAAACTTTGTGAGATCCGTTAGTATAACAAAGCAAATCACTACTATAAGTACTGTTGCAAATCAACTCATATTTTGTTTTTGCATTATAGCTACTGTAATATAACTTTTCCATGGCTTAATCCACTGATAGAAATCGATAGTTTCATCAAAACAAGCAAGCAATGCATCGAAAACAGAATCTGTCTTAAACAGGACAGTCTGTAGTAATATAGAAGTTTAGCAAACTTCTGTAACTCCAAAAATTATGAAATAAATTTGACAATTTGAAAATTTTGTACGGAAGTAATGTGCAAAAAGTTTCAGACCCATTTGACCTTCCAGTATAAAATGTAAAATCACGCACTACAGCCAAAGTTTCTGTTTTTTTTCTGCACATAGTAAACAAGCAATCTAATCATCCTAAAACCAAAGCTTGGCACATTATTTTTATAATACAATGGATATATACAAGGGGATAATTATTTACAGAGAAACTTCCATGAAAAATTCTACATTGCTTCCGTGAGCATGAACACAAGTGCTCAAGGTCGACCCTCACTTCTTCAATTCATAACTTTCCAATCACTTCTCTTTTTGAAAAACTTTTTAGGCATGAGAGACAAATATTTTTTTTGGTATTTTCATTATTTTAATTTTTTTGTATGTTTCACCCACAACTAAACAGAAACAAAAAGGAAAAACAAAATCTACTTAGTGAAGAAAGAAAACAAGCATACACGAGAATATCAACCCCACGCTATTGCTCCCCGGCAACGGCGCCAGAAAAGAGCTTGATAATCCCCAAGTGCAGGGAATCACCGTAGCAATTTCCAAAGGTGGAAGTGATAAGTATGGAGTGTCGAACCCACAGGAGCTAAAGATAAGATCAATACTCTCTCAAGCCCTATCTGCCACTGATACGACTCTACGTACACCGAACGTTTGCTTCCAACTAGCAACGAGAAATAAAACTATGTTGTGGGTATGAAGAGGATAAATTTGTCTGGTGTCGGAGAGCTAAAATATAAAAGTAGGTGCTGTTATCATAAAGTTAGAATATATTACTAAATATTATAAATAGCGAGTGTGGAATAATGATGGATCGGTGTGCGGAATTGTCCTAGGCAATTGTTAACAAGACCGGTAGTCGTCATTGCAATTTCATATGAGGGAGAGGCATAAGCTAACATACTTTCTCTACTTGGATCATATGCACTTATGATTGGAACTCTAGCAAGCATCCGCAACTACTAAAGATCATTAAGGTAAAACCCAACCATAGCATTAAAGCATCAAGTCCTCTTTATTCCCATACGCAACAACCCCCTTACCCGGGTTTGTGTTTCAGTCACTCACCAACCCACTATAAGCGAATCATGAACGTATTGCAACACCCTACAGCGAGAATCCCTCACGCTTGCGCGACACGGAGGGCACCATAGGATAGCACCAAAATAAAACATACAACTCGTACCAATCTAGATCATCAATCAACCCAAAGACAAAGGATATCTACTCAAAACATCATAGGATGGCAACACATCATTGGATCATAATATGTGGCATAAAGCACCATGTTCAAGTAGGGATTACAGCAGGGTGCGGGAGAGTGGACCGCGTAAAACAGATGAGGATGGTGATGATGATGGTGATGTTGATGAAGACGATCACCGCGGCGATGATTCCCCTCCCGATGGCACTCCGATGCCTGTCGTTGTCAAAACCGGCGGATCTCGGGTAGGGGGTCCCGAACTGTGCATCTAGGATCGATGGTAACAGGAGACGGGGGACACGATGTTTACCCAGGTTCGGGCCCTCTCTATGGAGGTAATACCCTACTTCCTGCTTGATTGATCTTGATGAATATGAGTATTACAAGAGTTGATCTACCACGAGATCGTAATGGCTAAACCCTAGAAGTCTAGCCTGTATGACTATGGTAATGAGTATTCACCTATCCGGACTACGCCCTCCGGTTTATATAGACACCGGGGGGGGGGGGGGATCTAGGGTTACATGGAGTCGGTTACATAAGAAGGAATCTTCATAGTTGATCGCCTAGCTTGCCTTCCATGCCAAGGAAAGTCCAATCCGGACACGAGTATAGTCTTCGGCCTTCATGTCTTCACAGCCATCAGTCCGGCCCAAAGGATAACAGGCCGGACGCCCGAGGACCCCTTAGTCCAGGACTCCCTTAGCGCTACTGAGAGAGAGGAGGAGAGGTTCCCCCCTTGTGCTTCCTCCACCATGGCCTCCCCCCTAGATGGGGAGAGGTTCTCCCTCTGGTCCTTGGCCTTCATGGCGATGATGGCCCCTCCGAGATCCTCCTCCATGGCCTCCGGTGATGATGGCCCCCTCCGGCAGGGTGCCAGAGAGGGCCTAGATTGATTTCTCGTGGCTACAGAGGCTTGCGGTGGTGGAACTTCCGATCTAGGTTAATTCCCGGAGGTTTCTGTATATATAAGAGGTTTTGGCGTCGAGAACAACTCAGGGGGGTCTCCAGGCTGTCCACGAGGTAGGGGGGCGCGCCTAGGGGGGTGGGCGCGCCTCCCACCCTCGTGGGCAGCCCGGGACTCTTCTGGCCCAAATCTTTTACTCTATGGCCTTCTTCTGGTCCAAAAATAAGCTCCGTCAAGTTTCAGGTCAATTGGACTCTGCTTGGTTTTCCTTTTCTGCGATATTCTAAAACAAGGAAAAAAACAGAAACTGGCACTGGGCTCTAGGTTAATAGGTTAGTCTCAAAAACCATATAAAAGCGCATAATAAAGCCCATAAACATCCAAAACAGATAATATAATAGCATGAATACTTCATAAATTATAGATACGTTCGAGACGTATCAGATGCACCGGCGAAGTTTGCACCAACTCTCAAGGTGAGAAAGGGCAATGCACGGCACCGCAGAGGCTAGCAATGATGGAAAGGTGAGAGTGCGTATAATCCATGGACTCAACATTAGTCATAAAGAACTCACATACTTATTGCAAAAATCTACAAGTCATCAAAAACCAAGAATTACGCGCATGCTCCTAGGGGGATAGATTGGTAGGAAAAGACCATCGCTCGTCCCCGACCGCCACTCATAAGGATGACAATCAAAGAACACCTCATGTTTCAAATTTGTCACACAACGTTTACCATACGTGCATGCTACGGGACTTGCAAACTTCAACACAAGTATTTCTCAAATTCACAACTACTCAACTAGCACGACTCTAATATTACCATCTTCATATCTCAAAACAATCACTAAGTATCAAACTTCTCATAGTATTCAATGCACTTTTTATGAAAGTTTTTATTATACCCATCTTGGATACCTATCATATTAGGACTAATTTTATAGCCAAAGCAAATTACCATGCTGTTCTAAAGGACTCTCAAAATAATATAAGTGAAGCATGAGAGATCAATAATTTCTATAAAATAAAACCACCACCGTGCTCTAAAAGATATAAGTGAAGCACTAGAGCAAAATTATCTAGCTCAAAAAGATATAAGTGAAGCACATAGAGTATTCTAATAAATTCTGACTTATGTGTGTCTCTCCAAAAGGTGTGTACAGCAAGGATGGTTGTGGTAAACTAACAAGCAAAGACTCAAATCATACAAGACGCTCCAAGCAAAACACATATCATGTGGTGAATAAAAATATAGCCTCAAGTAAAGTTACCGATGGACGAAGACGAAAGAGGGGATGCCTTCCAGGGCATCCCCAAGCTTAGGATTTTGGTTGTCCTTGAAATTTACCTTGGGGTGCCTTGGGCATCCCCAAGCTTAGGCTCTTTCCACTCCTTATTCCAAAATCCATCAAATCTTTACCCAAAGCTTGAAAACTTCACAACACAAAACTCAACAGAAAATCTCATGAGCTCCGTTAGTATAAGAAAACAAATCACCACTTTAAGGTACTGTAATTAACTCATTATTTATTTATATTGGTGTTAAACCTACTGTATTCCAACTTCTCTATGGTTCATACCCCCCGATACTAGCCATAGATTCATCAAAATAAGCAAACAACACACGAAAAACAGAATCTGTCAAAAACAGAACAGTCTGTAGCAATCTGTATCAAACGTATACTTATGTAACTCCAAAAATTCTGAAATAAATTTTTGGACGTGAGGAATTTTTCTATTAATCATCTGCAAAAAGAATCAACCTAAAATCACTCTCCACTAAAAAAAGGCAGCTAATCTCGTGAGCGCTAAAGTTTCTGTTTTTTTATAGCAAGATCATAAAGACTTCACCCAAGTCTTCCCGAAGGTTCTACTTGGCACAAACACTAATTTAAAACATAAAACCACATCTAAACAGAAGCTATATGAATTATTTATTACTAAACATAAACAAAAATCAAGAAACAAAAATAAAATTGGGTTGCCTCCTAACAAGCGCTATCGTTTAACGCCCCTAGCTAGGCATTGAGATTTCGATGATGCTCACATGAAAGACAAGAATTAAAGCACAAAGAGAGCATCATAAAACATGTGACAAACACATCTAAGTCTAACATAATTCCGATGCATAGGCATCTTATAGGCAAACAAATTATCAAGGCAAGCAAAAACTAGCATATGCAAGGAAGCGGAAAGAAACAATAGCAATCTCAACATAACGAGAGGTAATTTAGTAACATGAAAATTTCTACAACCATATTTTCCTCTCTCATAATAATTACACGTAGGATCATAAGCAAATTCAACAATATAGCTATCACAAAACATATTCTTAACACGATCCACATGCATGCGAAGTTGACACTCTTCCAAAATAGTGGGATTATCATTAACTAAAGTCATGACCTCTCCAAACCCACTTTTATCAAAAATACCATAAGATTGAACATTCTCCAAATAAGTGGGATCTAAATTTGACACTCTTCCAAACCCACTTTCAATATTATTGCAAACACTATTATCAACCTCATATTCATCATGGGGCTTAAATAAATTTTCAAGATCATAAGAAAAATCACCCCAATCATGATCATTGAAACAAGTAGTAGACATAGCAAAAATAGCATCCCCAAGCTCAGGGTTTTGCATATTATTAGCACAATTGACATCAAGAGAATTTAAAGTAAAATCATTGCAATCATGCTTTTTATTCAAGGAGCTATCATGAATCTCTTCATAAATTTCTTCATCACAATTTTCAGATTCACGAATTTCAAGCAAAACCTCATAAAGATAATCTAGTGCACTCAAATCACTAGAAATTGGTTCATCATAATTGGATCTCTTAAAAAGATTAGCAAGGGGATGAGGATGCATAACAATAGATTTTCAGCAAGCGAAGATGCAAGCATATAGAAGGCACATGGCAACACAAGCAAACAAAAGGTCTAATGAGAAAAAGGCGAACAGAAAAGGGCGAATAAAGCGGCAAAGGTGAAGTGGGGGAGAGGAAAACAAGAGGCGAATGAAAAATAATGTAATGCGAGGGATAAGAGTTTGTGATGGGTACTTGGTATGTCTTGACTTGGCGTAGATCTCCCCGGCAACGGCGCCAGAAATCCTTCTTGCTACCTCTTGAGCATGCGTTGGTTTTCCCTTGAAGAGGAAAGGGTGATGCAGTAAAGTAGCGTAAGTATTTCCCTCAGTTTTTGAGAACCAAGGTATCAATCCAGTAGGAGACTACACGCAAGTCCCTCGTACCTGCACAAACAATCAAGAACCTTGCAACCAACGCGATAAAGGGGTTGTCAATCCCTTCACGACAACTTGCAAAAGTGAGATCTGATAAAGATAATAAGATAAATATTTTTGGTATTTTTGTTGTATAGATTGGAAAGTAAAGATTGCAAAATAAACAGCGGCAGAAATAGCATGTTGGCAGGAGATTAATATGATGGACGATAGACCCGGGGGCCATAGGTTTCACTAGTGGCTTCTCTCAAGATAGCATAATTTACGGTGGGTGAACAAATTACTGTCGAGCAATTGATAGAAAAGCGCATAGTTATGAGAATATCTAGGCATGACCATGTATATAGGCATCACGTCTGTAACAAGTAGACCAAAAAGATTCTGCATCTACTACTATTACTCCACACATCGACCGCTATCCAGCATGCATCTAGAGTATTAAGTTCATAAGAACAGAGTAACGCATTAGGCAAGATGACATGATGTAGAGGGATAAACTCAAGCAATATGATATAAACCCCATCTTTTTATCCTCGATGGCAACAATACAATACGTGCCTTGGTGCCCCTGCTGTCACTGGGAAAGGACACCGCAAGATTGAACCCAAAGCTAAGCACTTCTCCCATTGCAAGAAAGATCAATCTAGTAGGCCAAACCAAACTGATAATTCGAAGAGACTTGCAAAGATATTTAAATCATGCATAAAAGAATTCAGAGAAGAATCAAATATTGTTCATAGATAATCTTGATCATAAACCCACAATTCATCGGATCTCGACAAACACACCACAAAAAGAATTACGTCAAATAGATCTCGAAGAAGATCGAGGAGAACTTTGTATTGAGATCCAAAGAGAGAGAAGAAGCCATCTAGCTAATAACTATGGACCTGAAGGTCTGTGGTAAACTACTCACGCATCATCAGAGAGGCTATGGTGTTGATGTAGAAGCCCTCCGTGATCGATTCCCCCTCCGGTGGAGCGCCCGAAAAGGCCCCAAGATGGGATCTCACGGGTATAGAAGGTTGCGGCGGTGGAAATAGGGTTTCGTAGTGCTCCTGGATGTTTTCAGGGTATATGAGTATATATAGGCGAAAGAAGTAGGTCGGTGGAGCCACGAGGAGTCCACGAGGGTGGGGGGCGTGCCTACCCCCTGGACGCGCCCTCCTGCCTCGTGGCTTCCTCGTTGCTTCCTTGACGTCCACTCCAAGTCTCCTGGATTGCGTTTGTTCCAAAAACGATCCTCGCGAAGGTTTCATTCCGTTTGGATTCCGTTTGATATTCCTTTTCAGCGAAACACTGAAATAGGCAAAAAAAACAACAATTTGCACTGGGCCTTCGGTAATAGGTTAGTCCCAAAAATAATATAAAAGTGCATAATAAAGCCCATTAAACATCCAAAACAGATAATATAATAGCATGGAACAATAAAAAATTATAGATACGTTGGAGACGTATCAGGAAGGCCAAGGTACCACAAAGGAAAAGAGGTCCAGACAGCAGGGAAGGCCTAAAGGATGTCATCAAGGTCGATGTTAGCACAAGGATGGGCGCAACCAAACTTTGGTTACAATTGGTGACAATGCCGGTGACATCACTAAAGGAGTTCAGTGTTGAGGCCAGGAACTGGAAGTCCTCTTTGATTGGTGCAATGAAGGAGCGTTGTCCTTCTTGCCCGCAGCGAGACTTTTCCAGCGCTTGATCTGGGCCTTAAACCTCCCCTCAGGTTGGTTCCAGTTTGCGGGATTTCAAGTGTCTGAACCTATCCGAACACTTTAAGTGAGCCGCGTTGGATGACTAAAAATGTCTGGGCCATTTGACCCGAACATTTACAGTCAATTGGTGATTTGCGTTGGAGTTGACCTAAGCTTATAGCGATCGACGTTATACACCTCAGCGTCCCCTTCCAACTAAAACATGTTGGCGACACCTCAAAGTTAAGGACAACTCCAATGTGGTACATCAAAACAGACACCCCAAATGTCCGCGGACAGGCGAGCGGTAGTTGGCCATCCAACCATATTCATCAAATGTTCATCCCTTGTCCAATGAAGAGAGGAGAGAAGGGGGGAGAGAATATTTGTGGCTGGGTCCAAGATTTGGCTGTAGCGTGTCCAAGCTCCCCCAAACCACTTCCGCGTTTGATACCTGTTTGTAGGATTTTGGACATTGTCCGTGTCCATGGACATTTGGTGTACCCCGTTGGATGATAAAAGGTGTCTGAACCGCCCAGTGTAAACATTATAAGCGATTTGGTGTACCCATCGCAGATGCCCTAAGCCTGTAAGTTTTCTCTTTGATTAAAATAATCTCATGTACCTTCTTGTAAGGCCTTGTACATTGGTAGGTGCTTAGAAAAATAAACCGGATTTTTCTGAAGCACCAGTGCCTATTTCTATAGAAGAGACGCTTAGTTAAGCGTCTACCCTATGAAAATAGGCACTGATGCTTAAGAAAAGTCTGGTTTATTTCTCTAAGCACCTCCCCTAAGCACCTTGCATTGTACAAAGCCTAAGTGGATAAGCGGATCGCATGTGTCCATGGTAGAGGCAGTTGGACCCTCTCCATCCACTAGTAGAAAAAGGGGCTTAGGTCACAGGACAGTTTTCACATTAGCCCCGGTTCAGTCACGAACCGGGACTAATGTGAGCATTGGTCCCGGTTCGTGCGGCCAGGGACCTACCGGGCCTCATGGGGGCATTGCTCCCGGTTCGTCCGGACCCTTTGGTCCCGGTTGGTGGGACAAACCGGGACCAATGGGCCACGCTCCTGGCCCACCACCCTTTAGTCCCGGTTCCTACCACAAACCGGGACTAAAGGCCTGGTCCTAGTTGCGGCCAGTGTTTAGTCCCACCTCGCCAACCGAAGGGCGCTCACATCAGTTTATAAGGCCGTCCCTATCTGCCTTGTTGAGCTTCTCTTAAAGTGAAAATAGATGCCCTTATACAGGAAATTTGACCTAAATTCATAGTAAATTTCATAGAAATTTATTATGAATTTAGGTTGAATTTTCTCTATAAGCGCATCTATGTTCATTTTTTATATTTATAAAATAAATAAACCTTAATAAAATAAATAAAACTAAACAAACCTTAATAAAATAAAATAAAATAAACTATAGTAACTACAATAAATAAACCTTAATAAATTAAGTAAAAATAGTAGCAGTAAAATAAATAAAAATAGCAGCAGTAAAATAAATAAAAATAAAATAATTAAAGTAAAATACATAAGTAATTAGAAATAAAATAAATAAGTTTTTTGTTGTAAGTAGAAACAAAACAAAACAAATAAAGCAAAAGAGAAAAAAACACGAGCCATCAACTCCATAACCGCCATATCTGGGATAGAGAAGGGCAATCCCTTGGAGTGGGATTCACATACAGTTGCCCGTAACATCTACCATTCGAGCCTAGCAGGTGGAACTCAGATCTGTCAACAGTGTCAAAGCGGCAAATAGCAGGCGGAGGAGAAGGCACCGATGTCATGTGTAGATCCCTTCTAGGTCTTGCGGATCGTGCTATTACAACAATTTGGTTGGTTGATCCCAAAAAAAAGGAATTTGGTTGGTTTTCTTGAAGCCCTAGCTTGTTGTGCCGTCCTATTCTCTCAATGCAATTTAGCAAATGCTACTACAGTACAGTAAAGGGCACAAAGAAAAAGCACGCAGTGAAGGAAAATACCTCCATATCAAAGCTGCTACTTATCTTGTTGGTTATCAGGATGTGGATATGTAGAATTTTCTCTAACCACGGCAACAGACATGCATTCATCGAGGGGGTTCACTACAGAACAAAATAAATGCTGACGTTAGTTGTTGAGGGTACGTTTGACATCCCTGAGAGACTAGATAATGAAAAGATGAATCGTCAAACCTGGATGAACAAAGACGCTACCAAGTGGATGAATCTGATGGCCTGTCCTCCCTTGAAGATCATGCGTCCTCCCTTGAAGGCGCCACCAGGGCCATGGACGCCTCATACACCGCCGCCGACGTGTTGTAGTGATGAGGTATCGTGCAGGATCTGACACAGGATCACCTTCAGGCAAGATGAATAGGTCTTCAGGGGCACGACGGCCGGCCACAGCAGGCCCCTGCCATGGACGGCGCCGCCCGAGCCACAGCCGCTCGCCAGCTCGCCTCTGGAGCAGTCCAAGCTTATCCGCGAGCTCGTCCACTAGTGCCCGTCGCCGCCACGACGTCCTGCAGGCTAGAGAACGGCGGTTCGCCGTTCTTATCCACGGCCGCCGTTGGAACCGACTCCGGCCGCCTATATAAGGAGCCCCCGAGTCCGTCCAGTCCCTCAGGCGACCTCAAGCCACCCCACCTAGCACCCCCACAGCAGGCAATCGACCAGGGAGGGTCTTCTTCCCCATCTCCGGCCAGTACAGCCGCCGCCGCCCTCCGGTCCATTCAGTCGCAACCAGAGCCCCCCCCGGTCCGTATAGCACCACCATCCTCCTCCCCTCGACCGTGCGGAGCCGCCCAAACCCTCAGCTGCGTCGGGGAACCACCGTAGGCCAAAGCCCCAAACCTCCCGAAGCTGCCGTCCGCCGCGGAGCTCGCCGCCGGCGACTCCCTCCATCCCCGCCACCTCCTCGACCACCAGGAGGACCGCCCCGGCCTGGCGGATCCATCCCCGCCCTCAGGACCCCGCGAGGAGCCGCCGTTCGCCGGAGTTGATCGCCGGAGCCCCGCCTCTGTTCGGCCAGAGGAGGAAGGAGGCGGGGGCGACTGGTCAAACCTGACCAGTGGGCCCAAGGGACCCACTGTCAGTGACCCACGAGCCAGTCCACGCGGGTTAAGTGGAGGATCTGACACAGGATCACCTTCAGGCAAGATGAATAGGTCTTTAGGGGCACGATGGCAGCGGCGGCGCCATGGCTGGGACTGGTGACGACGGCGGCGGCGAGCGAGCGGGAGGGTGGCGGCGGCTGCGTGCGAGTGGGAGGCCGGAGGATCACCACTCATTGTGCTCGACATATCACTACAAGAAACCTGTTAATCCATGACGGATTTCTAATGACATTTTTGGAAACTCTCATCGATGACCTGGTAAAACCCCACAAGCCCGGTGAAAGCCCGCTAAAGCCCGTCTAACCGTTCCCGTATAAAAACTTAACCCTAAATTCCCTCCTCGGCCCCTGCATCGTGTCCCACAACACGTCGCCACCCCTCGTCCCTCCC
Source organism: Triticum aestivum (assembly GCF_018294505.1). Taxonomy (NCBI): domain Eukaryota; kingdom Viridiplantae; phylum Streptophyta; class Magnoliopsida; order Poales; family Poaceae; genus Triticum; species Triticum aestivum. The sequence goes on along the minus strand of NC_057814.1, from coordinate 201,115,244 downwards.
ACAGCTCGTAAACCTTAATAAAATAAAATAAAATAAACTATAGTAACTACAATAAATAAACCTTAATAAATTAAGTAAAAATAGCAGCAGTAAAATAAATAAAAATAGCAGCAGTAAAATAAATAAAAATAAAATAATTAAAGTAAAATACATAAGTAATTAGAAATAAAATAAATAAGTTTTTTGTTGTAAGTAGAAACAAAACAAAACAAATAAAGCAAAATAAAAAAAACAGAGGAAAAAAATTATGCCACCTACTGGGCCACCACGGCCTGAATACGACTAGAAACCCATCCATGGGCCAGGATTTAGGCCCGCAGAAGGCCCAGTAGGCCCACAGGCAAATAGTGACAGAATAGGCCCGTAAGCCTGCATTTGAGAGGAGCTCGAAGTGGTCAGCGCAGCTGCGCTTATAAACCACTGTCGAAGCCTCTCGGCTAGCGAGGTGGGACTAAACATCCCACCGCACCGCGCCAGTTCCAGCACAAGGCCTTTGGTCCCGGTTGGTGCCACCAACCGGGACTAAAGGGGGCATTGGTCTCGGTTCGTGGCACCAACCGGGACCAAAGGGCTTTAGTCCCGGTTGGTGCCACCAACCGGGACCAATGAGTTCCCTATATATACCCCATCGCCACAGCAGAGCACTCCAGAGTGCTCTGTTTTTTCTGGCCGGCGAGGGGAGGGCATTTGGGTGCTCTAGCTCACCTCCTATGCACATGAGGTGTTCGATGAAATGTCTGAGCCACACTAGTTAATCTTTGTCCTCTCGAAACTCGACCTCCGAGCTCCATTTTCCCCGAGATTTGTCTAGGTTTAGCGGTCCGTCACGTCCCGTCCCCGTCTTCACCGCCGTCGATCGCCCGCGCCGATCTCGTCGCCAGCACCACCGTGGTGAGCCTCTTGTTCTTATCTTCTTTCTGAAAGGAAAAAATTCTTACTTTAGATAGTTACTTGTCTAATTTTGTTACTTTTATTATTCCTTCTTATTACATAGTGCGATGGTTTTGGTATCCGCCCCCGTCGGCCCTCGTCCTGTCTATGATTCGGATGTGGTATATATTATCTTTTTATAACTATATGGTTCATTTATTGTTTATGAGAAATATACCGACCAACGTGACATAGATTTTATTTATCTAGGAGGTGGTTGAACCGGAAATTCTAACCGACCCTATTGTCGAGAGGTTAAATTTAGTTGAAGAAGAAAACAATTACTTGAAGGAAAAAATAAAAAAATTGAGGAGGAGAAGATGATATTGGAGTTGCATGTTGCGGATGTCGTCGATGATCACAAGATCAAGATGGATGCAATGCGCTTGAAGATTAGAAAGATTAGAAAATATGCCATTCATACCGAGGCTTGGTATCATTATGCCGTTGGATCAATTGTTACCTTGGTTGCGATTATGATCGCATTTGTTTTCGCATTGAAATGTTTTACATAGTTTCAATGTATGGTTTAATTAATTAGATGCTCTGGAGAGCTATATATATGTTGTTAGATGAGAACTATGTATGTACTTTGGTTCTAATGTGATGATGAACTTCTATTAATTTGGTCACTTAATTATCTATTCATGATGTTCTGTAATGGTTTTTGACACACTTAATTATATATAATGCACGCAGATGAACCGGCAATGGATGTACGGTGACAGACACACCTCCGAGTACATTAAGGGCGTGCATGATTTTCTCGAAGTGGCTGAGGCAAACAAGCAGAATGGTTTTATGTGTTGTCCATGCCCTACATGTGGGAATACGAAGTCTTACTCTGACCGGAAAATCCTTCACACCCACCTGCTTTACAAGGGTTTCATGCCACACTATAATGTTTGGACGAGGCACGGAGAAATGGGGGTTATGATGGAAGACGGCGAAGAAGAAGAGGACGATGACAACTATGTGCCCCCTGAATACGGTGATGCTGCAACGGGGGAAGCTGCTGAAGATCAAGAGGAACCAGACGATGTGCCCAATGATGCTGCAAGGGGGGAAGCTGCTGAAGATCAAGAGGAACCAGACGATGTGCCCAATGATGCTGCAAGGGGGGAAGCTGCTGAAGATCAAGAGGAACCAGTGCCCGATGATGATGATCTCCGCCGGGTCATTGTCGATGCAAGGACGCAATGCGAAAGTCAAAAGGAGAAGCTGAAGTTCGATCGCATGTTAGAGGATCACAAAAAAGGGTTGTACCCCAATTGCGAAGATGGCAACACAAAGCTCGGTACCGTACTGGAATTGCTGCAGTGGAAGGCAGAGAATGCTGTGCCTGACAAAGGATTTGAGAAGCTATTGAAAATATTGAAGAAGAAGCTTCCAAAGGATAACGAATTGCCCGACAGTACATACGCAGCAAAGAAGGTCGTATGCCCTCTAGGATTGGAGGTGCAGAAGATACATGCATGCCCTAATGACTGCATCCTCTACCATGGTGCGTACAAGGATCTGAACGCATGCCCGGTATGCGGTGCATTGCGGTATAAGATCAGACGAGATGACCCTGGTGATGTTGACGGCGAGCCCCCCAGGAAGAGGGTTCCTGCGAAGGTGATGTGGTATGCTCCTATAATACCACGGTTGAAACGTCTGTTCAGAAACAAAGAGCATGCCAAGTTGATGCGATGGCACAGTGAGGACCGTAAGAAAGACGGGAAGTTGAGAGCACCCGCTGATGGGTCGCAGTGGAGAAAAATCGAGAGAAAGTACTGGGCTGAGTTTGCAGCTGACCCAAGGAACGTATGGTTTGGTTTAAGCGCGGATGGCATTAATCCTTTCGGGGAGCAGAGCAGCAATCACAGCATCTGGCCCGTGACTCTATGTATGTATAACCTTCCTCCTTGGATGTGCATGAAGCGGAAGTTCATTATGATGCCAGTTCTCATCCAAGGCCCTAAGCAACCCGGCAACGACATTGATGTGTACCTAAGGCCATTAGTTGAAGAACTTTTACAGCTGTGGAATGGAAACGGTGTACGTACGTGGGATGAGCACAAACAGGAGGAATTTAACCTGCACGCGTTGCTGTTTGTAACCATCAACGATTGGCCCGCTCTCAGTAACCTTTCAGGACAGACAAACAAGGGATACCACGCATGCACGCACTGTTTAGATGACACTGAAAGTATATACCTGGACAAAAGCAGGAAGAATGTGTACCTGGGCCATCGTCGATTTCTTCCGACCAACCATCAATGTCGAAAGAAAGGCAAGCATTTCAAAGGCGAGGCAGATCACCGGAAGAAGCCCGCCATGCGTACCGGTGATCACGTACTTGCTATGGTCAATGATTTACACGTAATCTTTGGAAAGGGTCCCGGCGGACTAGCTGTTCCGAATGACGCTGAGGGACACGCACCCATGTGGAAGAAGAAATCTATATTTTGGGACCTACCCTACTGGAAAGAGCTAGAGGTCCGCTCTTCAATCGACGTGATGCACGTGACGAAGAACCTTTGCGTGAACCTGCTAGGCTTCTTGGGCGTGTATGGGAAGACAAAAGATACACCTGAGGCACGGGAGGACCTGCAACGTTTGCACGAAAAAGACGGCATGCCTCCGAAGCAGTATGAAGGTCCTGCCAGCTACGCTCTTACGAAAGAAGAGAAAGAAATCTTCTTTGAATGCCTGCTCAGTATGAAGGTCCCGACTGGCTTCTCGTCGAATATAAAGGGAATAATAAATATGCCAGAGAAAAAGTTCCAGAACCTAAAGTCTCATGACTGCCACGTGATTATGACGCAACTGCTTCCGGTTGCATTGAGGGGGCTTCTACCGGAAAACGTCCGATTAGCCATTGTGAAGCTATGTGCATTCCTCAATGCAATCTCTCAGAAGGTGATCGATCCAGAAATCATACCAAGGCTAAGGAGTGATGTGGCGCAATGTCTTGTCAGTTTCGAGCTGGTGTTCCCACCATCCTTCTTCAATATCATGACGCACGTCCTAGTTCATCTAGTCGACGAGATTGTCATTCTGGGGCCCGTATTTCTACACAATATGTTCCCCTTTGAGAGGTTCATGGGAGTCCTAAAGAAATATGTCCGTAACCGCGCTAGGCCAGAAGGAAGCATCTCCATGGGCCATCAAACAGAGGATGTCATTGGGTTTTGTGTTGACTTCATTCCTGGCCTTAAGAAGATAGGTCTCCCTAAATCGCGGTATGAGGGGAGACTGACTGGAAAAGGCACGCTTGGAGGGGGGACTCAATAATATGCAGGGACGGATATTCTTGGTCTCAAGCACACTACACAGTTCTACAGAACTCTACCTTGGTGACCCCGTATGTCGATGAACACAAGAACAGTCTGCGCTCCAAACACCCGGAGCAGTGTGACGACTGGATTACATGTGAACACATCAGGACTTTCAGCAGTTGGTTGGAAACACGTCTCAGAGGTGACACCACTGTTTGTGATGAGTTGTACTCGTTGTCCAGGGGACCATCTTCGACTGTATTGACTTACAAAGGATACGAGATAAATGGGAATACATTTTACACGATCGCCCAAGATCAAAAGAGCACCAACCAAAACAGCGGTGTCCGCTTTGATGCAGCAACCGAGAGGGGAAAGGACACATATTATGGTTACATAATGGACATATGGGAACTTGACTACGGACATGATTTTAAGGTCCCTTTGTTTAAGTGCAAATGGGTCAATCTGTCAGGAGGCGGGGTACAGGTAGACCCACAGTACGGAATGACAACAGTGGATCTGAACAATCTTGGGTACACTGACGAACCGTTCGTCCTAGCCAATGATGTGGCACAGGTTATCTATGTGAAGGACATGTCTACCAGACCGAGGAAAAGAAAAGATAAGGAAGCGAATACATCATACGATGAGCCAAAGCGGCACATAGTTCTTTCAGGAAAAAGGGACATTGTGGGAGTGGAGGGCAAGACAGACATGTCTGAAGATTATGAAAAGTTTCATGAAATTCCTCCCTTCAAAGTCAAGGCTGACCCAAGCATCCTGATAAACGATGAAGATTATCCATGGTTACGGCGCAATAAGCAAATGACACAAGCGAAGAAAAAGTGAAGACTTTCTCCCGCAACTATTATGATGATACCATGCCAACTTTGTAATAGACGAGTATGATACCATTGTCCGTTTTGTACAAGAAGTGCATCTAGTTTTTGCCGTAACCCTCTCAACTTTCTTGCACATGCTATGTGGATGAAATGATGATACCATGCCAACTTTCAACCTTTTCAGAGTTCATTTGAAATGCTTTTCAATTTTAGGGTCTTATAGCTCAAAATAATTAGTAAATGCATGAAAAATAACAGGCCAAAAATTAAAAATTATGCCACCTACTGGGCCACCACGGCCTGAATACGATTAGAAACCCATCCATGGGCCAGGATTCAGGCCCGCAGAAGGCCCAGTAGGCCCACAGGCATGTACAGAGAGGTTAGGCCCGTAAGCCTGCTTTAGAGAGGAGCTCGACAGCTCAGGCGCACCGCACCTTATAAACAGGTGCGGCTCTCTCTTAGCTAGCGAGGTGGGACTAAACTCACCACCACGCCGCTGTGCAAGGCCATTGGTCCCGGTTGGTGGCACGAACCGGGACCAATTCCACCCTTTGGTCCCTGTTGATGCCACGAACCGGTACTAATGAGGCTGTGGCCCCACGAGCACCTTTAGTACCTGTTCGTGGCACGAACCGGTACTAGAGTTTCTTACTAGCTAAGCAGTTTTTTAGTCCCACCTCGCTAGCTGAGAGGCACTAGGAGCGGTTTATAAGCCCTGAGTGCAGAGACGATGAAGAAGAGGCGCAATGCTCACGTTGCTTAGCTTCAAGCCTTGAGGAATAAGGTAGACTGCATCGAGCTATGTGCAGTGCAGTCTACACTATTCCGAAAGGCTTGAAGCAAATCAACGCGCATTGCGCCTCTTTTTTATTTTTAATCATTAAAAGCAAAAAGAATTTTCATAAAGAACTTTTTTTGATAGAAACTTTAATAGCAGAAAGAATTATCATAAAGTAAAATAAATAAGTAATTAGAAACAAAATAAAATAAAATAAATAAGTTTTTTGTTGTAAGTAGAAACAAAACAAAATAAATATAGCAAAAAAGAAAACAAAAAAATAAATACAGCAAAAAGAAAGCTGCCACCTATTGGGCCACCACGACCTGAATACGACTAGAAACCCAACCTGGGCCAGGATTCAGGCCCGCAGAAGGCCCAATAGGCCCACAGACAGCACAGTGTGACATTAGGCCCATAAGCCTGCATTTGAGAGGAGTTCGAGAGGGCAGCCGCAGTGGGGCTTATAAACCACTCCGAGCCCCTCTCAACTAGCGAGGTGGGACTAAACTTTTGGCCGCGGGCAGCGCAAGGCCTTTGGTCCCGGTTGGTGGCACCAACCGGGACCAATGCCCCCCCATTAGTCCCGGTTGGTGCCACCAACCGGGACCAAAGGCTGCCGCTTCCCGCCCTTTGGGCTGCTGAAAAGGGACCTTTGGTCCCGGTTGGTGGCACCAACCGGGACTAAAGGGTGGCATTGGTCCCGGTTGGTGCCACCAACCGGGACCAAAGGTATGCCTATATAAGCCAACACTTGGGAAATTTTCAGATACCTCGCCAGTTGCCCCCGACGCCGCCAGGCTGCCCGTGCTCGCCGTCGCCGCCCGCTCCTCGTCGCCGTCGCCCCGCGCCCTTGCCTCGATGGGTCGCCGCCCGGTGCTCGTCGCCGTCGCCCTGCCCCCACGCGCCGCCCCGCCTCGTGCTCCCCTGCTCGCGCGCGCCGCCTCGGCGCCCCGAGCCCCCCTGCCCGGCCCGCGCGTGCTCGCCGGCGCCCTCGCCGCCCCCGCCCCGTCCCGCCCCCGCGCGCCGGCGCCCTCGCCGCTCCCGCCGTCGTCCTAGCCGCCCCCGCTGTGAGAGCCGCCGCCCCGGCTCTGTTTTTTATTAGTTAATTGTTTTTTGATCATATATATATAATGTATATGTGTATGTATGTGGCTATATGTTTTTGTTCATATGTGGCTATATGTTTTTTTATTTTTATTAGTTTAATTTTTTGTTCATATGTGATGTATATGTGTATGTGGCTATAATGTATATGTGAACAAAAAAAATTATATGTATGTAGATGTTCAAAATGTATGAATATATATGTCAAAAATGTTTTTTTGTTCATAGAAAGTTTTTGTTCATATATAGAAAGTTTTTTATATATGACAATGGATATATATTCGATATATATGAGAAATGATGATCCACATGGAAAAGTTTTATATATGCAAAAGTTACAATTTTAGAAAAGTTTTATATATCTAGCTAGGAAGGGAAGAAGAAGAAAAAGAAGGATAGGAAAGAAGAAAATAAGAAGAGGAAAGAAAGAAGAAGAGGAGAGGAAGAAGAGGAGAAATAAATAAGAAGAGGAAAAAAGAAGAAAAAGAAGAGGAGAAGAAGAAAGGAATAGAGGAGAAGAAGAAAAAATAGAAAATATTCTATTTTTTCTTCTTCTCCTCTATTCCTTTCTTCTTCTCCTGTTTTTTTTCTTCTTTTTTTTTCTTCAATCCTCTCCTCTATTCCTTTCTTCTTCTCCTCTTTTTATTTCTTCTTCGTTTTCTTATGTTTTATCGGGTCTGTCGTCGTCGATATATACCCCTCCCGATAACTTCAACACGAGGGGGGATAACTTCAACACGAGGGGGGGTCGATATACCCCCTCCCCGATAACATTATTTTCCTGTGTATATATGTCGTCGTTGTCGATATAACCCCCTCCTGATAACTTCAACACGTGGGGGGGTCGATATACCCCCTCCCCGATAACATTATTTTCCCGTGTATGTATGTTGTCGTTGTCGATATTACCCCCTCCCGACAACTTCAACACGAGGGGGGATAACTTCAACACGAGGGGGGTCGATATACCCCCTCCTCGATAACATTATTTTCCCGTGTATGTATGTCGTCGTTGTCGATATAAAACCCCCTCCCGATAACTTCAACACGTGGGGGGGGGGGGTCGATATACCCCTCCCCGATAACATTATTTTCCCGTGTATGTATGTCGTCGTTGTCGATATATATAACTCCCTCCCAGATAACTTCGACATGATGGACAGTCGATATGTATACCCCCTCTCGACCGTGATAACTTATACCATGGGAGCACCCCCCGGCCCTCTCGCTCGACCAAAACTCTCGAGGACACCCAAACCCTAGAAAAAAACGATGTCGGTCTCCTACCCCCTCCCGCCGCGCCCCTACCCTTGAAGCGTTGCCTAGGCCACCCCAAACCAGGAATAAGCTAGGTCTACGTTTGCACTAATATATCCACTTGCTGTCATGTTTTTGTAATAATTGCCATGTTTTAATATTTGCAGAAACAATGGAGCACGGATGAGATGAGCAAGCAGAAGAGGTGTTGGGGGACATAATCTTAGCCGGAGGTGATATCTTGTCGTATCTTAACGACAATGATGGTCTGGAAGAACAGGGTGAAGAAGCAGGCTACGGTGATCGAAGAGTGGAGGAGGAAAGACATGATTATGATGGCTCCGGTGACCCAATGCTGGTGCAAGAAGGAGCCCGTGGTGACGGCTCCGGTGACCGAACAGAGTCCGGCCAGGTAAATATATTAGTTAAGCCTGTGCTGACTAGCTAATTGATGCATTCATTGTTTTGGTATGTACACATATTAATTAACACTCGTCTTTCTTCTTTTTTCTAGCCCTCCGGATCGAGCACAACTGCGGTAAAGAGACGAGGCCCGAAGAGAAAGTTGCGCTCGGATGAAAGGTTTGAGATCACAGCAATCGCGCGCGACGGCCAACCGATTGAACCCCTCCGGACAAAGGATGCTTTTGCTGCTCAGTGCGGGGTTCTAGTTAGGGACAAGATCCCGATCAGCATCCACCAATGGTATAAGCCTAAGAAGGAAGACCCTGAGGTGTCTTATGTCAATGATATGCAGAAAGATGATCTTTGGACTGAGCTGAAGGCAAATTTCACCCTACCGCCAGAGGAGGATCCGGAGAAGCCAGTTATAGAGCAATTAATCAAGTCTCATGCTCTTAAGAAGATGGCAGACCTATTCAGGAGGTGGAAGAATGAGCTGAAAACGTTTGTCGACAAAGAAGAGACACCAGAATTCATCGGCCGGTATGAGAAGATCAGAGATCACTGGCCCGCATTTGTGGCCCACAAGACATCGGAAAAGAGTAAGAAGATGTCAGCGACAAACAAGAAGAATGCTGCGAAGAAGAAGCTTCACCATCGCACGGGGTCAGGTGGCTACCTCAAAGCCCGGCCTAAGTGGGCCAAGTCTGAGAGGGATCTGCTTGATAAAGGGATCGAACCAGAGACAATGAACTGGCCAGACCGTTGCCGGACTTGGTTCTTCGGGGCTGGCGGAACCTTGGACCCTGTATCAGGGAGGTGTCGTTGGACGGACGAGCAACTTGCAATACCCGTCAAGAAGCTTAAGCACTATATCGATGCAGCGCAGCAAGGGACGTTCGTTCCAGACAGAGAGAACGACGAGCTCACAATGGCCCTCGGGAATCCTGAGCACCCTGGACGGACACGAGGCACGCCAGGCTCCGTTCCGTGGAAGGCTGGTTTTCCGGACGCGGGCGGTTACAAAACCCAGGAGAGGAGGAAAAAAGTGGAGCAGATCCAAATTCAGAAGCTGCACGAAAGGGTTCAAGCGCTAGAGGAACGAGACGGCAATCGAGATGCCGAAACTGCCCCCGAAGCTACACCGCCATCTCAGCGGAGAAGCAGCGTGGCTTCCACCGAGCTGCCTCAGCTGGAGCATGCGGCTCCTGCTAGCTACCCCGTGGATGCTATCACGGAGTCTCAACATTGCCACCTTATGGCGGAATGGCAGAACTTGAAAGTCAAGGCGGCTGTTGGCTCTGTTTTACCTACTGAACCCGGCGCAACCTACCACTGCCGGCCGATTCCAGAAGGATATGCTAGGGTGATGGTGGATGAAATAACGGAGGGATTTGAGGACCTCCAGCTTGACCACCCTACCGGTGAAGGGGAGACTCGGCTGGGTTTAGCTCTGAAGACTCCATGCCTATGGCGGAAGGAGCTCATCAAGCTTCCGAACTGGACGGCTCCGGCGAGTAAGGGCACTCCGCCTCCTCCTCCGCCTCCTCCTCCGGCGAGTGATCAGGGCACTCAGCCTCCTTCTCCGGCGCGTGGCGGCACTCCGCCTCCTTCTCCGCCAGCGCCGGCGCGCCAGAGCAGCCAGCCTCCTCCTTCTCCGCCTCGTCAGCAAGGGCGGAAGAGACCCGCCGCCGCTGCGGCTGCTCCGGCGCGTCGTAGTCCTTCTCCTCCGCCTCGTAAGCAAGGAAAGAAGACAGCCGCAGCCGCTCCGTCTGCTCTGCCGGCGTCTAGCAGTACAGCTGCCAGAGGCGGGAGGCAATACAGATTCGGTCCTTCTCTGAAGACTCCAGAGAAGTTACCATATGAGAGGACCGAGGAGGAGAACGCGAAGATCGTGCGAGCCGAAGTGAAGAACTTCTTTGAAGGGGTGAAAGCAAAGAAACATCCACCTCCGGAGGAGAAGGTAGATCCGGTGAAAGCAAAGCGCACTCTGGCTGCCCTGACAAAACCACCAAAGTCTCCGCCGAGAGGCAACTATGAGCGCGTTCTTGCAAAGACATATGCCGAAGCGGAGCGGTCGGGAAGTACTGTCAGTGATAAAAGGATGAAAGAACGACGAGCTGGGAAAAAAATTGCCCAGCTCGGCGAACAAGCGAACCAATCGTGCCCCCCGCTCAAGGTGTCAAAAGACATCGTCGCTAATGATCCGAGTATGGTGCCCGGTTATAGCAATCTTGGAGATTACCTGCCCGACGATGTACATTATGAAATCATGGAGGTGGACGAACACAAATACCATTACGGGAAGCCTCTCGTCAAAGATGTCAGATCTCTAAGCACGATGATGCGAAGACTACATGATTGGTACATGAAAACCTGCAGAGAGTCTGATGGGATGAGTACTTTGACGCTGAGAGTTAAACCGGAGCATGACCTCGTTGGAATTGAACTGCTGAATGTTCCATTTGAGGATTTCTTCCAGTTTTACAATCAAAAGGCCCTCGATAAAACAACGATCACTTGCTACTGTCTGTAAGTAGTACTACTTCTGTCATTAAGTCTCTCTATATAGGTCAGCTCTTTCATTGCATGTATTTATACTTATCCTCACTATATTATGCAGATTGAAGATCGCCGAATTGAAGAAAAGACAAATCGGTGATATTGGGTTCATTAACACAAATCTCATAGATGCATATACGGTTGAAAAACATCCCAAAGAAGCCGAGGCCAACTTGCTACAATCGTTGGTATTAAATCAAAACAAAGATATAATACTCTTTCCTTACAACTTCAAGTGAGTGTTACTGTCTTGTGCATATTCGGTTTCCCTTATTAGTCCAGGTTATGGTAATGTAATTGATGACTTATGCATGCATGCGCAGCTTCCACTATATTCTCCTAGAGATTAAGCTTGAGCCGGGAGTAGTAACCGTCTTAGACTCGAGACGAAAAGATCCCCAGGACTATGCGAACATGACTCAAATGCTCCAGAAGTAAGTTAAATCGATCATTATCCACCATATCAGCAACTTTGTTCATTTCCTGATATCAAGTAATTGTTTTCTTTGTCTGGCAGGGTTTGGAGAAAATTCACCTCAAAAGCTCCGGGACTGCCGAAGAAGCTGCAATTTAATCACCCGAAAGTAAGTACTATAGTAGCATGTTCCGCGCATCTCCTAGTGATTCAAGCGGTAGTTTCATCAATACCATTTAGCATGCTTGCTTATCAGTTTGATTGACCTCTATTTCTTGTAAAGTGGTTGTGGCAGGAACCCGGGAATAATTACTGTGGATACTACGTTTGCGAGTCCATCCGCTACCATACCTGTGAGCGGGGCTACACTGAAGAACAATATGAAGTGCGTAAGCAATAATATTCACAATTTTATTTTATTACCATCATTTGTGTTGAGTTTCATTTATTCATATATATATGTATTGACCCCCTTCTTCAAATTAGATGTTTCGGAAGCGGGATGAACTCCTAGCAGAAGATCGTATGCGAGGAATTCAAGAGGAATTGGCGGCATTCTTCCTTGACCACGTGATCGCTGAAAACGGAGAATACTATGTGGACCCTGTGTTCCTACAATATAATTAGGAGATTGTATTGTAAGAGATAATTATTGTATATATGTAGCCGGTAGTGTCGGATAGATATACGAGAACTTGTTGTTCGACCAATATCTCGGAGAAGGAGAGGTGGTCGATATCACTTCTCTCTGTATGCATATGTTCATGACGATCTTCTGTTTCCTTCATTTGATTACTAGCTAGCGTGTCTACTCCTCTCCATACGTATATAGTACGTAGCGTCGACCAAGCACGGAGATAAGAGAGGACACTTCTCTCTATTAATTAGCTAGCTAACACAATATATGAAACACCAAAATTAACCCCCCAAAACCCCTAAACCACCCCCTTTCAAAAAAAACAAAACCTCAGCTCCTGCCAGGTGCTGATGCGTGGATGCCTATTGGTCCCGGTTGGTGGCACCAACCGGGACCAAAGGCCCTCCTGCCTGGGCTCCCCGCACCGGCCACGTGGACGGCCTTTAGTCCCGGTTCGTGTAAGAACCGAGACTAAAGGGCTAGGGCATTACTAACGACCCTTTAGTCCCGGTTCTAGAACCGGGACTAAAGGCCCTTATGAACCGGGGTAAAAGCCCCTATTCCTACTAGTGATCAGCCGACATGTGGTGCAACGAATCTCAAAGCAATCAACCAAGTTATCTCCTACAGTAGTTCCCATTAACAAATATTTATTTTGTACATTTATTTGCTCCAGTTCATCCTCCCGTGCGAAGATTTATGGAGCGGGGCACAACACCAACCACTAGTAGCTGGCCATCGCTGACGCAATCAAGCAGCAAGTGGTGCCGAGAGCGGGTGCGACGACGTGGTGGCCATGGAAGGAGCGACGATGGCTCCATGCGCGAGCCCTCGGGGCGCCAAGGAGCATTGTCGTCAATGGTGGGGGAGATCAATGGGGACTGGGCTACAGTGCCTCCACAACAGTGCGGGCATGCAAGTTGCGGTCACGGCGATGAGGAGCGAGCACCGGAGGAGGAGCATGGGGCGCTAAAGAAGGAAACATGACATCCGCGATTTGCTTGCCGGAAGGGGATAACTGGTTGATGCTTTGCGATTCATTTTCCCATGTCAGCAAATGAAGAGGGTCCAACCATTGGGAACATACGATCCGAGTCGTATAAGATTTTTTTTTGATAGAGACTAATCCATCATCCATGTTGCCGGCTTATATTATTACAGGTGTAGAACCTAATTAGGGTATGCTTTTCTGGTACCACACTGATTGCTGCTGGTGATCATATTTTAGACTGGCCATAGTGGGAGTAACTTCAGCAGTAACTTAGACTCCAACTCAGCATATTTGCATACTGTTGGAAATATGCCCTAGAGGCAATAATAAAATGGTTATTATTATATTTCCTTGTTCATGATAATTGTCTATTGTTCATGCTATAATTGTATTAACCAGAAACCGTAATACATGTGTGAATACATAGACCACAACATGTCCTTAGTAAGCCTCTAGTTGACTAGCTCGTTGATCAATAGATGGTTATGGTTTCCTGGCCATGGACATTGGATGTCGTTGATAACGGGATCACATCATTAGGAGAATGATGTGATGGACAAGACCCAACCCTAAGCATAGCACAAGATCGTGTAGTTCGTTTGCTAGAGCTTTTCTAATGTCAAGTATCATTTCCTTAGACCATGAGATTGTGCAACTCCCGGATACCGTAGGAGTGCTTTGGGTGTATCAAACGTCACAACGTAACTGGGTGGCTATAAAGGTGCATTACAGGTATCTCCGAAAGTGTCTGTTGGGTTGGCACGAATCGAGACTGGGATTTGTCACTTCATATGACGGAGAGGTATCTCTAGGCCCACTCGGTAATGCATCATCATAATGAGCTCAATGTGACTAAGGAGTTAGCCACGGGATCATGCGTTACGGAATGAGTAAAGAGACTTGCCGGTAACGAGATTGAACAAGGTATGGGGATACCGACGATCGAATCTCGGGCAAGTAACATACCGATGGACAAAGGGGATTGAATACAGGATTGATTGAAGCCCCAACATCGTGGTTCATCCGATGAGATCATCATGGAACATGTGGGAGCCAATATGGGTATCCAGATCCCGCTATTGGTTATTGGCCGGAGAGATGTCTCGGTCATGTCTGTATGGTTCCCAAACCCGTAGGGTCTACACACTTAAGGTTCAGTGACGCTAGAGTTGTTATGGGAAATTGTATGTGGTTACCGAAGGTTGTTCGGAGTCCTAGATGAGATCCCAGACGTCACGAGGAGTTCCGGAATGGTCCGGAGGTAAAGATTTATATATGGGAAGTCCAGTTTTAGTCGCTGGAATGGTTTCGGGGGTTATCGGTATTGTACCGGGACCATCGAAAGGTGTCCGGGGGTCCACCGGGTGGGGCCACCTGCCTCGGGGGACTTAATGGGCTTAATATGGGTGGGAAACATCCCCCTAGTGGGCTGGTGCGCCCCCCGCAAGGGCCCAAGGTGCCTATGGTTGGAAACCCTAGGGGAGGGGCGCCTCCCACCTGCTTGGGGGGCAAGTTTCCCCCTCCTGGTCGCCGCCCCCCATCTAGATGGATCTAAGGGGGCCGGCCCCCTCTCCCCTTCCCCTATAAATAGTGGGGTGTGGGAGGTCTGTAGTACCCCTTCCTTGGCGCAGCCCCTCCCTCCTCCTATACCTCCTCCTCCGTAGTGCTTGGCGAAGCCCTGCAGGAGAACCACAAGCTCCACCCGGTGTTGTCGTGTTGTCGGAGCTCTCCCTCAACTTCTCCTCTCCCCTTGCTAGATCAAGAAGGAGGAGACGTCCCCGAGCTGTACGTGTGTTGAACACGGAGGCGCCGTCCGTTTGGTGCTAGATCGGTTCTTCCGCGATTTGAATCGTCGCGAGTACGACTCCATCAACCGCGTTCTTGTAACGCTTCCGCTTAGCGATCTTCAAGGGTATGAAGATGCACTCCCTCTCTCTCATTGCTAGCATCTCCTAGATTGATCTTGGTGACACGTAGGAAAATTTTGAATTATTACTACGTTCCCCATCAGTGGCATCATGAGCTAGGTCTATGCGTAGATTCTATGCACGAGTAGAACACAAAGTAGTTGTGAGCGATGATTTGTTCAATTTGCTTACCGTTACTAGTCTTATCTTGATTCAGCGGCATTGTGGGATGAAGCGGCCCGGACCGACCTTACACGTACTCTTACGTGAGACAGGTTCCACCGACTGACATGCACTTGATGCATAAGGTGGCTAGCGGGTGTCTATCTCTCCCACTTTAGTCGGATCGGATTCAATGAAGAGGGTCCTTATGAAGGGTAAATAGAAATTGGCATATCACCGTTGTGGCTTTTGCGTACGTAAGAAACGTTCTTGCTAGAAACCCATAGCAGCCACGTAAAACATGCAACAACAATTAAAGGACGTCTAACTTGTTTTTGCAGGGTATGCTATGTGATGTGATATGGCCAAAAGGATGTGATGTATTATATATATATATATGTGTGTGTGTGTGTGTGTGATGTATGAGATTGATCATGTTCTTGTAATAGGAATCACGACTTGCATGTCGATGAGTATGACAACCGGCATGAGCCATAGGAGTTGTCTTAATTTATTGTATGACCTGCGTGTCAATGAAAAACGCCATGTAATTACTTTACTTTATTGCTAATCGTTAGCCATAGTAGTAGAAGTAATAGTTGGCGAGACAACTTCATGAAGACACGATGATGGAGATCATGGTGTCATGCCGGTGACGAAGGTGATCATGACGCGCCTCGAAGATGGAGATCAAAGGCGCAAGATGATATTGGCCATATCATGTCACTTTATGATTTGCATGAGATGTTTGTCATGGTTGCATCTTATTTTCTTAGAACGACGGTAGCATAAACTAAGATGACCCCTCACTAAAAATTTCAAGAAATGTGTCCCCCCTAACTGTGCTCCGTTGCAAAGGTTCATTGTTTCGAAGCACCACATGATGATTGGGTGTGATAGATTCTAACGTTCGCATACAACGGGTGTAAGCCAAATTTACACAAGCGAAACACTTAGGTTGACTTGACGAGCCCATCATGTACATACATGGCCTCGGAACACAAGAGACCGAAAGTTCAAACATGAGTCGTATAGTAGATGCGATCAACATGGATATGTTCACCGTTGATGACTAGTCCGTCTCACGTGATGATCGGACATGGCCTAGTCGATTCGGATCATGTATCACTTAGATGACTAGAGGGATGTCTATCTGAGTGGGAGTTCATTAAATAATTTGATTAGATGAACTTAATTATCATGAACCTAGTCTAAATTGTCTTTGCAAATTATGTTGTGGATTAATAGCTCGTGCTTTAGCTCCTTGTTTTAATGCGTTCCTAGAGAAAGACTAAGTTGAAAGATATTGTAAGCAATTGTGCGGACTAGGGTCGTAGTTTGAGGATTGTCCTCACTGCTACACAGAAGGCTTCTGTCCTTGATGCACCGCTCGGTGTGCCAACCCCTCTGGCGTTGTCTGTGGATGTTCTGAACATCTGGCAGACATGTTCTGATGACTACCTGATAGTTTAGTGCGCCATGCTTTACGGCTTAGAGTCGGGGCTCCAAAAGCGTTTTGAATGCCATGGAACATATGAGATGTTCCAAGAGCTGAAATTGGTATTTCAGGCTCATGCCCGTGTTGAGAGGTTTGAGACCTCTGACAAGATCTTTGCCTATAATATGGAGGAGAATAGCTCAGCCAGTGAGCATGTGCTCAGAATGTCTGGGTACTTCAATCATTTGAATCAAGTGGGAGTTAATCTTCCAGATAAGAGAGTGATTGACAAAAGTTCTCCAGTCACTATCACCAAGCTGCTAGAGTTTCGTGATGAACTATAACATGCAAGGGAAGATGATCCCTGAGCTGTTCGTCGTGCTTAAGGCCGTAAAGGTAGAAATCAAGAAGGAGCATCAAGTGTTGATGGTTAACAAGACCACTGGTTTCAAAGAAGGGCAAGGGCAAGAAGGGAAACTTCATGAATGGCAAGCCAGTTGCCGCTCCAGTGAAGAAACCCAAGAACCCAAACCCGAGACGAAGTGCTTCTATTAGGGGAACGATCACTAGTAGCGGGACTGCCTCAAATACTTGGTAAATAAGAAGGCTAGCAACTTCAACAAAAGTATATTTGATATATGTGTTATTGATGTGTGCCTTACTAGTACTCCTAGTAGCACATGGGTATTAGATACCAGTTCAGTTGCTAATATTGGTAACTCGAAACAAAAGCTACGGAATAAACGGAGACTAGCTAAGGGCGAGGTGACGATATGTGTTGGAAGTGTTTCCAAGGATGATATGATCACCATCGCACGCTCCCTCTACCTTCGGGATAAGTGTTGAACCCAGATAAATGTTGTTTGCATTGGTGTCTGCGTTGAGCATGAACATGATTAGATCATGTTTATTGCAATACAGTTATTCATTTAAGTCAGAGAATAATGGTTATTCTGTTTACATGAATAATACCTTCTATGGTCATGCACCCAATGTGAATGGTTTATTGAATCTCGGTCGTAGTGATACACATGTTCATAACATTGATACCAAAAGATGTATGGTTGATAATGATAGTACCACTTTCTTGTGGCACTGCCGCTTAGGTCATATTGGTGTAAAGCGCATGAAGAACCTCCATGCTAATGGACTTTTGGAGTCACTTGATTTTGAATCACCTGACACATGCGGACCATGCCTCATAGGCAAGATGACTAAAACCCCGTTTTCTGGAACAATGGAACATACAAGTGACTTGTTGGAAATCACACATGCTGATGTGTGCGGTCCGATGAGTGTTGACGCACGCAGTGGATATCGTTATTTTCTCACCTTCACTGATGAATTGAGTAGATATGGGTATATTTACTTAATCAAGCATAAGTCTGAAACGTTTGAAAAGTTCAAGCAATTTCAGAGTGAAGTTGAGAATCATCATAACAAGACGATCAATTTCCTACGATCTGATCAAGGGGAGAGTATCTGAGTTATGAGTTTGGAAATCACTAAAGATAAGGTGGAATCGTTTCACAGTTGATGCCACCTGGAACACCATAGCGTAATGGTGTGTCCAAACGTCGTAATCGCACCCTATTGGATATGGTGCGATCTATGATGTCTCTTACCGATCTACCACTATCATTTTGGGGTTATGCATTAGAGACAATTACATTCACTTTAAATAGGGCACCATCTAAGTCCGTGGAGACGACACCGTATGAACTATGGTTTGGCAAGAAACCTAAGTTGTTGTTTCTTAAGGTTTGGGGCTACGATGCTTATGTCAATAGGCTTCGGCCAGAAAAGCTCAAACCCAAAGCGGAAAATTGTGTCTTCATAGAATACCCAAACAAGACGATTGGGTATACCTTCTATCTCAGATCTGAGGGCAAAGTGTTTGTCGCTAGGAACAGGTCCTTTCTCGAGAAAGAGTTTCTCTCAAAAGAATTGAGTGGGAGGAAAATAGAACTTGATAAGGTTGTTGAACCTTTACTTCAACCAGAGAGTAGCGCAGCACAAAAAGATGTTTCTGTGGCACCTACCTCAGTTGAAGAGAAAGATAATGATGATGATCCTGGAGCTTCAGATCAAGTTACTATCAAACCTCGTAGGTCGACAAGGGTGTGTACAACTTTTGAGTGGTAACCCTGTCTTAAAGGTCATGTTGTTGGACAACGATGAACCTATGAGCTATGGAGAAGCGATGGTGGGCCCGGATTCCAACAAATGGCTGGAAGCCATGAAATCCGAGATAGGATCCATGTATGAGAACAAAGTATGGACTTTGGTGGACTTGCCCGATGATCGGCAAGCCATTGAGAATAAATGGATCTTTTAGAAGAAGACATACGCTGATGGTAATGTCACCATTTATGAAGCTCGACTTGTCTGAAAGAAGTTTCCGACAAGTTCAAGGATTTTACTGTGATGAGACTTTCTCAATCATAGTGATGCTAAAGTCTGTTAGAATTATGTTGGCAGTTGCTGCATTTTCATTTACGAAATCTGGCAGATGGATGTCAAAACAAAGTTTCCTTGACGGTTTCCTTGAGGAAAGGCTGTATGTGATACAACCAGAAGGTTTTGTCGATCCTAAGGATGCTAAAAGGTATGCAAACTCCAGCGATCCTTCTATGGACTGGAGCAACCATCTCGGAGTTGGAACATACACTTTGATGAGGTGATCAAAGCATTTGGGTTTATACAAAGTTTGCAAGAAACTTGTATTTGCAAGAAAGTGAGTGGGAGGACTACAAAATTTTGATAAGTATATGTGGATGACACATTGTTGATCAGAAATGATGTAGAATTTCTGGAAAGCATAAAGGGTTGTTTGAATGGAGTTTTTCAAAGGAAGACCTGTGTAAAACTGCTTACATGTTGGGTATCAAGATCTATATAAAGGAAATATGCCCTAGAGGCAATAATAAAGTATTATTTATTTCCTTATATCATGATACATGTTTATTATTCATGCTAGAATTGTATTAACCGGAAACATAATACATGTGTGAATACATAGACAAATAGTGTGTCACTAGTATGCCTCTACTTGACTAGCTCGTTAATCAAAGATGGTTATGTTTCCTAGCCATAGACATGAGTTGTCATTTGATTAACGGGATCACCTCATTAGGAGAATGACGTGATTGACTTGACCCATTCCGTTAGCTTAGCACCCGATCGTTTAGTATGTTGCTATTGCTTTCTTCATGACTTATACATGTTCCTATGACTATGAGATTATGCAACTCCCGTTTACCGGAGGAACACTTTGTGTGCTACCAAACGTCACAACGTAAATGGGTGATTATAAAGGTGCTCTACAGGTGTCTCCAAAGGTACTTGTTGGGTTGGCGTATTTCGAGATTAGGATTTGTCACTCCGATTGTCGGAGAGGTATCTCTGGGCCCACTCAGTAATGCACATCACTATAAGCCTTGCAAGCATTGTGACTAATGAGTTAGTTGCGGGATGATGTATTACGGAACGAGTAAAGAGACTTGCCGGTAACGAGATTGAACTAGGTATCGAGATACCGACGATCGAATCTCGGGCAAGTAACATACCGATGACAAAGGGAACAACGTATGTTGTTATGCGGTCTGACCGATAAAGATCTTCGTAGAATATGTGGGAACCAATATGAGCATCCAGGTTCCGCTATTGGTTATTGACCGGAGAGGTGTCTCGGTCATGTCTACATAGTTCTCGAACCCGTAGGGTCCGCACGCTTAAAGTTACGATGACAGTTATATTATGAGTTTATATGTTTTGATGTACCAAAGGTTGTTCGGAGTCCCGGATGTGATCACGGACATGACGAGGAGTCTCGAAATGGTCGAGACATAAAGATTGATATATTGGACGACTATATTCGGACACCGGAAGTGTTCCGGAGAAGTTTCGGATAAAACCGGAGTGCCTGAGGGGTTACCGGAACCCCCCGGGGAAGTATTGGGCCTTAGTGGGCCTTGAGGGGAGAGAGAGGGCAGCAGCCAGGAGGTGGCGCACCCCCTCCCATGAGGAGTCCGAATTGGACTAGGGGAGGGGGGCGCAGCCCCTCTTTCCCTCTCCCTCTCCCTCTCTTTCCTTCCCCCCCTCTCTTCCTAGTTGGACTAGGAAAGGGGAGTCCTACTCCTACTAGGAGGAGGACTCCCCCCTCTCCTTGGCGCGCCCAAAGGCAGCCGGCCTCCCCCTTGCTCCTTTATATACGGGGGCAGGGGGCACCTCTAGACACACTTGATATACGATATTTTAGCCGTGTGCGGTGCCCCCCTCCACCATATTACACCTCGATAATACCGTTGCGGAGCATAGGTGAAGCCCTGCGTCGGTGGAACATCATCATCGTCACCACGCTGTCGTGCTGACGAAACTCTCCCTCAACACTCGGCTGGATCGGAGTTCGAGGGACGTCATCGAGCTGAACGTGTGCTGAACTCGGAGGTGCCGTGCGTTCGGTACTTGATCGGTCGGATCGTGAAGACGTACGACTACATCAACCGTGTTGTGATAACGCTTCCGCTGTCGGTCTACGAGGGTACGTGGACAACACTCTCCCCTCTCGTTGCTATGCATCACCATGATCTTGCGTGTGCGTAGGAATTTTTTTGAAATTACTACGTTCTCCAACACTATAGAGATAGATCAAGACGCCTGATAAGACTTTCATAGAGCACATACCCTGACATGATCTTGAAGGAGTTGAAGATGGATCAGTCAAAGAAGGAGTTCTTTCCTGAGTTGTAAGGTGTGAAGTTAAGACTTGAAGCTCGACCACGACAGAAGAAAGAGAAAGGACGAAAGTCTTCCCCTATGCCTTAGCCATAGGCTCTATATGATACGCCATGCTGTGTACCGCGATGTGCCTTGCCACGTGTCTGGCAAGGGGGTATAAGAGTGATCCAGGAGTGGATCATTGGACAACAGTCAAAATTGTCCTTGGTAATAAGGAAATGTTTCTCGATTATGGAGGTGATGAAGAGTTCGGCGTAAAGGGTTACGTCGATGCAAGCTTTAACACCTATCCGGATGACTCTGAGTAGCAAACCAGATACGTATAGTGGAGCAACCATTTGGAATAGCTCCAAGTGGAGCATAGTAGCAACATCTACAATATGAAATAGAGAACACACGGATCTGAATGTTGCAGACCCGTTGACTAAAACCTCTCTCGTAAGCATGACATGATCAAACCCTAGAACTCATTGAGTGTTAATCACATGGTGATGTGAACTAGATTATTGACTCTAGTAAACTTTTGGATGTTAATCACATGGCGATGTGAACTAGATCATTGACTCTAGTAAACTCTTTGGGTGTTAGTCACATGGCAATGTGAACTATGAGTGTTAATCACATGGCGATGTGAACTAGATTATTGACTCTAGTGCAAGTGGGATACCGTTGGAAATATGCCCTAGAGGCACTAATAAAATGGTTATTATTATATTTCCTTATTCATGATAATTGTCTATTGTTCATGGTATAATTGTATTAACCGGAAACCGTAATACATGTGTGAATACATAGACCACAACATGTCCCTAGTAAGCCTCTAGTTGACTAGCTCGTTGATCAATAGATGGTTATGGTTTCCTGACCATGGACATTGGATGTCGTTGATAACGGGATCACATCATTAGGAGAATGATGTGATGGACATGACCCAGTCCTAAGCATAGCACAAGATCGTGTAGTTCGCTTGCTAGAGCTTTTCTAATGTCAAGTATCATTTCCTTAGACCATGAGATTGTGCAACTCCCGGATACCGTAGGAGTGCTTTGGGTGTAGAAACATCACAACGTAACTGTGTGGTTATAAAGGTGCACTACAGGTACCTCCGAAAGTGTCTGTTGGGTTGGCACGAATCGAGACTGGGATTTGTCACTCCGTATGACGGAGAGGTATCTCTGGGTCCACTCGGTAATGCATCATCATAATGAGCTCAATGTGACTAAGGAGTTAGCCACGGGATCATGCGTTACGGAACAAGTAAAGAGACTTGCCGGTAACGAGATTGAACGAGGTATGGGGATACCGACGATCGAATCTCGGGCAATTAACATACCGATGGACAAATTAAGGGGATTGAGTACGGGATTGATTGAACACCCGACATCGTGGTTCATCCGATGAGATCATCGTGGAACATGTGGGAGCCAATATGGGTATCCAGATCCACTATTGGTTATTGGCCGAAGAGATGACTCGGTCATGTCTGTATGGTTCCCAAACCCGTAGGGTCTACACACTTAAGGTTCGGTGACGCTAGAGTTGTTATGGGAAATTGTATGTGGTTACCGAAGGTTGTTCGGAGTCCCGGATGAGATCCCGGACGTCACGAGGAGTTCTAAAATGGTCCGGAGGTAAAGATTTATATATGAGAAGTCCAGTTTCAGTCGCCGGAATGGTTTTGGGGTTATTGGTATTGTACCGGGACCACCGAAAGGTGTCCGGGGGTCCACCGGGTGGGGCCAACTACCCCGGGGGACTTAATGGGCTGAATATTGGTGGGAACCAGCCCCCTAGTGGGCCGGTGCGCCCCCCAAGGGCCCAAGGCACCTAGGGTTGGAAACCCTAGGGGAGGGGGCGCCTCCCACCTGCTTGGGGGGGCAAGTTTCCCCTCCTGGCCGCCGCCCCCCATCTAGATGGATCTAAGGGGTGCGGCCCCTCTCCCCTTCCCCTATAAATAGTGGGGGGGTGGGGGGGGCTGCAGTACCCCTTCCTTGGCGCATCCCCTCCCTCCTCCTACTACTCCTCCTCCGTAGTGCTTGGCGAAGCCCTGTAGGAGAACCGCAAGCTCCACCACCACGCCGTCATGCTATCAGAGCTCTCCCTCAACTTCTCCTCTTCCCTTGCTGGATCAAGAAGGAGGAGACGTCCCCGGGATGTACGTGTGTTGAACGCGGAGGCGCCGTCCGTTCGGAGCTAGATCGGATCTTCCGCGATTTAAATCGCCGCGAGTACGACTCCATCAACCGCGTTCTTGTAACGCTTCCTCTTAACGATCTCCAAGGGTATGAAGATACACTCCCTCTCTTTTGTTGCTAGCATCTCCTAGATTGATTTTGATGACATATAGGAAAATTTTGAATTATTACTACATTCCCCAACACATACATAACGAGGACAGAGTATAGCAGTAACATAGCTGTAACTTCGCGCTTCGTACAACAATTTTTTATCGCAAACCGATCCGCTGCGGCGTCCCCATCGCAAAGAAAAAGAAAAAACAGCTTTCCCTACCGCTCCATCCTCTCCTTCCCTGCCGCCTCCATCCTCTCCCTCGCTGCCGCCTCCATCTCCCTCGCCCCGCTCTCCGTCTCGCCGGCCGGCGGCGGCTCTGGCCGGCGGTGCGAAGCCACCCGAATCGTGGCCAAGTCTGGTGCCCGTAGGGAGGCGGCGCCAGTTCGTTCAGCGGCGACCTCGCCGCCGCAGCAGCACGTCCCCGGCGCCCCAGCAAGCTCGTGCGCCAGCCGCTGGCCACAACAACTCTTCTACCCCGACGCTCCGACGAGCTCGTCCGCCAGCCCCTCGACACCATCGTACCTGTACCCCCCCCCCCTCATGGAATCCTCTACTGCAGACCCTACATGCTATAAATTTCTGCTTTTAATTCAATCTTCGCCAATTGCAGTTTCTTTAGCTCGAATTTGTAGCATTAGGTAATTTCTGTGTTCAACGTCTAGAATACTTGATTCAGCGTGTGTAGGTCTTCAGGGAATTTCTGTACTGCCAGGTCTTTACTCACATCTAAGTCTGAATTTCTAAGTCTGAATCAGCGTGTGTAGGTGTACCTGACCAAATACAATCATTTCGAACAGTCCAAATACTTCAGGTCATCAAAATAGATGTGTCCTGTGTTAAGCCTATCTCTTACAGTAGCCTAAAAATATCTTGTTTTAAGTATGTTTCTGACCAAATCCAATTGCATGCCTCATGAACTTGTCCAGTGCGCTTGATAATTTAATATTTATAATACTTCTGTTAGAGAGATGAGGTGTTGTACAAAATTTCATTGCTACTGTACTATGCTCATGACTTCTGATATTCGTAACAGGAGGCCAATGTACACCTGCACCTGAAGGCTTGCTAAGTTTTGGACAATTGCCTCCAATGCATAATTATAATTTTCGACCTCCGCCAATGCAGCATTCGTGAAGTCAATACCGATGGGTTAAACAGAAAAACAGAGGTTGTTTGCTAAACATCAAGAAGGTGCAAGGAAGGATGTGGAATGTGCATTTGGTGTGCTCCGGGCACGATGGTCTATTTTACGGCGCCCGGCACGTTTATATGACCGGGGCGATCTCCATCATATAGCCTGCATCATTCTACACAACATGATAGTCGAGGATGAAAAGAAGAGGCGGGGAATATGCTTGATTTGAATGAGGAAGCAGGCTCGTCAATTGTTTTCCCATCGGTATTTACTCAGGGTGACATGCCAATATTTGCCGAGGTACTTGAAAGAGATGCTAGAATTCGTGATCGTTCCAAGCATAAGGCTCTAAAAAATGACTTGATTGAGCATATATGGAAAAAGTTTGGGCGATGATAGATTATATTCGAGACTTGATCCATGTATTGCTAAATATGTTTTATATTCCCTCCGTTCCTAAATATAAGTCTTTGTAGAGATTCCACTATGGACTACATACGAAGCAAAATAAGTGAATCTACACTCTAAAATATGTCTATATACATCCGTATGTAGTTTGTAGTGGAACCTCTAAAAAGACTTACATTTAAGAACGGAGGGAGTATATTTTAATTATATTATATTGGCACTATTATTTATTATGGATCGGTTCGAATTTGTGTTCTTGTATTTATCTATGGGTACTAACAAACAAAATTTTATACTGATACATGCCACATATGGATCACAAAGTTGATCTACTAGTATAGATCCTACAAAACAATAAATGAAAACCTCCAAGTTACTACCTCTATGTTACTACCGATAAATCATGAGTGGACATGGTGGCAAGCGAAGTTGGTATCACGCCCACACAATCCCACGTGATTCGTGCAGTTTTTATACGGCGAGCATGTATATTTATATCTCCGCACCATATCGAACCTGTATACCTTTCGTATTCCCACTGACAGGTCAGGTCTGTTGCATGCAGAAACAAGACGCATTGAATCGCTTGTCAGTTGTAACGGCAACCTGCAGCACGCTCCCCTCCTTCTCTTTAATTCATTTAGTCTTATTGCTTCGGTTGTCCTACCTTTGTTCTCAGCGCTTGTTCTCGCTCTCTCTTGCAACCATCATCTCTCCGCAGGTCAGAACAAATGTGTTCATCCATGCCCCAGGGAAGCTCTCCATCACCTTCATCCCATGTCATTTCCTACCAGGTCGTCCCACTCCCTCTCATCCGTCGCCCTGAGTGCAGTGCAATGCCGGGCACGTGGTCCATTTCAGACAATAGACCCAGGGAGGCATTTCTACAGTTGTGATAGCCATGGTGTAAGTTCATCATCTACCGTTCAATCCATCGTTTGCACTCTGTCAGACTAATGCAAGTCGCTTACAGATAGGAGGATGCAGGTTCTGGAAGCAAAAGAACAAGTATATACAGTACCTGGGCGTCAGTTGGAGCCACAATCGCCATGCCTCACTTCTCGGAGAGAATCAAGCCTGGCTAGAGAACATGTTAATCTTGTGCATTGCCAATCTTGTCGCCGTTGTCGTGCTCTTCATCAGCTAGCAGAGCAAGTCCACCAGTTCGTCAGCTAGCCACTCCATAGCTAGAACATATATATTTTGCATCAAGTCCTCTCCATGTTTCTCCAAGTACCATCATGCTTGCTCACCTACCGCGCTCCAGAGCCTGTGTTTATGGTTGTTGTGCCAATAATTTTGGTTGATTTGTTGCACTTATTCACCACCATTTCAGTTTTTTGGCTGCTGTAACTACGCAAAACACATGATAAAGATAGTCCTCAACACACCAATCAGCATGAACTACAGCTTGTCTTGCAAACAACCAGCTTCATCTACATGCGGCCGCTAGTGGATTAATTGGCCGTCAGGGTAGTTTTAAATGCGATGGCATTCAATTCACCCAGGACTGATTATGTCTACATTTATCACCCAAATACAACTGAATCTGGACAACCTTATAAAACAGAAGAAACACACACCTCCATACCAAAGAATCAAAGCCTCAGAAATGAATTGAGTTTGAAGCGCCAATGTGTGCACTTCCGTGACATATGATGTTTTTCTCGGACTAGTCACAGTGGGGAGTAACCTGGAGTAGTAACATGCATATGTTACTATTCTATGTTACTACCTCTATAGTGGGGAGTAACATATGTGTTGTGTCATGCATCACTTCATTTATTAGGTTGTAGACCCATCTTTTCTTGATATGTGTGATGTTACAGTAATTAGATATGTTACCACAAGCCTTTTTTTTTTCATTAATTACATGTCACATCATCTATTTTATCTAGATAAGTGTGATGTTACCACTTATGTTACTCCCACGTCGGCTACAATACTCATAACACGAGAGAGTTTGGCCCGTTGCTTATGGCTGGCTAACACACGATGAGTAATTATGACACAGCAAACCTGTACGGCCGTGGCTAGCAGACGACATATGCATACGATTTTAATGATTCTGACCCTACCACTGCCCGGTATACATTTGCATATTCACATGCATTATTGAACATGGCTGTCGTATTCCATAAATGACTATATTAAGTAGTAATCGTGATGTGCATGTGGACGCTCGGGATTTCGGTATCGCATGCCATTATGTATTAAAAATTCACGTCCATGTTACTACCCACTATAGCTAGTCTAAGGCACTTTCCATATTTCCAACTTATATTATTACAGGTGTAGAACCTGCGAGTTGATGGGATTTGTGTGTCAAAGCAAATGAAATTGTTGTGCAAACGACGTTCGCGGCCGAAATGCACACGACCCTCTAATCAAACGAGGAATAAGTGTTGCCCAACCGAATCTGATGGTTACCGCAGTTTGTCGGCTGTAAATCGGCCGCAATTGTGTCGTCCGTATAGCAGCGTTGAAAAAAAAACCCTAAAAAAAGCAGTGCTTGCTACTAAGTCGTGTTTGTGCTAGTGTATGCTTATTAGTATGATATAAATGGACGTGGATTTTTGGGACATGCAGCCACGCGCTGCCGTAATCCAGTCCATCCACCCGCGCGTCGCGATGCCTACTTATTATAGGCCATTCACAAATACTTGACAGGTTAATTATCAGCTTCACGAATACATCACGTTATACGCATGCCGTGTGGCCCAGGGCGTCATTTACATTCGTATGAATACACGAGCCACGTGCGCGTCCCCGGTGATGGAAAAGGCCGTTGCGTTGATGACACATTAATGGCGTGCTGGGTGCTTTGATGTTTTGCATGGCAGCTAGGTGTATTGATTCCCATCGCATGTCAGCTGGCCGAGCATTATTGCAGGTGGGATCAATGCCCTCCCTGCCTCTGCCTCTGGTCGTTACGTAGTTTAGTAATTAATTTTGCATTGTCTCACACGATTAGCCGGACTTAATGCTTCATGCTCACAAACGATGGATGTATTATTGATAGGGCAGCCTGCCGCGTATGTATGACGCAGCTGGGACTGGCAGATACATGCAGTACATGGAGAAGAAGGGAAGAAAAATACATAAGGGGATTAGAGAGAATCCATCGCCCGTTGGGTATATAGAGGAACTACAACAAATCCATCTCGCGGGGTACATATGGGAACAAGATCAAATCCATTCGCACGAGGGGCCGCTTCAGAATTTGTGCACGCAGATCATGGCCATTAGCAGCATGTTCGCAACGCCCAAGATGAAAAGGTTCTTCAGGAGGTGTGGAGATAAGCTGGGACTTGGATGAATACATTATGGTGGCCTGCGGCACGCTGTGAGAAATGAACAAGGAGAACTGATGAAGAAGGGTTGGGCAGCATTAGCATTTCCAAGCAAGCCGGATGTTTGCTATGTTAGGCGACTCCATCTAGCACTCAAGTATTGTATATACTTGTTCTTCCGCTTCCAAAGTCTGCATCCTCATTTGCGTTAGTCGGACGGAGTGCAAACGATGTATGAAACAGTAGATGTTGAACTTACTACACCATGGCAATCACAGCTGTAGAAATGCCTCCCCGGGTTTACTACTGCGCCTGAAATGAACCAGACCACATGCCCGGCTTTGCACTAAGGGCAACGGATGAGAGAGAGCGAGGCGACCTGGTTGGAGATGACTGAGATGAATGTGGTGGAGAGCTTCCCTGGGACATGGATGAACACATGGTTCTGACCTGCAACAGGAGGATGGTTGCAAGAGAGAGCGAGAACGAGCGCCGAGCAGAATGGTTGGACAGCCGAAGCAACAAGGCCGAATGGATTAAAGAGACGGAGGGGAGCGTGGTGCAGGTAGCTGTTGCAACAAATGAGTGATTCAATGCGTCTGTTTTCTTTGCATGCAGCAGACCTGACCTGTCAGACAAAATACAAAAGCTATACAGGTTGGATATGGTGCAGAGAAATGAATATACATGCTCACCGTATAATATATGCACGAATCACATGGAATGGGCGGGCGGGATACCGACCTCGCTTGGCACCATGTCCACTCGTGATTTATCAGATATAAATGGTGATACGTGATTCTTTAAGGATAAGTTTGCAACTATTGTACTGTCCATATGATCTATTCCAGCCCTGTCTTAAGATAACATTTCTTTTGCTGCCCAGCCTACATGATTCTTTTTTTCTTTCGCGAAAAAACTTTCAATCTATTCATCTTCAATCATGGCAATACAACGAACACCAGAAATAATAAAAATTACATCCAGGCCCGTAGACCATCTAGCGACGACTACAAGCACTGAAGCGAGCCGAAAGCGCGCCGCCATCATCGCCCCTCTCTCGCCGGAGCTGGGCAAAACTTATTGTAGTAGACAGTTAGGAAGTCGTCGTGCTAAGGCCTCATAGGATTAGCGCAGCAGAACAACAACCGCCGCTGATGAAGAGTAGAGTAGATCGGAAGGATCAAACCTGAAGAAACACAAACGTAGACGAACTACGACCAAATCCGAGCAAATCCACCAAGGATAGATCCGCCGGAGACACACCACCACACGCCCACCGACGATGCTAGACACACCACCGGAACGGGGGATAAGCGGGGAAGACCTTATTCCATCTTCAGGGGGCCGCCGCCGTCTCGTCTTTCTGAGTAGGACACAAACCCTAACAAAACTTGAAGAAACATCTAAAAACGGAGCCCTTCCACCGGCAAGGGCCGGGATCCACCGCACCGCCATGGCCCTAAGGCCACCGAAGACGAGGCGGATCGGCGGCGGCGCCAACGGGAGGCAAAGGAACCAGCCTACATGATTCATGATTCTAGCCTTTTATGCTTTAATACATGTTTTGTTTTTTTTCTGCCCTCATCGGTGCCCATTTAGTGTATTGTTTTCTACTATAAAAGATGACTAAACCAGTATCATTGGTGCACAGTGCTCATAGAACTACAAAGACTTTTGCATTTGATCCTCCTAAAATGGCACGCCCACGCCAACCACATATTCTTTGCTGGCTAGGGGATTGTACTGATTAACTTGTTTTTCAGCATCCTGCTTATTTCATCCGTGAGCTCATTTTTTTTTGACCTTGGATCCGTGAGCTCATTGCTACCCGAGGACCAGATCTCGGCAACTTCTCTCAAATGGATAGGCTACAAGGTTGTGCACGGAAGGTATGTCTTAGTAATGACGAATGCCGGTGAGATTACATTGTTTACTTTAACTGCTTATGAGGTTTTGCAAGATGCCCTCGTTAGCTAGTAATACATACATTAATCATGATGGACTGGTATGCTAGCCTCCATTTTGCATGCGATTGATGTTGATGACAATGAGGTCGAAGTCCTTGAAATTATCCACCATTTTGTTGAGATACTCATATGCAAGTTCGACAATAGAATTGCTTCCATGTGTTTTCTCTTAGGTCGTTTGGCATCCATCATTTGGGCCGGAATTCGTGGAATTCATTTGCGAATTCCGACACCAACATGTTTGGCTGTCCCGGATTTGGTCATCGGAAATCATTTCACAATTCCAGCGAATGCAACTATAACTAGACCCAAATCCCTTCCCAGACCCCGTCTTTTCCCAAATCCATTCACCTGACGCCACCCTCCTCCATCCCTCTCCTCCCCGCCGCCAACCCTGCCGTCCTGCCGCCAACGCCGTCGCCCCTCTCCTCCCTGACGCGAACGCCGCCACCCCGATGCCAACCTCTCCTCTGGCAAGTCCTCCCCGACGCCAACCCCGCTGCCCCGCCGCCAACCCCGCTGCCCCGATGCCAACGCCGCTGCCCCAACGCCAACGCTGCCGCCCCTCTCCTCCCTGATGCGAACCCCGCCACCCCGACACCAATGCCGCCGCCCCTCTCCTCCCTGACGCCAACGACGTCACCCCGTCAACCTCTTGCCGGATCCCGACCTCCACGCCAAGAACGTCATCCACCCTCGGCACCTTGCAAGGTATAACCTCCATCCATGTCTTGGCCTCATGATGAATGTCCTTTTCCATTTCTCTGTTTTGGTGGATCGAGTATGTAAGTAAGGTGTACTGCAAGATTTTACCTTCTATTTCTAGAACTAAGGCAGTGTGAAATTTCATCTTATACAATGTTTAGTGGATCTTGTGGACTGGAGGGAAGCTAGTGTAATGCACCTTGCGGTGATCTCTGTATTACTCTCATGTATATAGTACAACAGGAGGCGCCGTAGCGCAGGTTACAGGAGCGACGTGCGCTGGGAGGTGGTGATCGTGCGGCTGTACGTGGGCACGACCAGGGAGGTGGTGATCATGTATATAATAAGGTTTTCCTGCCAGGTCTTCCCAAACATGGCTTAATAAAACAACGTTTTCCTGCCATGTTTGAGAACAACTTGTCCAGCCATGTCTCCCGAAACAAGGTGTTATGCTCATATTTTGCATGGACATAAATATTCAGTGTGTTTGAAGGTCTCTTATGAACTAGTCTTTTTTTTCTTCGGTCGAGAGGTGACATTATTAGTCTAGAATACATCAACCAGATCTGCTTATTTAGTGGCTGAATAAATATATATCCTCTGTTTTAATATGTAGTCTCTTATCGACTTAGTTTTGGTCCTACTTAACCTACTCGGTTGTTGATGGTTTGTTGCTATTACCTTTCGATTCATGATAATTGTGCAGATAAAGTGCAAGTTAACCTTTGAGCAATTTCTATATCAAGTTGAGTTTTTTTACCCTTCCTAAAGATTGTTGCAAGCTAATGCTTATCGTGTGACACTTTGATTTGTCTCCTTGGCTACCCTCATCTTTCACTTTGAGCAATTTCTACCAACCATTGTGTTCTAGGATTGTTTATTGCCCTATGAGACCATATCCACCATTTCTCATCATATTTTGCAGGAAATATTGGGTGAACTATGATGTTGAACGAACAAAACGAAGAAATGAAGATCCTCAAGCAATGAAAATCTTTCTTGGGTGGTGCTAATAATGCAAAGATTCAGTTTTTATGTAACCTTGGCTAGATTATGATCATTTGATGTTGTTGTGAACCTTTGTCGTATTGCAAAGATTAACTTTTTACAAAGTCTCATGTTGAAGTTATATGTATTGGCATGGTTCAGTTTAATGCAAAACATTGCTATTTGTGAACAAACAAGCTGTCAATGTTGATGTTTGTACAGATTTATTCATACTATTTATTCCTAGCACAAAGGCTAGTTCGTTGGTGCTGGTACAGTTTCATGCTCATTTTGGTTCTGTCACAGATTTGACCTCAAAATCCTAGTGACAGCCAAACATGAAATTTGGATTTGGAATCTAGATTCAGCCAAATGAAATCTTGATAGAGATTTCATTTCATTTCAGCCGAATGAAATGAAATCAGGGGAGCCAAACGAGCTGTAACGGGTTTTTATCATTTATGTCACTAGTTGTGTCCCAATACTCACTTTTACCACTAGGAATTTCAACTGCTCAAAAATGCCATTGCTTTGTTAGACGCATGCTAAAAAATGTCACTGGACATCATTACACTCAGCTCAAACTTCGTTTGCCATGTTAGAATGACATAAATACCTATGGACCAACATGTCAGCTCTCCCTCTACCTCACCACAATAAAGTATGGGTCCCACTTGATCCCAACCACGTTCTTATTTTTCTGTAAAATTATTCGCTTGCTTACTCCTGATAAATGGGGCCCACACTTATCATTGTGAGATAGAAAGAACTTACATGTGACTCTAGGGGTATTTTTCATATAACATGGTCGACGGGTTTCACCTGACAATAACGATGTCTAGTGGCATTTTTGAGCAAACATCTATCGGAGCGATGACATTTTTTAGACATCTAATGTCATTTTTGAGCAAGCATCTCACGGAACGATGGCACTTTTAAGCAGTTGTAACTTCTAATAACAAAACCGAGTAGTGGGACACAACTAATGGCATAAATGATAAAAACTCTTTCTCTTATGGATTATCATTATTTGTTTAATCTACTATTGTTTTGAGTGCTTTCCCTTATTTTTTTAAGTATGAGGGCTGAATTTGATATCCAGTTTCCACAAGGTAATCTCTTTCATACGCTAAAATGTTGACACTAAAGATCCATGACCAGGTTAAATGCGTTTTCGTACTTGAGTCATCGACTCATCTTCACAAGTACCGGAATTGTTGGCAAGCTTGAGGAGTCGGCAAGAAAAATGTTGCACATGTTGTTGGAAATATGCCCTAGAGGCAATAATAAAATGGTTATTTTATATTTCCTTGTTCATTATAATTGTCTATTGTTCATGCTATAATTGTCTTATTCGGAAATCGTAATACATGTGTGAATACATAGACCACAACATGTCCCTAGTGAGCCTCTAGTTGACTAGCTCGTTGATCAATAGATGGTTACTGTTTCCGGACCATGGACATGGGATGTCGTTGATAATGGGATCACATCCTTAGGAGAATGATGTGATGGACAAGACCCAATCCTAAGCATAGCACAAGATCGTGTAGTTCGTCTGCTAAAGCTTTTCTAATGTCAAGTATCATTTCCTTAGACCATGAGATTGTGCAACTCCCGGATACTGTAGGAATGCTTTGCGTGTACCAAACGTCACAACGTAACTGGGTGGCTATAAAGGTGCACTACAGGTATCTCCGAAAGTGTCTGTTGGGTTGGCACGAATCGAGACTGGGATTTGTCACTCTGTATGACGAAGAGGTATCTCTGGGCCCACTCGGCAATGCTTCATCATAATGATCTCAATGTGACTAAGCAGTTAGTCACGGGATCATACATTACGGAACGAGTAAAGTGACTTGCCGGTAACGAGACTGAACGAGGTATTGGGATACCGACGATCGAATCTCGGGCAAGTAACGTACCGATTGACAAAGGGAATTGTATACGGGATTGTTTGAATCCCCGACATCATGGTTCATTCGATGAGATCATCGTGGAACATGTGGGAACCAACATGGGTATTTGATACGTCTCCAACGTATCTATAACTTTTTATTGTTCCATGCTATATTATATTCTTTTTTGGACATTATTGGGCTTTATTATACACTTTTATATTATTTTTGGGACTAACCTATTAACCGGAGGCCCAGCCCAGAATTGCTGTTTTTGCCTATTTCAGAGTTTCGCAGAAAAAGAATATCAAACGGAGTCCAGACGGAATGAAACCTTCGGGAACGTGATTTTCAGAACGAACGTGATCCAGAGGACTTGGACCCTACGTCAAGACATCAACCAGGAGGGCACGAGGTAGGGGGCGCCTACCCCCCTGGGCGCGCCCTCCACCCTCGTGGGCCCCATGTTGCTCCACCGACGTACTTCTTCCTCCTATATATAACTACGTACCCCCAAACTACCAGAGACGGAGCCAAAAACCTAATTTCACTGCCGCAACCTTCTATACCCGTGAGATCCCATCTTGGGGCCTTTTCCGGAGCTCCGCCGGAGGGGGCATCGATCACGGAGGGCTTCTACATCAACACCGTAGCCTCTCCGATGATGTGTGAGTAGTTACCTCAGACCTTCGGGTCCATAGTTATTAGCTAGATGGCTTCTTCTCTCTTTTTGGATCTCAATACAACCTCTCTTGTGGAGATCTATTTGATGTAATCTTCTTTTGCGGTGTGTTTGTTGAGACCGATGAATTGTGGGTTTATGATCAAGTTTATCTATGAACAATATTTGAATCTTCTCTGAATTCTTTTATGTATGATTGGTTATCTTTGCAAGTCTCTTCGAATTATCAGTTTGGTTTGGCCTACTAGATTGATCTTTCTTGCAATGGGAGAAGTGCTTAGCTTTAGGTTCAATCTTGCGGTGTCCTTTCCCAGTGACAGTAGGGGCAGTAATGCACGTATTGTATTGTTGCCATCGAGGATAACAAGATGGGGTTTATATCATACTGCATGAGTTTATCCCTCTACATCATGTCATCTTGCTTAAAGCGTTACTCTGTTCTTATGAACTTAATACTCTAGATGCATGCTGGATAGCGGTCGATGTGTGGAGTAATAGTAGTAGATGTAGGCAGGAGTCGGTCTACTTGTCTCGGACGTGATGCCTATATACTCATGCTCTCGAGAGAAGCCTCTAGTGAAACCTATGGCCCCCGGGTCTATTTTCTATCATATTAATCTTCCAACACTTAGTTATTTTTATTGCCTTTTATTTTACTTTACATCTTTATCATAAAAATACCAAAAATATTATCCTATCATATCTATCAGATCTCACTCTCGTAAGTGAACGTGAAGGGATTGACAACCCCTTTATTGCGTTGGTTGCGAGGATTTATTTGTTTGTGTATGTGCGAGGGACTCGTGCGTGGCCTCCTACTAGATTGATACCTTGGTTCTCAAAAGCTGAGGGAAATACTTACGCTACTTTACTGCATCACCCTTTCCTCTTCAAGGGAAAACCAACGCAGTGCTCAAGAGGTAGCAAGAAGGATTTCTGGCGCCGTTGCCGGGAAGGCTTACGCAAGGTCAAGTCAAGATTTGGACTCCCGACAACGAGCCATTTCTGGCGCCGTTGCCGGGGAGTCTACGCAAAAGTCAACATACCAAGTACCCATCACAAACCCTTATCTCCCGCATTACATTATTTGCCATTTGCCTCTCGTTTTCCTCTCCCCCACTAAACCCTTGCCGTTTTATTCGCCCTCTCTTTTCCGTTCGCCTCTTTTTCGCTTGCTTCTTGTTTGCTCGTGTGTTGGATTGCTTGCTTATCACGATGGCTCAAGATAATACCAAATTGTGTGACTTTACCAATACCAAGAACAATGATTTCCTTAGCACCCCGATTGCTCCTCTTACCGATACTGAATCTTGTGAAATCAATGCTGCTTTGTTGAATCTTGTCATATAAGATCAATTCGCTGGCCTT
Organism: Triticum aestivum; assembly: GCF_018294505.1. Taxonomy (NCBI): domain Eukaryota; kingdom Viridiplantae; phylum Streptophyta; class Magnoliopsida; order Poales; family Poaceae; genus Triticum; species Triticum aestivum. The sequence goes on along the minus strand of NC_057814.1, from coordinate 201,079,066 downwards.
CCTAGTGAAGATGTCGCTACCCATCTAAATAGCTTCGTTGATTTGTGTGATATGCAAAAGAAGAAAGATGTGGACAATGATATTGTTAAATTGAAGCTATTTCCTTTTTCACTTAGAGATCGCGCTAAAGCTTGGTTTTCGTCTTTGCCTAAAAATAGTATTGATTCTTGGAATAAGTGCAAAGATGCTTTTATCTCTAAGTATTTTCCTCCCGCTAAAATCATCTCTCTTAGAAACGATATTATGAATTTTAAGCAACTTGATCATGAACATGTTGCACAAGCTTGGGAGAGGATGAAATTAATGATACGTATTTGCCCTACTCATGGTTTGAATTTGTGGATGATTATACAATTTTTTATGTCGGATTGAATTTTGCTTCTAGAAATCTTTTAGATTCGGCCGCGGGAGGCACTTTTATGGAAATCACTTTAGGAGAAGCTACTAAACTCCTAGATAATATTATGGTTAATTATTCTCAATGGCACACTGAAAGATCTACTAATAAAAAAGTGCATGCGATAGAAGAAATTAATGTTTTGAGTGGAAAGATGGATGAACTTATGAAATTATTTGCTAATAAAAGTGTTTCTTCTGATCCTAATGATATGCCTTTGTCTACTTTGATTGAGAATAAAAATGAATCTATGGATGTGAATTTTGTTGGTAGGAATAATTTTGGTAACAACGCGTATAGAGGAAACTTTAATCCTAGGCCGTATCCTAGTAATTCCTCTAATAATTATGGTAATTCCTACAACAATTCTTATGGGAATTTTAATAAGATGCCTTCTCAATTTGAGACTAGTGTTAAGGAGTTTATGAATTCGCAAAAGAATTTCAATGCTTTGCTAGAAGAAAAATTGCTTAAAGTTGATGAATTGGCTAGGAACGTTGATAGAATTTCTCTTGATGTTGATTCCTTGAAACTTAGATCTATTCCACCTAAGCATGATATCAATGAGTCTCTCAAAGCCATGAGAATTTCCATTGATGAGTGCAAAGAAAGAACCGCTAGGATGCGTGCTAAGAAAGATTGCTTTGTGAAGGCGTGTTCTTCTAATTTCTATGAAAATAAAGATGAAGATCTAAAAGTTTTTGATGTGTCCCCTATTAAATCTTTGTTTTGAAATATGAATCTTGATAATGATGGGACTGAATATGAGTCAGCTTTACCTAGAAGGCGTTCCAAAAATTCGGAGTTTTTAGATCTTGATTTAAAAATTGGTAAAAGTGGGATTGGAGAGATCAAAACTCTAGATATTAATGAACCCACTATTTTGGATTTCAAGGAATTTAATTATGATAATTGCTCTTTGATAGATTGTATTTCCTTGTTGCAATCCGTGCTAAATTCTCCTCATGCTTATAGTCAACATAAAGCTTTTACTAAACATATCGTTGATGCTTTGATGCAATCTTATGAAGAAAAACTTGAGTTGGAAGTTTCTATCCCTAGAAAACTTTATGATGAGTGGGAACCTACTATTAAAATTAAAGATCATGAATGCTATGCTTTGTGTGATTTGGGTGCTAGTGTTTCCACGATTCCAAAAACTTCGTGTGATTTGCTAGGTTTCCGTGATTTTGATGATTGCTCTCTAAACTTGCACCTTGCGGATTCCACCATTAAGAAACCTATGGGAAGAATTAATGATGTTCTTATTATTGCAAATAGGAATTATGTGCCCGTAGATTTTATTGTTCTTGATATAGATTGCAATCCTTCATGTCCTATTATTCTTGGTAGACCTTTCCTTAGAACGATTGGTGCAATTATTGATATGAAGGAAGGGAATATTAGATTCCAATTTCCGCTAAGGAAAGGTGATACGTCTCCAACGTATCTATAATTTTTTATTGTTCCATGCTATATTATATTCTGTTTTGGACATTATTGGGCTTTATTATACACTTTTATATTATTTTTGGGACTAACCTATTAACCGAAGGCCCAGCCCAGAATTGCTGTTTTTTTGCCTATTTCAGAGTTCCTCAGAAAAAGAATATCAAACGGAGTCCAAACGGAATGAAACCTTCGGGAACGTGATTTTCGGAACGAACGTGATCCAGAGGACTTGGACCCTACGTCAAGACATCAACCAGGAGGGCACAAGGTAGGGGGGCGTGCCTACCCCCCTGGGCGCACCCTCCACCTTCGTGGGCCCCACGTTGCTCCACCGACGTACTTCTTCCTCCTATATATACCTACGTACCCCCAAACTACCAGATACGGAGCCAAAAACCTAATTCCACCGCTGCAACCTTCTGTACCCATGAGATCCCATCTTGGGGCCTGTTCCGGAGCTCCACCGGAGGGGGCATCGATCACGGAGGGCTTCTACATCAACACCATAGCCTCTCCGATGGTGTGTGAGTAGTTTACCTCAGACCTTCGGATCCATAGTTATTAGCTAGATGGCTTCTTCTCTCTTTTTGGATCTCAATACAATGTTCTCCCCTCTCTTGTGGAGATCTGTTCGATGTAATCTTCTTTTGTGGTGTGTTTGTTGAGACCGATGAATTGTGGGTTTATGATCAAGTTTATCTATGAACAATATTTGAATCTTCTGAATTCTTTTATGTATGATTGGTTATCTTTGCAAGTCTCTTCGAATTATCAGTTTGGTTTGGCCTACTAGATTGATCTTTCTTGCAATAGGAGAAGTGCTTAGCTTTGGGTTCAATCTTGCAGTGTCCTTTCCCAGTGACAGTAGGGGCAGCAAGGCACGTATTGTATTCTTGCCATCAAGGATAACAAGATGGGGTTTATATCATATTGCATGAGTTTATCCCTCTACATCATGTCATCTTGCTTAAAGCGTTACTCTGTTCTTATGAACTTAATACTCTAGATGCATGCTGGATAGCGGTCGATGTGTGGAGTAATAGTAGTAGATGTAGGCAGGAGTCGGTCTACTTGTCTCGGACGTGATGCCTATATACATGATCATACCTAGATATTCTCATAACTATGCTCAATTCTAACAATTGCTCAACAGTAATTTGTTCACCCACCGTAATACTTATGCTCATGAGAGAAGCCACTAGTGAAACCTATGGCCCCCGGGTCTATTTTCCATCATATTAATCTCCCGACAACAAGCTATTTCTGGCTCTCGTAAAAAAATACCAAAAATATTATCTTATCATATCTATCAGATCTCACTCTCGTAAGTGACCGTGAAGGGATTGACAACCCCTTTATTGCGTTGGTTGCGAGGATCTATTTATTTGTGTAGGTGTGAGGGACTCGTGCGTGGCCTCCTACTGGATTGATACCTTGGTTCTCAAAAACTGAGGGAAATGCTTACGCTACTTTGCTGCATCACCCTTTCCTCTTCAAGGGAAAACCAACGCAGTGCTCAAGAGGTAGCAAGAAGGATTTCTGGTGCCGTTGCCGGGGAGTCTACGCAAAAGTCAACATACCAAGTACCCATCACAAACCCTTATCTCCCGCATTACATTATTTGCCATTTGCCTCTCGTTTTCCTCTCCCCCACTTCACCCTTGTCATTTTATTCGCCCTCTCTTTTCCGTTCGCCTTTTTTCTCACTCGCTTCTTGTTTGCTCCTGTGTTGGATTGCTTGTTTGTCACGATGGCTCAAGATAATACTAAATTGTGTGACTTTACCAATACCAACAATAATGATTTTCTTAGCACTCCGATTGCTCCTCTTACCGATACTGAATCTTGTGAAATCAATGCTGCTTTGTTGAATCTTGTCATGAAAGATCAATTCGCCGGCCTTCCTAGTGAAGATGCCGCTACCCATCTAAATAGCTTCGTTGATTTGTGTGATATGCAAAAGAAGAAAGATGTGGATAATGATATTGTTAAACTGAAGCTATTTCCTTTTTCGCTTAGAGATCGTGCTAAAGCTTGGTTTTCGTCTTTGCCTAAAAATAGTATTGATTCTTGGAATAAGTGCAAAGATGCTTTTATCTCTAAGTATTTTCCTCCCGCTAAGATCATCTCTCTTAGAAACGATATTATGAAATTTAAGCAACTTGATCATGAACATGTTGCACAAGCTTGGGAGAGGATGAAATTAACGATACGTAATTGTCCTACACATGGCTTGAATTTATGGATGATCATACAAAACTTTTATGCCAGATTGAATTTTGCTTCTAGAAATCTTTTAGATTCGGCCGCGGGAGGCACTGTTATGGAAATCACTTTAGGAGAAGCCACAAAACTCCTAGATAATATTATGGTTAATTATCCTCAATGGCACACTGAAAGATCTACTAATAAAAAAGTGCATGCGATAGAAGAAATTAATGTTTTGAGTGGAAACATGGATGAACTTATGAAATTATTTGCTACTAAGAGTGTTTCTTCTGATCCTAATGTTATGCCTTTGTCTACTTTGATTGAGAATAATAATGAATCTATGGATGTGAATTTTGTTGGTAGGAATAATTTTAGTAACAACGTGTATAGAGGAAACTTTAATCCTAGGCCGTACCCTAGTAATTCCTCTAATAATTATGGTAGTTCCTACAACAATTCTTATGGAAATTTTAATAAGATGCCCTCTGAATTTGAGACTAGTGTTAAGGACTTTATGAATTCGCAAAAGAATTTCAATGCTTTGCTTGAAGAAAAATTGCTTAAAGTTGATGAATTAGCTAGGAACGTTGATAGAATTTCTCTTGATGTTGATTCTTTGAAACTTAGATCTATTCCTCCTAAGCATGATATCAATGAGTCTCTCAAAGCCATGAGAATTTCCATTGATGAGTGCAAAGAAAGAACCGCTAGGATGCGTGCTAAGAAAGATTGCTTTGTGAAAGTGTGTTCTTCTAGTTTCTATGAAAATAAAGATGAAGATCTAAAAGTGATTGATGTGTCCCCTATTAAATATTTATTTTGCAATATGAATCTTGATAATGATGGGACTGAATATGATCCACCTTTACCTAGAAGGCGTTCAAAAAATTCGGAGTTTTTAGATCTTGATGCAAAAATTGGTAAAAGTGGGATTGAAGAGATCAAAACTCTAGATATTAATGAACCCACTATTTTGGATTTCAAGGAATTTAATTATGATAATTTCTCTTTGATAGATTGTATTTCCTTGTTGCAATCCGTGCTAAATTCTCCACATGCTTATAGTCAACATAAAGCTTTTACTAGACATATCGTTGATGCTTTGATGCAATCTTATGAAGAAAAACTTGAGTTGGAAGTTTCTATTCCTAGAAAACTTTATGATGAGTGGGAACCCACTATTAAAATAAAAATTAGAGATCATGAATGCTATGCTTTGTGTGATTTGCGTGCTAGTGTTTCCACGATTCCAAAGACTTTGTGCGATTTGCTAGGTTTCCGTGATTTTGATGATTGCTCTTTAAACTTGCACCTTGTGGATTCCACTATTAAGAAACCTATGGGAAGAATTAATGATGTTCTTATTGTTGCAAATAGTAATTATGTGCCCATAGATTTTATTGTTCTTGATATAGATTGCAATCCTTCATGTCCTATTATTCTTGGTAGACCTTTCCTTAGAACGATCGGTGCAATTATTGATATGAAGGAAGGAAATATTAGATTCCAATTCCGTTAAGGAAAGGCATGGAACATTTTCCTAGAAAGAAAATAAAATTACCTTATGAATCTATTATGAGAGCCACTTATGGATTGCCTACCAAAGATGGCAACACCTAGATCTATCCTTGCTTTTATGCCTAGCTAGGGGCGTTAAACGATAGCGCTTGTTGGGAGGCAACCCAATTTTATTTTTAGTTTTTTTGTTTTTGCTTCTGTTTAGGAATAAATGCTTTTCACTCGTGCGTAGGTTCCAGAGGCATCTTCCATTCATTTCGATTTAGGTCTGGAATTCCAATAAGAAAATGGGAAGATTTTAGCACTAACCCTCCTGCAGCTTTCTTTCCGACCGAAGTACCGCTTTTCTTTGCACTACTTTCGAACCGTTGTTCTATCCTCTGGTTAGATTTGTTTTTATGTTTTAATTAGTGTTTGTGCCAAGTTTAACCTATAGGATCTTCTTGGATGATAGTTATTTGATCTTGCAGAAAATTCCAGAAACTTTCTGTTCACGAAAATAATTGTTAAAAATCACCAGGACGTGATAAAATATTTATTCCAATTGCTTCTGATCAATAAACAAATTGTCTAGGTCTTCCTATTTTGGCTGAATTTTTGGAGTTTCAGAAGTTTGCGTTAGTTACAGATTACTACAGACTGTTCAGTTTTTGACAGATTCTGTTTTTCGTGTGTTGTTTACTTATTTTGATGAATCTATGGCTAGTAAAATAGTTTATAAACCATAGAGAAGTTGGAATACAGTAGCTTTAACACCAATATAAATAAATAATGAGTTCATTACAGTACCTTGAAGTGGTGTTTTGTTTTCTTTCACTAACGGAGCTCACGAGATTTTCTGTTAAGTTTTGTGTTGTGAAGTTTTCAAGTTTTGGGTAAAAGATTTGATGGATTATGGAACAAGGAGTGGCAAGAGCCTAATCTTGGGGATGCCCATTGCACCCCAAGATAATCTAAGGACACCAACAAGCCAAAGCTTGGGGATGCCCCGGAAGACATCCCCTCTTTCGTCTACTTCCATCGGTAACTTTACTTGGAGCCATATTTTTATTGACCACATGATATGTGTTTTGCTTGGAGCGTCTTGTATGATTTGAGTCTTTGTTTGTTAGTTTGCCACAATCATATTTTCTGTACACACCTTTTGAGAGAGACACACATGATTCGGAATTTATTAGAATACTTTATACGCTTCGCTTATATCTTTTGAGTTATATAGTTTTGCTCTAGCACTTCACTTATATCTTTTAGAGCACGGTGGTGGATTTGTTTTATAGAAACTATTTTTCTCTCATGCTTCACTTATATTATTTTGAGAGTCCTAAACAGCATGGTAATTTGCTTAAACAATCTTAATATGCTAGGTATGCAAGACTAGTAAAAACTTTCTTATGAGTGTGTTGAATACTAAGAGAAGTTTGATGCTTGATGATTGTTTTGAGATATGGAGGTAGTGATATTAAAGTTGTGCTAGTTGAGTAGTTGTGAATTTGAGAAATACTTGTGTTGAAGTTTGCAAGTCCCGTAGCATGCACGTATGGTAAACGTTATGTAACAAATTTGAAACATGAGGTGTTCTTTGATTGTCCTCCTTATGAGTGGCGGTCGGGGACGCGCGATGGTCTTTTCCTACCAATCTATCCCCCTAGGAGGATGCGCGTAGTGCTTGGTTTTGGATGACTTGTAGATTTTTGCAATAAGTATGTGAGTTCTTTATGGCTAATGTTGAGTCCATGGATTATACACACTCTTACCCTCCCATCATTGCTAGCCTCTTCGGTACCGTGCATTGCCCTTTCTCACATTGAGAGTTGGTGCAAACTTCGCCGGTGCATCCAAACCCCGTGATATGATACACTCTTTCACACATAAAACTCCTTATATCTTCCTCAAAACAGCCACCATACCTACCTATTATGGCATTTCCATAGCCATTCCGAGATATATTGCCATGCAACTTTCCACAGTTCCGTTTATTATGACACGCTCATCATTGTCATATTGCTTTGCATGATCATGTAGTTGACATCGTATTTGTGGCAAAGCCACCGTTCATAATTTTTCATACATGTCACTCTTGATTCATTGTTATCCCGGTATACCGCCGGAGGCATTCATATAGAGTCATACTTTGTTCTAGTATCGAGTTGTAATCATTGAGTTGTAAATAAATAGAAGTGTGATGATCATCATTTTCTAGAGCATTGTCCCAAGTGAGGAAAAAAAAGAGAAAGGCCATAAAAAAGGAAGGCCCAAAAAAGAGAAAAAGAGAGAAGGGACAATGTTACTATCCTTTTTACCACAGTTGTGCTTCAAAGTAGCACCATAATCTTCATGATAGAGAGTCTCTTGTTTTGTCACTTTCATATACTAGTGGGAATTTTTCATTATAGAACTTGGCTTGTATATTCCAACAATGGGCTTCCTCAAATGCCCTAGGTCTTCGTGAGGAAGCAAGTTGGATGCACACCCACTTAGTTTCTTTTGTTGAGCTTTCATGCATTTATAGCTCTAGTGCATCCGTTGCATGGCAATCCCTACTCCTTGCATTAACATCAATCGATGGGCATCTCCATAGCTCATTGATTAGCCTCGTTGATGTGAGACTTTCTCCTCTTTTTGTCTTCTCCACATAACCCCCATCATTATATTCTATTCCACCCATAGTGCTATATCCATGGCTCACGCTCATGTATTGCGTGAAGGTTGAAAAAGTTTGAGATTACTAAAGTATGAAACAATTGCTTGGCTTGTCATCGGGGTTGTGCATGATGAGAGCATTCTTGTGTGACGGAAATGGAGCATGACTAAACTAAATGATTTTGTAGGGATGAACTTCTTTGGCCATATTATTTTGAAAGGACATAATTGCTTAGTTAGTATGCTTGAAGTATTATTACTTTTATGTCAATATTGAACTTCTATCTTGAATCTTTCAGATCTGAATATTCATACCACAATTAAGAAGAATTACATTGAAATTATTCCAATTAGCATTCCACATCAAAAATTCTATTTTTATCATTTACCTACTCGAGGACGAGCAAGAATTAAGCTTGGGGATGCTTGATACGTCTCCAACGTATCTATAATTTTTGATTGTTCCATGCTATATTATATTCTGTTTTGGACATTATTGGGCTTTATTATACACTTTTATATTATTTTTGGGACTAACCTATTAACTGGAGGCCCAACCCAGAATTGCAGTTTTTTTTGCCTATTTTAGAGTTTCGCAGAAAAAGAATATCAAGCGGAGTCCAAACGGAATGAAACCTTCGGGAACATGATTTTCGGAACGAACGTGATCCAGAGGACTTGGACCCTACGTCAAGACATCAACCAGGAGGGCATGAGGTAGGGGGCGCGCCTACCCCCCTGGGCGCGCCCTCCACCCTCGTGGGCCCCATGTTGCTCCACCGACGTACTTCTTCCTCCTATATATACCTACATACCCCCAAACTACCCGATACGGAGCCAAAAACCTAATTCCACCGCCGCAACCTTCTGTACCCGTGAGATCCCATCTTGGGGCCTTTTCCGGAGCTCCACTGGAGGGGGCATCGATCACGGAGGGCTTCTACATCAACACCGTAGCCTCTCCGATGATGTGTGAGTAGTTTACCTCAGACCTGCGGGTCCATAGTTATTAGCTAGATGGCTTCTTCTCTCTTTTTGGATCTCAATACAATGTTCTCCCCCTCTCTTGTGGAGATCTATTCGATGTAATCTTCTTTTGCGGTGTGTTTGTTGAGACCGATGAATTGTGGGTTTATGATCAAGTTTATCTATGAACAATATTTGAATCTTCTCTGAATTCTTTTATGTATGATTGGTCATCTTTGCAAGTCTCTTCGAATTATCAGTTTGGTTTGGCCTACTAGATTGATCTTTCTTGCAATGGGAGAAGTGCTTAGCTTTGGGTTCAATCTTGCGGGGTCCTTTCCCAGTGAAAGTAGGGGCAGCAAGCCACGTATTGTATTGTTGCCATCGAGGATAACAAGATGGGGTTTATATCATATTGCATGAGTTTATCCCTCTACATCATATCATCTTGCTTAAAGCGTTACTCTGTTCTTATGAACTTAATACTCTAGATGCATGCTGGATAGCGGTCGATGTGTGGAGTAATAGTAGTAGATGCAGTCAGGAGTCGGTCTACTTGTCTCGGACATGATGCCTATATACATGATCATACCTAGATATTCTCATAACTATGCTCAATTCTGTCAATTGCTCAACAGTAATTTGTTCACCCACCGTAATACTTATGCTCTCGAGAGAAGCCTCTAGTGAAACCTATGGCCCCCGGGTCTATTTTCTATCATATTAATCTTCCAACACTTAGTTAATTTTATTGCCTTTTATTTTACTTTGCATCTTTATCATAAAAATACCAAAAATATTATCCTATCATATCTATCAGATCTCACTCTCGTAAGTGATCGTGAAGGGATTGACAACCCTTTATTGCGTTGGTTGCGAGGATTTATTTGTTTGTGTAGGTGCAAGGGACTCGTGCGTGGCCTCCTACTGGATTGATACCTTGGTTCTCAAAAACTGAGGGAAATACTTATGCTACTTTACTGCATCACCCTTTCCTCTTCAAGGGAAAACCAATGCAGTGCTCAAGAGGTAGCAGTATCCAGATCCCGCTGTTGGTTATTGGCCGGAGAGATGTCTCGGTCATGTCTGCATGATTCCCGAACCCGTAGGGTCTACACACTTAAAGTTCGGTGACGCTAGAGTTGTTATGGGAATTAGTATGCGGTTACCGAATGTTGTTTGGAGTCCCGGATGAGATCCCGAACGTCACGAGGAGTTATGGAATGGTCCGGAGATAAAGATATATATATGGGAAGTCCTTATTCGGTCGCCGGAAGTGTTCGGAGGTTTATCGGTATTGTACCGGGACCACCGAAAGGGTTCCGGGGGTCCACCTGCCCCGGAGGGCCCTATGGGCTGAATTTGGAGGGGAACCAGCCCCTAGGTGGGCTGGGTGCTAAACCCCCCTAGGGCCCATGCGCCTAGGGTTGGGGGAAACCCTAAAGGGGGCGCCCCCCTTGGCTTGGGGGGTAAGCCTTCCCCCTTGGCCGCCGCCCCCCTCTAGATCCATCTGTAGGGGGCGGGCCCCCTCTCCCTTGCCCCTATAAATAGAGGGGAGGTGGGAGGGCTGCCGCACCCTTCCCCTGGCGCAGCCCTCTCCCTCCCCAACACCTCCTCCTCCTCCGTAGTGCTTGGCGAAGCCCTGCCGGAGAACTGCAAGCTCCACCACCACGCCGTCGTGCTGCCGGAGCTCTCCCTCAACTTCTCCTCTCCCCTTGCTGGATCAAGAAGGAGGAGACGTCCCCGGGTTGTACGTGTGTTGAACGCGGAGGCGCCGTCCATTTGGCGTTAGATTGGATCTTCCGCGATTTGAATCGCCACGAGTACGACTCCCTCATCCGCGTTCTAGTAACGCTTCCGCATCGCGATCTTCAAGGGTATGAAGATACACTCCCCTCTCTCTCGTTGCTAGTCTCTCCATAGATTGATCTTGGTGATGCGTAGATTTTTTTTTTAATTTCTGCAATGATCCCCAACAGTGGCATCATGAGCTAGGTCTATGCGTAGTTTTTATGCACGAGTAGAACACAAGTTGTTGTGGGCGTCGATTTTGTCAATTTACTTGCCGTTACTAGTCTTATCTTGATTCGGCGGCATCGTGGGATGAAGCGGCCCGGACCGACCTTACACGTACGCTTACGTGAGACAAGTTCCACCGACTGACATGCACTAGTTGCATAAGGTGGCTAGCGGGTGTCTGTCTCTCCCACTTTAGTCGGATCGGATTCCATGAAAAGGGTCCTTATGAAGGGTAAATAGCAATTGACATATCACGTTGTGGTTTTTGGCATAGGTAAGAAACGTTCTTGCTAGAAACCTATAGCATCCACGTAAAAAAACTTGCAACAACAATTAGAGGACGTCTAACTTGTTCTTGCAGCATATGCCGTGTGATGTGATATGGCCAAAAGGATGCGATGAATGATATATGTGATGTATGAGATTGATCATGTTCTTGTAATAGGAATCACGACTTGCATGTCGATGAGTATGACAACCGGCAGGAGCCATATGAGTTGTCTTAATTTATTGTATGACCTGCGTGTCAATGAAAACGCCATGTAATTACTTTACTTTATTGCTAACCGTTAGCCATAGTAGTAGAAGTAACAGTTGGCGAGACAACTTCATGAAGACACGACGATGGAGATCATGATGATGGAGATCATGGTGTCATGCCGGTGATGATGATGATCATGGCGCCCCGAAGATGGAGATCAAAAGAAGCAAAATGATATTGGCCATATCATGTCACTATTTGATTGCATGTGATGTTTATCATGTTTTTACATCTTATTTACTTAGAACGACGGTAGCTTAAATAAGATGATCCCTCGCTAAAATTTCAAGAAAGTGTTCCCCCTAACTGTGCACCGTTGCGAAGGTTTGTTGTTTCGAACCACCACGTGATGATCAGGTGTGATAGATTCTAACATTTGAATACAACGGGTGTAAGCCAGATTTACACATGCAAAACACTTAGGTTGACTTGACGAGCCTAGCATGTACAGACATGGCCTCGGAACACGAGAGACCGAAAGGTCAAACATGAGTCATATAGTAGATACGATCAACTTGAAGATGTTCACCGATGATGACTAGTCCGTCTCACGTGATGATCGGACACGGCCTAGTTGACTCGGATCATGTATCACTTATATGACTAGAGGGATGTCTATCTGAGTGGGAGTTCATTAAATAATTTGATTAGATGAACTTAATTATCATGAACATAGTCTAAAAATCTTTGCAATATGTCTTGTAGATCAAATGGCCCACGCTAATGTTGCCCTCAACTTCAACGCGTTCCTAGAGAAAACCAAGTTGAAAGACGATGGTAGCAACTATACGGACTGGGTCCGGAACTTGAGGATCATCCTCATAGCTGCCAAGAAAGCATATGTCCTTGAAGCACCGTTAGGTGACGCACCCATTTTCCCAGCAACTCAGGACGTTATGAACGCCTGGCAGTCGCGTAGTGATGATTACTCCCTGGTTCAGTGTGGCATGCTTTACAGCTTAGAACTGGGGTTCCAAAAGCGTTTTGAGCAGCACAGAGCATATGAGATGTTCCAAGAGCTGAAAATGGTTTTCCAAGCTCATGCCCGGGTCGAGAGATATGAAGTCTCCGACAAATTCTACAGTTGTAAGATGGAGGAAAACAGTTCTGTCAGTGAGCATATACTCACTATGTCCGGGTTACACAACCGTTTGTCTCAGTTGGGAGTTAATCTCCCAGATGACTCGATCATTGACAGGATCCTCCAGTCACTCCCACCTAGCTACAAGAGCTTTGTGATGAACTACAATATGCAGGGGATGGAGAAGTCCATTCCTGAGTTATATTCAATGCTGAAATCAGCGGAGGTGGAGATCAAAAAGGAACATCAAGTGTTGATGGTGAGTAAGACCACTAGTTTTAAGAAGGGCAAGGGTAAAAAGAACTTCAAGAAGGACTGCAACGGAGTTGCCGCGCCCGGTAAATCAGTTGCCGGGAAGAAGCCAAAGAATGGACCCAAGCCCGAGACTCAGTATTTTTATTGCAAGGGAAATGGTCACTGGAAGCGGAACTGCCCCAAGTACTTAGCGGACAAGAAGGCCGGCAACACCAAAGGTATATGTGATATACATGTTATTGATGTGTACCTTACCAGTACTCGTAGTAGCTCCTGGGTATTTGATACCGGTGCGGTTGCTCATATTTGTAACTCAAAACAGGAGCTGCGGAATAAGCGGAGATTGGCGAAGGACGAGGTGACGATGCGCGTCGGGAATGGTTCCAAGGTCGATGTGATCGCCGTCGGCATGCTACCTCTACATTTACCTACTGGATTAGTTTTAAATCTCAATAGTTGTTATTTAGTGTCAGCTTTGAGCATGAACATTGTATCTGGATCTCGTTTAATGCGAGATGGCTACTCATTTAAATCCGAGAATAATGGTTGTTCTATTTATATGAGAGATATGTTTTATGGTCATGCCCCACTGGTCAATGGTTTATTCCTATTGAATCTCGAACGTGATGTTACACATATTCATAGTGTGAATACCAAAAGATGTAAGGTTAATAATGATAGTCCCACATACTTGTGGCACTGCCGCCTTGGTCACATTGGTGTCAAACGCATGAAGAAGCTCCATGCAGATGGACTTTTGGACTCTCTTGATTATGAATCATTTGACACATGCGAACCATGCCTCATGGTCAAGATGACCAAGACTATGTTCTCCGGAACAATGGAGCGAGCAACCAACTTATTGGAAATCATACATACTGATGTGTGCGGTCTAATGAGCGTTGAGGCTCGCGGTGGCTATCGTTATGTTCTCACCCTCACTGATGACTTAAGTAGATATGGGTATGTCTACTTGATGAAACACAAGTCTGAGACCTTCGAAAAGTTCAAGGAATTTTAGAGTGAGGTGGAGAACCAATGTGACAGGAAAATAAAGTTCTTACGATCAGATCATGGAGGAGAATATTTGAGTCACGAGTTTGGTACGCACTTAAGGAAATGTGGAATCGTTTCACAACTCACGCCGCCTGGAACACTTCAGCGTAACGGTGTGTCCGAACGTCGTAATCGCACTCTATTGGATATGGTGCGATCTATGATGTCTCTTACCGATTTACCGCTATCATTTTGGGGTTATGCTTTAGAGACAGCTACATTCACTTTAAATAGGGCACCGTCTAAATCCGTTGAGACGACACCGTATGAATTATGGTTTGGGAAGAAACCTAAGCTGTCGTTTCTAAAAGTTTGGGCATGCGATGCTTATGTCAAGAAACCTCAACCTGAAAAGCTCGAACTCAAGTCGGAAAAATGCGTCTTCATAGGATACCCTAAGGAAACCATTGGGTATACCTTCTACCTCAGATCCGAAGGCAAGATCTTTGTTGCCAAGAACGGATCCTTTCTGGAGAAAGAGTTTCTCTCGAAAGAAGTAAGTGGGAGGAAAGTAGAACTTGATGAAGTACTGCCTCTTGAACCGGAAAGTAGCGCAGCTCAGGAAAATGTTTTTGTGGTGCCTGCACCGACTAGAGAGTAAGTTAATGATGATGATCAAGGAACTTCGGATGAAGTTGCTACTGAACTTCGTAGGTCCACAAGGACACGTTCCACACCAGAATGGTATGGCAACCCTGTCCTGGAAATAATGTTGTTGGACAACGGTGAACCTTCGAACTATGAAGAAGCGATGGCGGGCCCAGATTCCAAGAAATGGCTTGAAGCCATGAAATCCGAGATAGGTTCCATGTATGAAAACAAAGTATGGACTTTGACAGACTTGCCCGATGATCGGCGAGCCATAGAAAATAAATGGATCTTTAAAAAGAAGACAGACGCGGATGGTAATGTGACCATCTATAAGGCTCGGCTTGTCGCTAAGGGTTATCGACAAGTTCAAGGGGTTGACTACGATGAGACCTTCTCACCCGTAGCGAAGCTGAAGTCCGTCCGAATCTTGTTAGCGATTGCCACATTCTATGATTATGAGATATGGCAAATGGACGTCAAAACGGCATTCCTTAAGGAAGAATTGTATATGATGCAGCCGGAAGGTTTTGTCAATCCTAAGAAGACAAGGTATGCAAGCTCCGGCGCTCAATCTATGGGCTGGTGCAAGCATCTCGGAGTTGGAACATTCGCTTTGATGAGATGATCAAAGCGTTTGGGTTTACACAGACTTTTGGAGAAGCCTGCGTTTACAAAAAAGTGAGTGGGAGCTCTGTAGCATTTCTCATATTATATGTGGATGACATACTATTGATGGGAAATGGTATAGAATTTTTGGAAAGCATAAAGGCCTACTTGAATAAGTGTTTTTCAATGAAGGACCTTGGAGAAGCTGCTTACATATTAGGCATCAAGATCTATAGAGATAGATTGAGACGCCTCATTGGTCTTTCACAAAGCACATACCTTGACAAGATATTGAAGAAGTTCAATATGGATCAGTCCAAGAAGGGGTTATTGCCTGTATTGCAAGGTGTGAGATTGAGCACGGCTCAATGCCCGACCACGGCAGAAGATAGAGAAAAGATGAGTGTCATCGCCTATGCCTCGGCCATAGGGTCTATTATGTATGCGATGCTGTGTACCAGACCTGATGTGAACCTTGCCGTAAGTTTGGTAGGAAGGTACCAAAGTAATCCCGGCATGGAACACTGGACAGCGGTCAAGAATATTCTGAAGTACCTGAAAAGGACTAAGGATATGTTTCTCGTTTATGGAGGTGACGAAGAGCTCATCGTAAAGGGCTACGTCGATGCTAGCTTCGACACAGATCTGGATGACTCCAAGTCACAAACCGGATACGTATATATTCTGAATGGTGGGGCAGTCAGCTGGTGCAGTTGCAAGCAAAGCGTCGTGGCGGGATCTACATGTGAAGCGGAGTACATGGCAGCCTCGGAGGCAGCACATGAAGCAATCTAGATGAAGGAGTTCATTACCGACCTAGGAGTTATTCCCAATGCGTCGGGCCCGATGACTCTCTTCTGTGACAACACTGGAGCTATTGCCCTTGCCAAGGAGCCCAGGTTTCACAAGAAGACCAGGCATATCAAGCGTCGCTTCAACTCCATTCGTGAAAATGTTCAAGATGGAAACATAGATATTTGTAAAGTGCATATGGACCTGAATGTCGCAGATCCGTTGACTAAACCTCTTCCACGAGCAAAACATGATCAACACCAGAACTCTATGGGTGTTCGATTCATCACAATGTAACTAGATTATTGACTCTAGTGCAAGTGGGAGACTGTTGGAAATATGCCCTAGAGGCAATAATAAAATGGTTATTATTATATTTCCTTGTTCATGATAATTGTCTATTGTTCATGCTATAATTGTGTTATCCGGAAATCGTAATACATGTGTGAATACATAGACCACAACATGTCCCTATTGAGCCTCTAGTTGACTAGCTCGTTGATCAATAGATGGTTACGGTTTCCTGACCATGGACATTGGATGTCGTTGATAACGGGATCACATCATTAAGAGAATGATGTGATGGACAAGACCCAATCCTAAGCATAGCACAAGATTGTGTAGTTCGTCTGCTAAAACTTTTCTAATGTCAAGTATCATTTCCTTAGACCATGAGATTGTGCAACTCCTAGATACCGTAGGAATGCTTTGGGTGTACCAAATGTCACAACGTAACTTGGTGGCTATAAAGGTACACTACAGGTATCTCCGAAAGTGTCTGTTGGGTTGGCACGAATCGAGACTGGGATTTGTCACTCCGTATGACGGAGAGGTATCTCTGGGCCCACTCGGCAATGCATCATCATAATGAGCTCAATGTGACTAAGCAGTTAGTCACGGGATCATGCATTACAGAACAAGTAAAGTGACTTGCCGGTAATGAGATTGAACGAGGTATTGGGATACCGACGATCGAATCTCGGGCAAGTAACGTACCGATTGACAAAGGGAATTGTATACGGGATTATTTGAATCCCCGACATCGTGGTTCATCCGATGAGATCATCATGGAACATGTGGGAACCAACATGGGTATCCAGATCCCGCTGTTGGTTATTGGCCGGAGAGATGTCTCGGTCATGTCTGCATGATTCCCGAACCCGTAGGGTCTACACACTTAAAGTTCGGTGACACTAGAGTTGTTATGGGAATTAGTATGCGGTTACCGAATGTTGTTCGGAGTCCCGGATGAGATCCCGGACGTCACGAGGAGTTCCGAAATGGTCCGGAGATAAAGATTTATATATGGGCAGTCCTTATTCGGTAGCCGGAAGTGTTCGGAGGTTTATCGGTATTGTACCGGGACCACCGAAAGGGTTCCGGGGGTCCACCGGGAGGGTCCACCTGCCCCGGAGGGCCCTATGGGCTGAATATGGAGGGGAACCAGCCCCTAGGTGGGCTGGGTGCCAAACCCCCTTAGGGCCCATGCGCCTAGGGTTGGGGGGAAACCCTAAAGGGGGCGCCCCCCTTGGCTTGGGGGGCAAGCCTTCCCCCCTTGGCCGCCGCCCCCCTCTAGATCCATCTGGAGGGGGCCGGCCCCCCTCTCCCTTGCCCCTATGAATAGAGGGGAGGTGGGAGGGCTGCCGCACCCTTCCCCTGGCGCAACCCTCTCCCTCCCCAACACCTCCTCCTTCGTAGTGCTTGGCGAAGCCCTGCCGGAGAACTGCAAGCTCCACCACCACGCCATTGTGCTGCCGGAGCTCTCCCTCAACTTCTCCTCTCCCCTTGCTGGATCAACAAGGAGGAGACATCCCCGGGCTGTACGTGTGTTGAACGCGGAGGCGCCGTGTAGCGACCCGACCTCAGACGGTCAAGTCTCTGTGTATCTGTGCCATCCCTGGATCAGTATGCTGGCACACACAGTACATCAATGTAAATATCAAAGTGCAATCACATGTATAAATAACGTAAAACTGATATATACCTCATAAGTCTCAGCGGAAACAAACAATCGGGTGTGGAGTCCCATCAACGCCATCAGCAGGTTGAGTGTAGACCATAACCCAATCAATGAAACTCACTCGTCGTAGAAATAATCCTGCAACATGATACGTTGCAGCCGTGTAGGTCAGTACATTGAATGTACCGGCAAGATCACTGTAATAAAAACAGATGATAAACTATACTATATGCAATATGGCTTTGTGGCTCTGTATCTGAGTTTTGTTTGCGTAAAAGCTGGTTTTATTTTCCTATAACAAAGGAACATCAGGAGTCTGTACTATGGAGTTTTCTATCATGACATGGTTCCGCCAACCGATGTCTCATTGCCCGAATCATCATAACTTGCCCACAATTATGTTATCAGTCTGGTGTTGAGAGTTCCGAGATAGATCGTGACTTGCGGTTGCACAGGTAAGCTTCCGGGCATGAAGTATTCTTCCGTCTCTTTGAGTCTGGGTGAAGCTTTCCGCAAGATGTCATGGTGCTTCTCCATGCATCCCGGCCATCCACTGGTTTCTCCAGGGTGCCCGTCAACCATCCTTCACCCAGTAGTGTGTATTGAATTCTTGTCTCGAGTCTCAAAATCTTGAGGTCTTGGAGTCCTGAAGATGCAGTCCTTGCCGATGCTATCATGAAGTTGTCGCCATTGACGTAGAGTCCTCCTTCTTCACACCACTGTCGTGCACTCATACCAAACCCCGTCTACTATAGCGTAGCATTAAAACTATATAACGTCCCGGGCTTGGTAATCAGGGAGATGGGTTCCTACCTCATGCATTCTACTCAACTACAAGATTCAATAACACTACTGGAGGGATTGTTGAAAGGGTGCTACTACATGCAAATAAAACATAGGTATGAAAAACATGGTCAAAGTGAACTTGCCTGGTAAGTTGATGAAGATAATAACGCTCTCGAAAATAGCTTGGTAGAACTATTCGTCACTCCGTTGAAAATCTATATAGTCCAACATAGCATTCATATAAGCAAACATACTAGCAAGCAATTCTAACACTCATCAACAAATAAAATGCAAACCAACAAGGGATACCAAATAAAAACCAAGGAAAACTACACGACGAAGACATAACACAAAATAGTTTTGTCCTAAGTAAAAACTTAA
This sequence comes from Triticum aestivum, assembly GCF_018294505.1. Taxonomy (NCBI): domain Eukaryota; kingdom Viridiplantae; phylum Streptophyta; class Magnoliopsida; order Poales; family Poaceae; genus Triticum; species Triticum aestivum. Next base: position 201,059,814 of record NC_057814.1, on the reverse strand, counting down.
CAACAATTAAAACACTAAACTAACTATCAGAAAAGAAATATAGTGTTTATTAAAATAACAGAAGGTATTTTTCATAAACTTTTACTAGCAACAGGAAACACATAAAAAGCTAAATTAAAACTCTAACTATGCTTAAAACAAAACTAGTAAGAAAATAAATAAAACATTTTATTTTTCTGTAAATAAAGGCTCACCCTCTATAACTACAGAAACAAAACTAAATTTGTCAAAAGTGACAAAAAATAATAATTTAAAACTAATAAAAACAATAAAGAAAAGACTAAAACAAAACTATAACTAAAACAGTACTGTTTTGCTAAAAACTTAATTTAAAATAAACTAAAAATAAATCACTATATGCTACTGGATAGACAAAACTATAACAAAACAGTATCAAAAAGAATCAATCAAAAATATTTTATAAAACTCAAGATACGACCAAATTGGTGATTTGAACAAATTTCATCAAATTCAATTTTCAACAACTCAAATATGAAATCCAATTGCGCTAGCAGAAGCTTCAAGAAATTATAAAACTAATGCAAAAAGAAACACTAAATTTGGATATAAAACATAAAAGTTATAAGCAATATAAAATCAGAACTATTCTGTTTTTAAAACATAAACGAAAAAAAAATCGGGCACTAGCTACGTGGCCTACTGCTATCGGGCCAGGGAGGTGGGCGATCTGAACTATCTAGCGCTCGGTCGTAAAATAACACAAACGTGTACGGGCTAAAACAGAAAGACCGATCGGCTAAAACGACTAGACCTGAACCGATCTAAACCAAATAAAACCGTACCAAATCGGAACTAAACCGATCTATTAAAAAAACCAACCTACTCGATAGATCTAATCTAGAGCGTTGAAAAAAGATCAAACGGGGGAGAAGAGAGGGGATGCTCATAGCGGCGGCGAGGTGACTCCGGCGAGGTTCCGGCGGCTCGGGTTCAACGCGGTCGACGCCTCCGGTGGTCCCCGGTGACGGGGAAGGCGTCCAGGAGATGCGGAAGACGATGGCGATGACGATGGTGGTCGGTGGTGAGCTCGGGGACGTCAGAGGAGGACGGCGGTGAGGTTGACACGGTGATGGCGTTCGGGCTTCGGCGGATGACGGCGCTCCGATGCGTTTCGGGCTTGGGTGAGGGCACGGGGAGATGCGGACGAGCGATGGGGTTACGGTGGTGATCTCAGGTGGCGGCAAGGTGGTCGGGGTCGAGTGCTGCGGCGGCAATGGCGTGGCGGCGGTGCTCGAGCTCCGGCGAAGCAATACGTGCGGG